>NC_090812.1:151102449-151429199 GCF_000390325.3 Nicotiana tomentosiformis
ATCACGATGCCATCAAATTTGCGATACTAAATTCCCTATGTTGGGTTTTACTATGTTTATCTTGCACAATCTGCCGATTTTTCTGTATCCACTTTTCTAGCCATAACTAAACTCTCCGTGAATCAACTACTAACTACTCGTTGGTCTATTCTCATATCTATATTCCGCGTAATCGCCCTTGGGATATGTCCTTTGTTTGAACTTACCTCTCACATTGGCTCCTTATGTATCAAGTGTTTATTCGCACTTATTTATTAATAACATCAGGTGCTTGAACCCTTATTGCCTCTCCCTGACGTCGTGTTTGCATAATGTTCTAGAGTCGTATCTGTAGGATCTGAATAAATACAATCTCATTCCTTTCTCCTTTCTACCACATTATTCCTTTACTATTCCATAGTTACCTGAACCACATAACTCTGACTTAATACCATATCACACTACCTTACCCCTTTAGGGGAGTACTAACATTTAATGCTATGAAGATTTACCTATAAATGTTTTACCTCTTCATCTTTGGCGACTTTTCACATCTTCACGGACTCTTACTCGCATTGTGGTAACCCTTCTATACCAGGGATAACTGAATATATTAAGCACGAAGGTAACACCTAGTATAACTAGGACACTTAGTACCTTAAGCTTATCTCTGCTCACAGTGCTTGCTTTAGGGAAGCATCTTCTTGAATGACCTTTAAAGGTTATTCTTCTATTGTCCATTCTATTATCGTCGAAACGCGATCTCTGAAATTCTCACGATGTAGACTATTATCAAATCCCTTGGTCCCGAATTCATGTTCAGTTTATCTTATTCACTAGCCCATACTAATTTCTATTACTCTAGGGTCTAACTTTTCCTTCTGGTAATCTCATATGGGTCACCAACTCATTTCTCGAAATGGGGACATGACTTTATAGCTTATACTCTTTTATTGTCTCAAGGCATGTCTCCTCTTGTCTTTTCCTTCACTTGACTATAGACTCTGTAATCCTGTCATATTTTGATTTATCGTTATCATCCATTTATCACATCTTACTCATAATGTTTTATTTACTCTCTTCCTATTCTCCCGCTAATATTTCTGTCTATCACTTTATTCTGAAAATTTCAACCAAACATTCTTTCACTTATAGCTCCCCTTGTTTCATCTCACTGGCTTTTCAGGACGCCTAACATTCTCTCTTCTTTTTGTTTTAGAGACGAGAGTCATATTAAGGTAAATATTTATCCCTTCTAGGATTCCACTGCCTATCTTCTGAAATTTATGAACATTCTAGTGTTCATATTTGACTGCACTACTCCAAAATGCCCCATCTGGGTGTCTCACAAGGAGAACTATTATCACGTTTGCAATATCTTTTGAAAATGTGAGCTAATGATAACAATCCATCTATTATTTTGGGTTATTCTAACTCTAGATGGATCATCATATCCCATATTTCTCTTAAACAATATATGTTAGCTCCTATAGGTCATAACCGAGATGAGTGTGGTCAATTGTATATATCTCTGTTACGTTGAAAGTAACTCAGAATGCTTATATTTCTCTGCCTGAATTGTAAATACTGATAATCTTCACTAATTGGGTACTTTGTGTCCTTCTTCACCTTGCTTCTTTTACTTGTTGAAACTTGTATCTACCTTCTCTCTTCTCTAGTTATTTTATTTTTTACCATATGGGTGGATAGATATTCATGCCCTAGGACTCCTTATCAAGAAGCTTACACATCTTAGTACACGCATGATCTGCTGAATACCTTACATTTACTCATCATAAGTATGATGCAAAATCGAGTTCCTCTTACTCAACTCTTCCATAGTCATATTCAATGTCTTACCAATTGTATTTTTGTATGCAGATATCTTTGTATTACAAATAAAATAGAATTTAGGAGTTTGAATTCTTACAACTGAGCTCTACCACACGATCTAGAGTAAGAAGAAAGAGTGACAATCCTAAATGCCCTGTAGCCTCCTACTTATAAGTGTGGTGCACAACACACTCATAAACAAGACTCTACTAGACACAGCTTGTAGACTCCCTAGGACAGAACTACTCTGATTCCACTTTATCACGCCCTAAACATAGGGAGGCGTAGCTGGCACCCAGTGTCATAATGGCCCGAGCGAACCACTCTGTAACTCATGATCGTTCGACCAAAACTAGAACCTACAGAGGTTGAGTTGACTGAACTCATTCATTTTATAACTATCATGGTCTAACATAGCCACAACTCATAATGTACAACTGTAAGTGGGAAAATGATGTATTAGCGATCCATCGTACTTAAAACTTGAATACATATGGGCCATCAAGGCCTCTGATATACTGTACATAATGAAACTGTGTCTACAAAGCCTCTAAGAGTATTCAACATCAGATAGGACAGGGCTCTAACCTACCAATAAGTTTGTAGCAAAACTTTGACACGACGACTTATAGACTTGGCTGCACTCTGATTGAAGTGGAGTCTTACTGATCCTTCACTGAATGCGAACCTCGTCTACTATGAGGGCTCATCAAACTGATTACCTACACCTGCATGCATGAATGCAGTGTCCACAACAAAAGAACGTCAGTATGAATAATTTACCGAGCATGTAAGGCATAAAAATCAGTATATAAAAGACATGAAAGAAACGTAGAGTAAATGACTCAACCTGTAAGTCTGAATAGCTCTGTGGATCATGAAACATTTATAATGTTATGCACATGCGTATAAATGTCATATAATTTATAAATCTATGCGTACCTAACATCATCAAGCCTCTGAGGGAATCCCGTCATATCATCTCAGCCTCTGTGAGCGAAATCATCAACGTATACTAACTGATCAGGTGGTGGTGCATATATAATGCCGTAACCTTTTCCCATACCCCATATACATATACTATACGCGTATATAACGCCATCTGTTCATGGGTCAATGTATATGTATAATGAATGCAATGCATAATGAAGTAAGTCAATAAAATCTCTCGGAATGTCATAAGATCAATATGCCTTCGGATAAACTTTATCAACTTACGTATTTTCTGAGACCCATGAACAGACGATACAATAACAGGACACATGGGGAATCAGGAACATAGGCATCCCTAGTACCTCTGTGAATATAGTCATTTGTAAAAGTTGCGTGTTTGCTCATTTTATTTGTATCATATAGATTATGCCAAAAGGAAAGAAGGTATAGCTTTAACATACCTTAATTGCTTGTATGACCTCGTAGAAGATCGTAGACAACGGATCAACCTAGATCATCTCTTTAAAGCTTTCTGATACCTTACTTCATTACAAAGTAATATTCGGATTGTTAAGATTCATAGTATATCGACATTATAACCATGAAATCGATGGAGGAATATTAGAATATTTGATCTTGGAAGGAGGAGGAGAACGTGAAGTAAATTGATGTACGTTGATACAGAGATGAAGAAGGCAACGTTTCCTTTTTAAAAGCCCTAGCTATTAAGTCTCAAGAAGAGATATCAACTAAACAAAAATAATAGTCACCCGGTTTATAAGCATATAAAGGCAAGTCCTTCACGAGGTTGATTGACATCCTCTAACAATTTTATTAATATAATAATATATAGCTATCTAATTGAGTAGGCACTATCACATGAACTAGCATGGATAATGTCAAAAAAGGTTAGAAATCTTGTCCTCATCCTAAAGTACTATTATTAAAATATTAAAATATCAATAAATCATGGTACCATATAAAATTAATACATACACTAATATTTCATTAAAATATCCATGTAAAAATATATATATATTTTATCAACTTCTAATTTTCCTAATCTTATATAAAGAGTACAAATTTTCGTACGCTTAATTCTCAAAACGGTAAAAAGATAATTTTCTTTTCTTGTGAGAAAATAATTTCTATCTTTATAATAAAGAAAATCCCATTTATAAAATTCCTCATATCAAGTGTATAATTTAAAGCATATCCGAAAATAGAACTATCCAAGATTATATTTGATAAAGATAATTTTCTTTTCTTGTGAGAAAATAATTTCTATCTTTATAATAAAGAAAATCCCATTTATAAAATTCCTCATATCAAGTGTATAATTTAAAGCATATCCGAAAATAGAACTATCCAAGATTATATTTGATATATATATATATATATATATATATATATGTGTGTGTGTGTGGGGGGGGGGGGGGGAGGAGGGGGTCCACCCCAATTTTTTACCACTTTGATAATCATGATTGTCCGATAAATGCCACACTTTAATACAAATTAGTCACCTCTTTCTTTAGTTGCCATGGTCCCACGTGGACAACACATTTTTTACACTTATCCACTTATACTAATTCCAAACAATTAATTTCTAGCTATTATATCACTTAAATACTAATATACTTCATATACCTTACTATCATGGTCATGTGGTATAACACTAGTCCATAAATACGGGGTATTAAAGCTTGGACCGTATTTTATCCCAAAATGTCAAACTTCGACGAAACTCATTTTCTTTGATTCGTTTACCCCCTTATCTTCATGAATTTACTTATAATTTGTTTGAAATATCATAATACTTATAACCTCAAAAATAATCTTGTCCTTGAACTTATGTCAATTATCTTACGACAAATCCAACGTACAATACTATGGGGTATAGCATCGACATAATACTATGGGGTGTAATATCGACGTAATACTGCGGGGTGTAACAATGACTTTGAGTTTGGAACGTATTGTCGGACTTTCAGTTGATGTCAATGGGGAATGAATATACTCTTTGAGCTGGTGGACGAGCACGGGCTCAATAGGGTTTACTGATTTCGTGGTGGTTGTACCCAATGTAACGTCGTTGGAAGGTGCCGGTATGGAATTCCATAGGTGGGTTATCTCCTGTGAGCAGGTTAGCGGTTGCGCGATTTTGATGAGTATTCTATGAAGAGTTCTACTTACTACCCAACAGAAGGTCCAATATCCGATTATGGCTGATAATTCGGAATTTTCATGAAACGTTTAACAAGAAGCTACAAGAAATTTGGTGTATTGACGGTGGAGATCATGGTAATTGAGAAGGAGGAATCCTTGTGGGTTCTTCATTATGTGATGGTAGCTTAAAGCTAAGTGGTGGAACCCACCGTCTACGATTGGATCGCGTGGTTGTCTTCTTGTGCGGGTTCCGGTTATCGGTGCATTGGTGGATCATTTATGACTAAGAAAAGAAAACATCAAGGATAATTAGAGCAAAGAACCTTGATGAATGTGTGATATATTTTGCCTTATCGATTCATGTGCAGGTTTTGGGAAGACTCAGAGTTTATACTTCATGTGGATGTGATGTATAAGGAAAACAATAATTTATCCGGTTGCTTCTTTGGGAGTGTTCATGTGCTGACAGCGCACTAGAGTTTGGTTTTATATTTGGGACCAAGTCAAGGTGGGTGACTCTCAATAGTGGTTCTAATAGGTTTGTTATGTGGCTGGAGACCGAGATTTTGCAGCAGAGTGTGAAGAATACTTGGGAAATTTTCTATGTTATTATCGGGTCTGTAGTACAGTATTGGAGGAAAGGAAGAAATAGCTTTAGATTCACGGAAGGTCTTGCAGAATGGGTGTACTAGTTGGAGATGCTATTGTGCGCATAAGAATGGTATGAGATGGTTCATGAGTATTGAGACGATGTGGTCTCATGATGCGGGTCACTCTGGATGAGTGCGGATTTGGTTCGTTATGTTTTGAATGGAGCTATTATTATTTCTAAGGAAAGTCGAGAGTAAATTGGAAGAAGTTGGGTCGGTTAGTAATGATTGAATCAACATGATTGTGCCAATGATCAGTTCCTTCAACTTGTGAAGTTATACATGTAGTTTGTGGTTGTACGTGCAGGCTTGATAGCCACCATAACTTGATTGATTTGGGAGGTATTTGATTCAAATGGCCTTGTTGTATAAATGGATTCCGGAAGAGTCATGGCGGTTTAGATCACGACTTAAAGTTTGTATTTTCTGTAGTTTGGGAATTAAGTTGCGTGATTGTATTGGTTCTTCCGAAATGAGCTAAGTGAAAGGTTTCTAGCCAATGAAGCGTTATTCTACTAGTGGTTCAGGGGTTATGATGAATTCTTGTACTCTCACGTAGCGGCATGATAGGTACAGTGAGCGACATGGGAATTGAAAGTGGAGGATCAAGGTTGAGGTCAGTGTTGACAGGAATGTCACGAGCTCGAATGAGCAGGGAAGAATCCAGATGTTCGGGGTAAGCTGGCATTTTCTTTAGTGTCACCTGAGAATGGTGTCCTGTGTAAGAGGTTTGTGTACTGATTGTGGATTCTTGATTTGTTTTACAACACTAGTACTGCTTGGTGATATGGAGGTGCAGTCCTTGCTACCTGGTGTGGAAGGTCGTGGGAGCGTATCCCATAGGAAACTCTGTATAAGTGTGGCATGTTAGTCATTTGATTGTGAAAGATTAGAACCAAGTATGGAGATCATAGTAATATCGCAAATGTGAGAGTTTATGCCTGAGAGGCGTTCTATTCCTTGGGTTGTGGACTATGTGAGTTTGTTCTAGATTGGGACGGTTGCTCGTATGTGTCATGAATAGGGCCATTGTGGATCCTTAAAATGTTGTTGGCCAAGTATGTAATGATCGGAATTGGCTTGGGGTCCGTTGGTGGGTCTAATATGAATGTGTGCTCTACATCAGGCCGGATGGGTTCATTCAGCATAGCGTTGCTTACGGAGGAGTCGTCGGGCATTAGATGTTAATACTCTATTGTGCCATGTAGGTTGTGAGACGGCTTGATTATTCACACATGTGTTGAGGTTCCGTGTAGCTTGTGGTGTTATATGAGCAGGATGGCTCTCGAGCTGCAGGTCATTCATCGCACCTTAGTTGTGCTTAGGTTTTGTATCGTATGACGCTATCTGTCTCCCCAAGGTTGTAGTTTTTCACTTAGCATGCTGGTGGTTAGTATTCGGTATTTACTAAGTATAAGCATTTTGGCTTGATGGGTATTTCTTTATATATTGTTATGTGTGGATCGGGTGGCACGCCTCCATGGGTATGTTGTTTGGATCGGGTTGCACGCCGTAACGGTATAATATGTGGATCGAATTGCACGCCGCAACAGTGAGATGTTGAATACGGTTCCCTATATCTATTCTTGTGTATGTTATTTTTCATTCTCTAAGAAGGGTTCATAGTATCTTTTTAGTTGTTTTATTCGTTACACGACTGGGTAGGTCTTTTCCAGAATTCGTTCTTCTTTATGTGTCATATTCCAGTGGTAGCTTATTGGCACATTGATGGTGTCATATAAGATCTTGGTCAGTGTTTGAGGTGGCTTATTGCCTGAGCAGCTTGTACTGGGTGAGACGAGGTTATTGGACCTAAAATCAGTATGATCGGATTTATGCAAGGTGTATTAAAGATAAAGGGTCACTATTCGATTCAGAATAAGGTAACAATTCTTGTCAAGTGGAGAAACTCTGTGAGTTATTGATTTGGCGGGTGGTTATGAGTTCATGCGCATCTCTTTCATCATTGCAGTATTGTGAGGATTGAAACCGGACCTATATATGTTATGAGGTAATCTACGGGCGTCGGGTCAGTGAATTTACAGTTGTTTTGCTTGGAGGAGGTTGCCTTGGGCAAATGAGATATGCGGTGCATTGTGTGATGTCAGCATGGGTGCATGATCATGTGTGCGTTCAACATGTGAAGATTGATACTGTGTTCGTATGTTAGAATTAGATCTTGTAAAGAAATTCGGAAGTAGGAATTTGGTTCTAAGGCTTATTGACTAAATAAAAGGGACGATCTTCAGTCTGGCTCAAGTTGTTGTATTCACCTGGGTTGCGGTGGCATGGGTAGGTGCACGAGGTGTTGACCAGTGATTTTGAGGCAACTCCGGAACAGTTCTTAGCATGTTCGAGGACGAACGTATATTTAAGTAGGGGAGAATGTAACGACCCGACCGGTCGTTTTGAGCTCTAGCGTGTCATCCAGCGGTTTGAGGCCTCAAATAGCTTCACTTCATATTTTATGACTTGTACGCATGGTCGGAATTGAATTTCGGGAAGTTCGGAGTTAATTCGGACAGAGAATTCTAATTTCGAAAGGTTTAAGTTGGAAGAGTTGACTAAGGATTGACTTTTGAGTAAATGACCTCGGAATCGAGATTTGAAGGTTCCAATAGGTTCGTATGATAATTTCGAACTTGGGCGTGTGTTCGGGTTGAGTATCGAGTGGTACGGGAGCATTTCAGTGCCTATTATGAGAAGTTGGCATTTTTTGAAGTTCTAGAATTTCATAAGTTTGGTTTGAAGTGGATTTTGATGCTATCAATGTCCGTTTGGAATTCTGAGCCTTGGGATAGGTTCGTATCGTGATTTGTGACTTGCACGTAAAGTTCAGCGTCATTCCGAGATATTTAAATGTAATACAGATGCGTTCCGCGAAGTTTGAAGGTTGGAAAGGTGAAATAAAGGTTTTGGCTGTCGATTCGTAATTTTGATATTTTTTGACATGATTCGAGGATTCGACTAAGTCCCTATCATATTTTGGGATGTGTTGGTATGTTTGGACGGGGTCCCGGGGGCCTCGGGTGCGAATCGGATTGGAAACCGATCGAGTTTGGACTTGGAGGACCTGCTGTAGCTTAAGGCTTCTCGTGCGATCGCACCTGCGAGGCTATGGCCACATGTGCGAGACCGCAGAAGCAGTCCAGGGGTCGGAAAAGCGGTACAGGATTGAGGCTGGTTGGATTCACATGTGCGACGAATTTACTGCACCTGCGGGCTCGCAGATGTGGGCGGAGAAGCGCAAAAGCAGAAGTGGTCTGGGGTGGATGATCGCAGGTGCGGGTATTGTAGCGCACCTGCGGAGCCGCAGGTGAGGTCATGGGCGCGCAGGTGTTGAGGGATGTTCGAGTTGGGGAATCCGCAATGCGGGTGATTTCTGCAGAAGCAGATGCGCATCTGCGAGTGAATGTCCGCAAAAGCGGAAAAGCTGGCACCTTGGGGGAAGCTGCATCTGCGAGGTAGCTTCCGCAGAAGCGCAAGGAGTTCCACAGGTGAGGAAAATCGTTGGGCAGAAGGGTTCTTTAAATCGAGACTTAGCTCTCATTTCTCTCATTTTCCACTTGGATGGCCAAATTTGGGGAGCTATTTTGAGGAGGTTTTCATCATGCAATACAAAGTAAGTAATTTGCCACTTGTTGTAAGTTAATTTCATGGATTTTATATGGATTTAAACATGGAAATTTGTAAAAATTTGGGATTTTGATGGAAAACCTAGAATTTGATATTTTTGGATTTTGACCACGAAATTTGACATGAGATTGGGAATAAATTATATATTTAAGTTCGTAAGACTATGGGTAATGTTTATCTTCGAAAATATTCGGAATCCGGGCACGCGGGCCCGAGGGTTGACTTTATTGATTTTTTGAGCGGAGTTGGGAATTGCTATGGATTGATTTAGTATCAGTATTAGAGTATATTTTTATTGGTTTGCATATTGTTTGACTAGTTTTGGAGCGACGAGCATCGGTTTGAGGTGTTAGAGTGGTGTTGGAGCCGGTTATGGAACTTCATAGCGAGGTAAGTCTCATGTCTAACTCTGTGAGGCGAAAACTACCCCTAGGTGATATATTTGATATGTGCTACTTATTGTGAGGGCTACGTACGCACGAGGTGGCGAGAGTCCGTATGTAGCAAAATTTATGTTATTATCGAGGTAGACTTAGGTTCACACCATGCTATAATTGTACTATAGGAGTTATCTTTGCTCATTTAATTCCTTTATTTCGCATTACGACCTGAGACTAGGCTTCCGTAGAGTGATAGACTTGCTATTGTAGAGATTTGACGGACTTCATGATTAGCCGTGGAATAATTGTACTACTATTACGAATTTCTTCCGCGCTATGCGTTTTCATCGAAAAGTTTTTCGTAAAATTCATAACTGACACGTTTAGCTGTGAGTGGGTCAATGATCCGTTAAAGCTTCTTGTTCTAATGGGATTGGGCCGTTCGCCTCGGCAGAATTTTGTACCACACTCTCATGGGAGCGAGCCGGTCGCCTCGGCAGTATAATAGATGCATCTATGGTTCGAGTCATTCGAACCTCGGTAGTGCACACAGTATGATGGGATCGGGCCGTATGTCTCGACATTTCTATAAAATACTCTTATGGAATCTTGCGTAATACTTGACAAGAAGCCAGTGTATCTGTGAGTTTTCCTGATTTGAACTGTGACGACCTATCTGGTAGGTCCATTATATATATATATAGTCCGATTGAGAAGGTAACTGCTAACTGAGAGCTTAAGTTTATTGTTGAGAGGAGGATTGTACCACGTATTTATTCTTGTTATTTCGTTTATTTATTCTGCCTCACATCTGTTTACTTCCTACTGTATTTGATTTATTGGACCACTAGTAAGTGTCGATGTCGACCCCTCGTCACTACTTCTCCGGGGTTAGGCTAGATACTTACTCGGTACGCGTTGATTTATGTACTCATGCTGTACTTGCTGCACTTATTGTGCAGGTACATATATGTCTGGTGGTCTTTTGGGCGCAAAGGCGCAGCTATTGCAGGGACTTTACCGTGAGCTGCATTCCATGTTACGATCTACAACATACAGTGTCTCCATCAGGGTTATTTATATTCTCCTGTCTAACTTGTATTCCAGACAGATGTTGTATTTTATTATATTTCCTAGTTGATGCTCATGCACTTGTGACACCGGGTTTTGAGGGCTTCTACTGGATGTTTGGTATGGTAGTTCATGTAATTATTATCATTTTACCCTGTAAATTCTATTTCATACTATTTAATTAATGAAAAATATGATTTCACAGTAATAAAATGAGTAATTAAGTTGATCAATCACTGTTGGCTTGCCTGACGGAGGTGTTAGGCGCCATCACGACCTTTAGTGGATTTTGGGTTGTGACACCAAAAATATAACCCAACTTAAGGTTCACAATCCTAGCTTAAGAAACTTAGCTAGACATAATTAAAAAAGGAAATACAAAGATAAATGATAATCCAAGCATATTAGCTAAGAGAGTAGAGAAAGATTGAGAAAACTACAATGAAATTACCCAAAACTCTTAAGGGAAACTCCAAAAGATGCTCTCCCACGTTCAAAGGGATCAAAGATACACTAAAAAATGACCTAGATTGCTATTTATAGTCGTTTGCAATATCTAACAAAAGTGGCCCTACGGTATACAGTCGTGGAGACGATCATCAATCGTCTCCACGTTTGGCTTTAGTGCTTCAGGTGTAGGCTAGATTCAGGTGACTTCGTGGCCTTGTTCGTGGAGCCGCTAATGTTCTTGGCCTGGTTTGTGGGCTGAAATGGTTCCATGATTCAGATCGTGGAGCTGGGTAGAACTTGAAAAATTGTTTACTCTAGATGCCATTTAAGTTCGGGAGTAGTTCGTGCAGACATACAAGATCATGGAGTTGGGAAGACTTTGCTCTAAATTTCCCAACTTAGCCATTTTCATGCACTTTTGCACCCCAAGTTTTGGCTCCACGATTGACCTTCGTGGAGCCATTGTTCTCCACTTCTCAATCTTCAAATTCTTCTATCTTATGCTCCAAATTCCATCTCTTTTCATCCTTTTAAATCCATTCCTTCATCAACTGTTTCATTTAAGCTCAAACATCTGAAATCAACTGAATTAAGTTAGTTAAGGTTATTAATCTTACTTGAAGAACCTTAAAACTCAAGAAAAAGGTACGAATAAGTTAATAAAATACCAACTTATCAGTCACTGCTCTAGTTTTCTCCCATAGCGTCAAACTTTCTAACGTGATACGATCCAAGGGCTGTAGTTTATTGTCACTGCCATACAAGTACTAAAATTATTATTAACAAAAATATCATTCCAAGTGCAAATAACTGAATTCTTAATTTAGAATTCACATTTTGAAATTTTGTATATATAGATATATATGTTTTTTTTTTTAAGTGCAAGCGAAAAAAACATGTAGAAATAAGATGCAAGATAACAACTTAATACTTATGATGCAAGCTTATATAAAGCAACCCATCAAGGAAAAGAATTCACGAGAGGAGTGCTTTGATTTTGTAATTTATCAGGGCAGAATTCGTACATCCCACGATGAGTTAAGTTTTGACTACACTGTAAGAAAATTTAGTTATTAGAGAAGCAATATATAGTAAACCATTGACCAAAAGAATATAAAACAACAACTAATGCATTACTTGGACATATTCTAATTTAATTACAAAGGAAATGGAAAGAGGAATTTGGGAGAAATATAATAGGAAGTGCATGCTACAGGAAGGGCTGAAGCATGGGATAGAGGAGACTTGCGAAGTTGATTATGTACAACAAAATCTAAAAGTGCTAATATTTTTTCATGTTTTGATAGAAACGAAAAGATAGGAACTAATAGTGATTCATTGGAGTACAACTTTATCATTTTGGTTGACATAAATTACACATTTGCAATAAATAATTGAAAGGTAATGACAGTGTTTAAGTGAAGGATAAATATTTTTTCAATTTTATTAGAATGTGTATTTACATCTTTATACAAAAATATTTTTGAAGTAATGTTTTGTTGAAGGTTGAAATTGCCGCTCACTTTTGATGAGTAAATTTGTAAATTAACGTTTGACTTAGGCTGATCCCACTTCTAATATAGCATAGTGATGATATGATAATACGATGACAACTAAGCTAATACTCGGTCCATCGACCATAACACTTTTATTGATTAATAATTCTAAGAATGGAGAATAACATGTTCCAAAGTGACATTGACAAATACATTATTGAAAACCAGAGAAATATTTGTAGATAATGATTGGAAAAGCATAATTTCACCTTATTAAGTATCGCTATACATAAAGTTGAGTTGATATTTTGCGGTCCGATTAGGATAAAAGAGTCCAAAATGTTTCTCTGTGACTTCTCCATTCTTTTCATTTTCATCAAACATAGCAAACAGATAAGTCTCTACAATTATTCCAGGTTTCTTTGGAGTTCCTGCCCCTCCTTTTACATGATTAACCAAATTTCTATAATAAGTTTGAGCATTTTCTATAGTTGCTGCAGAATTTCCTTCGGAAGGCCAACCACTCTCAGATACAATAATCTCCACATTTGGTCCTCCAGCTTTCTCTACAGCAAAATATATAGAATCCAAAAGGGCATCAAAAAGATTTTGATATCCTGTGGAATTTGTTCCTTGTTGATTGAAAAGTGCGTAAGAAAGTGGGACATCGACAGTGTTATAAATGTGGCCGAAATAAGGGTAAATATTGGCTAAGAGTGGAAGGTTATTTCGTGCTAGGAATTCGATTATGGGATTAATGAAACTCTTGATTTCTTCGCGAAAAATACTATCTTTAGGCGGGTAGGTATTCGCTAAGAGCCCTGAATATATTGCAGTTGAGACCTTGATCTTATCTTGCAACCCTGATGCTGCTAATGCATTGTAGATATTCTCCATTGCATGAAGAAGAAATTGTGAATATTGACCATTATTTGAGGGAGATACTTCATTTCCTATAGATATGTACTTGAATTTAACATATGGGAAATGACTTCTTATGTTATCTTGAACCCAACCATTGGCTATTGAAGAATTGGCTAGGGCTTCAAGATCTTGATTTGGGACATCAAGAATGATCTCAATGTTACTTCCATTGAGAGATTTGAAGATGTTTGTATCTGAATTGTAGATTCTCATCTTTCTGATGCCATTAGCCTTGTATAGGTTTATGACATCTTGTTCTGATGGTAAATTGTTGGCAATTTTCCCATAGCACACTCCAATGTTAGACTGTGCTCCTGAATTGAGGGAAAAGTAAAAGGAAATTTGTTTCAAAATAACATTAAATACACCCGTAAAAGTAAGAGTTTAACTTCTGTATATCACGTTGTATTTTCTTTATCACTAGCTATCAAGTCTATATGTAACTATATATTCATCATAAGTGAAATTAGCAACTTGAAAAATAATATAGCTAACTACCCTTAACATTATAAGTGAAACTAGCAACTTGAAAATAAGGAAAGCAAACCTTCTAAAGGAACATGTTAAATGGCAATAGATACAATAAAATTTCATTATACTATCACAATAACAACAATAACCTAGTAAAATTCCACAAGTGGGGTTTGGGAAGGATAGAGTATACGCAGACCTTACCTCTACCCCTAAGGGGTAAATAGGATGTTTTCGAAAGACCCTCGGCTCAAAATTTCATTATACTGTGGATATAAATAAAATCCTAAAAGTAAATTTTGTCAATATAAGGGCAAAAACCAACTATTAGAAACATAGCGATGTATTATGATTAAGGTCATTAAACAACTTAAATTGGTAGAAAGTACACATGTTAATTTATATAAGATGTGATGTAAGATGTATGAGTGTGTGTAGAGAGACCTGTCATTTGGATATTGCACATTAACAGCCCAACAAGTATAAGGACAGCTGCACCAAGACTCCTTTTATTGAACAAGTACCACAAAGCCATGGAAAAAGATGGAACTTAGAGAGTACTAAGCAAGAAGGTTGATTAAGAAAGAGAATGTAGTTCCAAGAACGATTTAGTTAGGTCAATCTTAAGTTCACTTGGAAAGATAATGGAATCCCCTCCTCGGAAAGGGATTCAGTTTGGCTTAGTAACACATGTTAAGAAGTTAACCATGGGTTAGAATTGTACATTAAGGAAGCATTCTATTGCTTCTTATATAGGCAAGCAATAGAAGATGGAGCTGTCTTAGGCAATGACTTAACTTAAAAAACAAATACTACTACAGAAATGTAAAGAATCCAAGCATACCAAGTGACGCATTTCATGGCATAATAGTGCAATTTTGACATAAATAAAGAAAACTTTGCACAAGTTCCACTAAAAAGTGATGGAGGTATGGAATTGTACAGGAAAAAATGGATCCCATTTAATATATCTGCATGATGATTGTTTGGCCTATCACAACATGACACGTGATTCAATTAGGTCTAGTTTGATAACAAAAAATACTTTTGTTTTTCAGAAGGCAAAATACATAAACTACCCCTAAAATCATGGACCAAATCCCTATTACATATTTCTTACGAACCAAAATCACCTTACACATTCAACTTTTCTAAAGTGTATCTAAGACATACCACTTTTTTCTTGACCAGTTCTTCAAGACATGTCTAATATCACGCACCAATAATATTATGCCACGTGTCATTAATTTTTAAAAATAAAATAATTTAAAATTACAAATATACCCCTCAACCTTCCCCTTCCGTCTCTTTCTCATCTCCATTCCCGCCAACCATCATAAATAAATACCACAATTATCACCTTCCGAATATAAAGAAAAATTAGATACCCAAGCAAATTGATCCCAAGTTTTGGAGTCTCGAATCTAACACAAAAATTGTAACCCAAAACTCCAAACATCATTAAAGAAAGAGTTGTCGGAGTTTTCATTAATTTTAACTTTTATCTAAATTCTCTAAATAAATGTTGATTGTGTAAGAGATCATTTCACAACAAAGATCTTTCACAACAAAGATCTTTCACAACATATCAAGCCATAGGAGAGGTCTCATATATTTCTTAAAATAGAGCAGAGGATATAATTTTGCTCAACCTGACGAGAGGCCAAAGAGAATGACCCTAATATACTCTTCAAAAATTGGGTAAAAATAAGCAACTAAACCCAGATCTATAGAATTTTCTTAGTTATAGAGTCCACTTAATTTTCTTTGTCAATTTTTCCAAAGCCTTTTACATTATTGTTTTTCTTAAAATTATTGAGAGAGAAGATGGGAAAAAGGAATGGGAAAGAAGATGAAAATATGGGAGGGAGAGTTTCGGTGGACTAACACAAAGGGGAGGGGGTCTAGATAAGATAAATCAAGGAAAGGATGGGGTCAAAGTGAAGGAACCAAATAGTGTTTAAAAAAAGAAGAAATTAAAAATTTGACACATGTCATTTAAACAATAATTGGGATAGAAAATTCACAGTTGTACGCACTTACATTTTATCGGTAAACATGAGCGTGTGACCTAGCAAAAGTAGTGTGTCATAAATACACTTTAAAAATATTGAGCGTGTAAAGTAATTTTTTGCCGCAAAAAGTATGTAATAGGTTAGGGGGTAACTTATGTATTTTGCTTTTTTCAGAATAAAAGAGAAAAAATTTCACATACACTACACTCTTATTTTGGTTTGAGATCTATCTGAGATGACAGAAAACTTCGATGAAATTTGTTAAATAAGTCTGGGTCTAACTCACACTCCAAAAGCTAGCTCAAAGAGAGAAGGATTGCCCAAACCTTATAAGGAGATCAGGAATCTCATTGCGGTCCAATGTGGGATTCATTTATTCATCACCCCTCCAACATGCCCAAAGTGAAATATTTTTTTATCCTGGGTTCCACCGTCCATGATCTAGAGCGTGCACAATCATAGACCGAAGGCATTTCCAACTCCTTCAATTGGTCTGGGGGCATTCCTCCCCCCTCTTCTAGGGGCCCACATCGACCATGAGCCTAACTCTGATACCATACTAAATTAAACAGGCACCGCTAGTGGAGAGAAAATTTGCTTTGCCTTTTTTTATTGATAGTATTGTCACGCCCCGAGCCTAGGGGCGAGACCGGCACTCGGTGCCTCATCTATCCTTGCGTACCAACTTACAACTAAGGGGCTCTGAACATATAATGTCATACTTTGGCCATGGGCCACATTGCAAGACGATTTGTGAAGCAAAATATAAAACTGAATGGAAACCAACGCGGACTAAACATTAATATAAAGCTGGGCCGGCAAGGTTGTCATAACTACAACATCTGACAAACCAATAAAATATATATACAAGGCCTACAAGCCCAACATACTGCACTAACTGACAGGTTATATCTACAAGCCTCTACTGCTGGATGTACTATGATCGGAATAGTTCCCGACCTATCCATAACCTATATACGTATATACACAAGATGTACACAAAATTTCTAGACCCGGCAACTCCGAAGGACGTAAAGCTTACCGATAAAGCTGAACTCGGGCAACACCTACTGAGGAGGTCTACCCGTCTGTCTGTCTGAACCTGCACACATGAAATACAGCACCCCCAGAAAAGGGACGTCAGTACAAAATAATGTACTGAGTATGTAAGGCAACAGAATAACTGAAAGCTGAAACTGAACTGATAATATAATAACTGAAAGTAACTGGGAGTCAAAGATAATCTGAAGATATGCTTACCTGCTGATACTGACTCAACTCTCTCAATATAGTAAGTGAAATAGCTGTCCGGCCCTATAAGGCTCAGTATATATATACAACTTCTCTGCCGTAGTAGGCTCGCTCATAGGCGCTCGGCCATACTAGGCTCTGTATCTCGGCCATTCTGGGCTCGCTCAAAGGCGCTCGGCCACAGTAGGCTCGGTATATAACTTACCATCTTATCAGAGGTTGCCCAATAGGAGCCTGCCCATCGATTATCGCTCGATGGTAATGAAAATACTGTAATACTGCATATATATGCTCTCTGCTCTCTTGACTAGAACAAGACAATACTCAATTAAATATGAAGTCCCGATAAGGAAAATATTATAATTTATGAGACTAGGATAATGTATATAAATTCGGGAGTATGAACTTCTCTTTATGCCTCGTTATCAAACACATGTAATTATGAGATCATGCCAAAATGAAGGAAGGGCTTAGCCTTAACATACCTGAGTCGATTCTCTTGACAATCCCTTTAACACCCGTTGATTGCAAAAACACGTAACAACGGATCGATGTAGGGGAAAATTCGTATGATATTCTTGAGAAAGATTGCACCTTACTCCCTTAAAATTACAAATCCCGTTGCTATTACGTAGTATAACTTCGTATGAAATTCTTGGCTGGAGATTCGTCAATTGTTTGAAATAGCATTATACTTATAATCCCAAAAGAATCTCATAACCGAACTTACGTCGATTAACTTACGACGAAACTTTTACGTACAAAAAATATGGGGTGTAACATTATTCCCCCCTTTGGAACATTCGTCTTCGAATGTTGACTGATGCACTTATCATTCTCATAACCTATAGCTCTTGCGAATACTTTAATATTCTCCTTGCCATTTAGGCAACCGTTCTATGAATAAATCCAAAGGCCAGGGTATTCTCTCCTTCAGTCGCAACCGTGACAAAAGTGGTATCAGAGCCCCTTAGTCACAAGTTGGTACGCAAGGATAGATGAAGCACCGGGTGCCAGTCTCGCCCCCAGGCTCCGGGCGTGACAAGTATGTCCTATAGATATAGTGAAATAAGAGGTAATCCTAAGTACCCTAAAAACTTTGTTAAATAATTACAGAATATTATCATATTTATAAGAACACATGACGTGGCATAGTGAGTGCACCCAACATAGAACTGAATTTGGGTGCAATATTGGGTGTTGGGCACCAAGGATAGCACCGACTTTGGGTCCTATATTGTGTGTTGGGCAGTGAAGATAGTACCAAAGATACACACACTATATCATTGGGTGATTCTCCTATATCTTGGAAGGATAAGAAACAATATACCATATCTCAATCATTGGCTGAGGTAGAGTATCGATCCAGGGAAATGATGATATGCGAGTTGAAATGGTTGAGAGGAATTTTATCTATTTTGGGAGTTGCTTATACTTCTCTCATCCACCTTTATTGTGACAGTCAGGCGGTGTTGCATATAGCTAAGAATCCAGTTTTTCATTCGGGATAAGATTGTTAGCGGACATATTTGTACCAGTTTAGTTCATTCACATGGACAACTAGCATACATATTTATGGAGGCCTTGGGAAAGTCGCAATATGATCATCTCATGTGCAAGTTGGGCATCCTGAATCTCCATGTAACGACCCGACCAGTTGTTTTGATCTCTAGCGCGTCACCCGGTGGTTTGAGGCCTTGAAGAGCTTCCCTTTATGCATTATGACTTGTAAGTGTGATCAGAATTAAATTTTGGGAAGTTCAAAATTATTTTGGAAGGAAGATTCTCAATTCGGAAGCTTTAAGTTGGAAAAGTTTACCAAAGTTTAACTTTTGAGTAAACAACCTTGGAATCAGATTTGAAGGTTATAATATGTTCGTATGATGATTTCGGTCTTGGGCGTATATTCGGGTTGAGTATTGGGTTGTCCGAGAGAATTTCGGCGCTTAATATAGAAAGTTAGTATTTTGAAGATTTTAGAATTTCCTAAGTTTGGTTTGAAGTGGGATTTGGTGTTATCGATGTCCGTTTGGGGTTTTGAGCCTTGTAATAGGTTCGTATCGTGATTTGTGACTTGTGCATAAAGTTTGGCGTCATTCTGAGATGTTTAAGTATGAATTGGAGGCATTCGCCGAAGTTTAAATGTTTGAAAGTTTGGAATTTTTTTTAAGTTTGACCATGGTTTGACTTTAAGGCTATCGGGTTCGGATTTTGGGTTCGGAACTTGGAATAGGTCTGTTTTGTCATTTGGAACTTGTCTGCAAAATTTGGTGTCATTCGAAATTGATTTGATGTGGTTTGGACGATTGGTTGCAATTCTAGTTCTTAAAGTTTTTTGTGATTTTTATGCATTTTGGCGTCTGATTCTTGATTCTAGAGGTTATTTTGGTATTTTCATCGCTCAAGAAAGTTCGCGTTATGTGTTTAGACTTGTGTGGATGCTTGGTTTGGAGCCCCGAGGGCTCGAATGAGTTTTAGACGCGTTCCGGAGGAGTTTGTAGAGGTTCAACTGGTTCTGGTGCACTATTCTCGTATTTGGGAGGTTTTTTATCGCATTTGCGATAGCCGCATTTGCGAGATCATTCTCGCTTTTGCGAAGATGGGCGGGGGCAGGGGAGTTCGCATTTGCGAACAAACTGTCGCTTTTGCGAAGTCACTGAGCTCGCATTTGCAAGACTTTTATTGCATTTGCGACGCAAACAGTGTTGGTCGGGCTTCGTATTTACGATGCCAATTTCGCATTTGCGACCATCGCATTTGCGTATTAAGACTTTATTTCGGGACTTAGCCCATGGTTGGGCGATTTTTGGAGCTCTTGGAGGCAAGACTTTCATCATCTATTGCAAGATAAGTAATTTTAAGTGTCAATGTCGACCCCTCGTCACTTCTTCTCCGGGGTTAGGCTAGATACTTACTAGGTAAGCGTTGATTTACGTACTCATGCTACACTTCTGCACTTATTGTGCAAGTATATATTTCTGGTGGTCTTTTGGGCGCAGCTATTGCAGGGACTGTAGTGAGTTACATCTTATGTTATGATCCGCAGCATACGAAGTCTCTATCAGAGTTATTTATATTTTTCCTGTCAAACTTGTATTCTAGACAGATGTTGTATTATTATTGTACCTTCTGGTAGATGCTCATGCACTTGTGACGCCGAGTTTTGGGGGTGTTCTAGAATTTGTTATGGATTGGTTTACATTGATATACTTTTACTTATTATTTTGATTAAACTGTACGTAACTACGATTCATTTTAATGCACTGACCTCTCTATCTAAATAAGATTCATGATTTTAAAAATAATAAAATGAATAATTAAGTGTTGGCTTGTCTAACGACGACATTGGACGTCATCACGGCCTATGATGAATTTTACGTCATGACACTCCATGCACCAACTTGGGTGCAGAGGGCATAGGGTATTAGCATGTGCATATCTTGCATGGTATTTTTAGTGTCCAACACCCAATATAGCACCCAAAGTTGGTGCTATCCTCAGTGCCAACACCCAATATAGCATCCAAATTTAATGCTATGTTGGGTGGGCCGCACTCGCTATGCCACGCCATATTTCTTTATAAATATGATAATATTCTGTAATTAGTTAATCTAGTTTTTGGGGTACTTAGGGTTGCCTCTTACTTCACTGTGTATATAGGATATACAATAAAAGAAAAAGGCAGAGAAGTTTTTCTCTCCACTAGCCGCACCTCTTAAATTTAGCAAAACTCACAAGAATTTTAATGTTTTGGATCTTATTCTTCATCATAAGAACGTATGCAGTTTTTTCTTATATATCTTTAAAAGGTCATACCACTTTATTTCTTTGTTGAATTTGTTTCTCTTACATTTTAAGGGATATAAGATGTCATAAAGTTAAACGAACATTATTCCAGTGATGATACATCCTCCTAAAAGTTTGTGGGACGTTCTTCGTAGTTCAATAGTTTTTCTTTTTTCGTTTTTGTTTTTAATATACATGTATTATAGGAGTAGTAATTTCCGAAAAACTTTCCTGCCGCTTTCACATGGAAACCAACGAAAAAAATATAAATTATTTATTTATTTATTTAATTGACCATCGGAAATTAGTTAAAAGGGTTAAAATTTAATTTCAGTTATATTCTCAATTAATAAATACCTTAATTAATCTTATAGATCAATTTACCCCTGGTTAAGTAACTCAAACGCCCAAATAATTGTCTTCCTTAATTCATCTTTTCATAGAACAAACCTTTAACCCTTACCTTGAAGTTTGTTGTTCAGCGTTCCAAATTACAGTAAGAAAACTCATCTTTTTTACTTTTACTAGCTCTATGATTTACTTTTCATGCACACGTGATGTACTTTCTTTCACTTATATATTGAAAACTTTTGAAAGTCAGAGATAACAATTTTGTTTGATTCTGTTACATAGACATCTTGCTTGTCTGGATTGCTATAACTTTATTTTAAATTAAAAATATATTTTACTTGATTTTATGTTAATGTGATTGGTTTATAATATTGGGGGATTGTTAGAGTCTTTGTGCAACTCATTACGTGTGCGAAGCTTTTCTTAGTCCGAGATATTTTTTTTCTATTTTGAAAGGATCAAATATATTTAACCTATTGGCTATTTTATCATTCCTAGGGATGTTATTCAACTTATTGATGCATTGTCTTAGAGCGTGCTATCATGTATTTAATGTCGATAATAATCATTATGGAATATTAGATCTGTTGGAAGATGCTCACAATGTTGTAGCAGGAGGTCCCTCTACTTGGTTGAGTAAAATGACTTCTTTAGAAGCTATCCATTCGAAAACTGATGTCACAGTGAAATTGACTGATGATACAAATTTAAAAATATTATTTAAAATGTATAAGGCTTTGGGAAATAAAGAGATCCATATGAATTTAATCATAATTGATGAAAAAGTCAATGAAATTGAAGGTAAAAATTTCCAATGGACGGATGATGAGGACGAACGTGTGATTGAGAATGTGGAAGATCAGTCAGATGGAAAAAATAGTGAAGATGGTTTATCAGAATATGAATCTGATGAAAATAGAATATTTTAGGGGGTTAGTGACGATGATAAATTAATTGAGCACCCAATGACAAAAGTAAGTAACAAAATGCAAGGTGAGATTTTTAAATATACATATGATGAGAAATTAAAGAAGAAGATTGTTGTGGTAAAGGAGGGGCAAATCTTTAACGATGTGAAGCATTTTAGAGAAGTTAAGCAAGAATTTATCTGACAAAAGGGTTTTCATATTAAGAAGTTTAAAAATGATCTGACAAGGCTTGTTGCTGCTTGTAAAGGTAATGGATGTGGATGGGGATTCATGCTTCCCTTTATGGTGATGGAATAACTTTTATGATTAAACGGTTAAGTGGGGCGCACACATATGTTAAAAACATAAAAGGTTATGAAGCAAGTGCAAGATGGATTGCTAAACAATTTGAGTAAGATTTCGGAGCCGACTATGACATGTCTGTAGACATGCTTTATGTTTCATTGAAAGAGAAGCATGGCCTTGATGTTAATACTCAAAAGTTAACGAGAGCCATAAAAATTGTAAAACAATTAGTTGTTGGAGATCATGAAAAACGTTATGCCAAAATACCGCAATATATAGCTATCCTAAAAGAGACTAATGCAGGTACTGTTATAAAGTTGAAGTGCATTAATTTAGATCTATCAACCCCTAGATGCAACCCAATCCTTGAAAACTTTTACATTAGCTTTGACGCTCAGAGTTATGGCTTTTATTAATGGGTGCATGCCCTTTATTGGTATTGATGCTTATTTTCTGAAGGGTCTATTTAAGAGTCAATTACTTGTTGTTGTTTCCCTTGATGCAAATTCAGGCATTTATCCCCTAGCCGTCATGATTGCTAATAAGGAGGATGGGCAGACATGTGAGTATTTTTTTGATTGTTTGTATACTTCCATAGGAGATATTGGAGGCACCACATTTATGAGTGATAGGCAAAAATGGCTCAAATATGCTATAAAAAGGTATTACCAATGGCCAACCATAGGTTTTGTGCTAGACACTTTTATAACAATTTTAAGACTAAGTATCCTGGTTCAAAATTAAGACAACTCTTTTGGGCAGCAACAACGGCTTATAATGAGCATGACTTTTGACAAATTATGAATGAGATGATAGAAATAAGTGAACCTGCTTATAACTTGTTGTTATATGATTGCAAAGAATCACTTGGGAGTTGGGCAAGGCATAAATTTGATGAACATGTAAAAAGTGATCATGTTACAAATAACATGACTGAGTCTTTCAACACATTTATGGTGAAAGTTAGAGAGAAACCAGTTTTTTCTATGTTGGAATGGATTAGAAGGAAAACTATGACTAGATTTCAACAAAGGCATGAAAAAGCTCTTGCTTTGGATACTCTCATTCCACCAAAAGTCAGAGAAAGAATAACTAAAAATCAGAAGGAGGGACGGAAGTTGATTTGTTTCGTGGCTAATGAACACTTGTTTGAAGTGCACGACTTGAAAAATTATGTGGTGAATTTAAATGAGATGCTTGTCAATGTAGAGAATGGCAAATAAGTGGAATGTCGTGCAGACATGCGCTATGCTGCATGACTCATATCAGAGAAGATCCTGTCAAATTTGTTCATCCTCTACTCACTAAAGAATTCTATGTGAAGACTTACTCTAAGAAGATCAATCCAGTACCTGATGAGAGCAAATGGCCAGTTGTAGATCACCCTATCGTGCACCCTAATGAGGAAACAGAGAAGAAGAGAGGTAAAAAACCAATTAAAAGGAGAAGAGAATTAGATGAACAACCAGCAAAGAAGAGATCAATTCATTGTACCTGCAAATATTGCCATCAAATTGGGCATAATAGTAGATCATGTGGTCAGAAAACATCAAGTCCAAATGTTGGCGAACTTCATTACTAAGTTTATTGTTTTTTTTATTTTTGACTTTAGGTTCTTAAACATTGTATTTATTTATTCGAGCAAGCTTTAGTGCTCCATTATTCTAGTGCGATTTGTAGGGAAGTTGATATTTATTTTTAATGCAGGTTTTGTAAACTGTATCTACTGGTGCACTCTACTGCTTTTGGTGTAATTCTGGCATTGTTAGTCCTTTTTGGTGCTTTTATGTTATTGTTGGCTGTTTTTTCGTTGTTGCATTCCAGTAGCTAGTAAACTGATAAGGATTTTTTGCTAAATAGAAGGGACATTGCACATAGGCTTTGTCTTGGTTTAACTCATAGTGTTTTAATATTATAATTTTGTTTGCATTTGTGCCCAGAAGCGTTTAAGTTACTTAACATAGGAGATGTGTGGGGTAAATTGATGTATAAGATTAATTAAGGTATTTATTAATTGAGAATATAACTGAAATTACATCTTAACCCTTTTAACGATCGGTCAACTATTCCAAAGTTGCCGATCAATCGCCGGAGGTTGAGGTAGGAGGATGAAAATCATAATTGTTCAATACTTGAGGATGTGTTTGATTTTTAAGGCATGGTTGGAGAACTAAAATGATTTTTCACCCCTAATTAATACACGCTACACCCAAAGAGTAAGTACCAAAATTACAACTATACATTTTCCAAAAACTAAGAGTAGAAACACTGGATTAAGAACATTAAAATTAACAAATATAGCTTTGATGGGGGTATACTATGTTTTAGTGCTTCCCAAATTAAAGTGGCAAATCTTTGAGGAATCATAAGTATTCCCTTTTCGTTAGTGTTTGGTTTGGCAATGGTTGTATGCCAACGCGACAACGGGCACATGATTATTAATATGATAAACGAAATATTAATTTACACGTGGAATGAATAATTGTTTTTGTCAGAAAATCAAAACATTTATGACATGCATTTTTATTCCATTCTTCTCACTTAACTATTGTTACATATTATGTTTAATAATCTTACTTTATCACTATACTATAGTGTAATGATCAAATTGGTGGTTTTGAGTTCTAAAATCTATTTCCCCTATTTGAGACCTCTCATATGTTTATTTAGTAATATATGCATTACGGGTATGGGTGGCATGGATTCCGAGTCTTATGGAACACTTGAACTTGAAGCATTAAGTTAAGATAATTGATCAAAGTCAATATTTTGAATAAACGAGCTTAGATTCATGATTTGAAGATTTTATTAGGTTTGTATGAGAATTCTGGATTGATTATATGTTCGGAGTAGGATCCGAGAGGTTAGGGAGCAAATTACATTGCATAACGTTGCAATGGCGCTGATGATAATTTAGCAACCGTTACACGATCCATAGAGTTAAGAAACTAAGTTTTCCTGACTTTATGTGTTGCTCTAGAATCTACAAGTCTCTTTCCAAGTCAAGAAATGCTAAAGTTAATGTTTCTAACTAAGACGAATGGAGCGTTTTCTACAAAAAAATAACTCGAAAGTACTTTATTTTAGTGACTTGACTTCAGGAGTGGATTTCGAAAGTAAAGACTTTGTTTACTTCCTACAAATTTCTAACGTAAAAACTAGTAGAAATAAAGGAATCTTGAAGAGAAAAAGAAACCGTGTGGGAGAGATGAAAAAGACCTCTTTATTACTGGTAGCATAGCTGGCCAAGAGAATGAAAATATTGGTGGAAGATCTTTGTTTCGATCTGCCTTGGGTGGGATGATGAAAAAAGTCTAGTTCATCCTCTTCAATGAAACACATCTTATTGAAATATACAGGCAAGCTTGATCCAAGATCAGACATCCTGATAGAATATGAGTCATCTCCTAGCTTAATTTTCCTTTTGTTTCAGATGCTTAGTGATCAAAAATTAAGAGCAGTTATGTAAAGAAAATGTCATATTGATGACCAAGAAAATTGTGGAGAGCATCCAATGCAATACGGTCTTTCATTCACTTTTTTCGCCCCCCCCCCCCCCCCCCCAAAACTAGCACCCCATGCTAAGGAGAGTATTAAAAGTCAAGAATATAGTGGTAGTCACTCTTTTTAGGCTTAGTATTTTTTATATGAAAACTACGCAGATACTTGTCAATAGAAGGCGAGACTTTAAAACCAAAAGACGAGATTTCAATAAATGACATATAGATATCAAAGTGAAACCAGAATTACATTTTCAATTGAAGAGAAAAACATAGCAGTTCTCCTTATTACTCATATCACTATATATATATATATATATATATATATATATATATCAATATATATTGCCATTAATTAATTGAAATTGAGTTGATATTTTGCCCTCTGATCAGGAGAAAAGAGTCCAAAGTGTTTCTCTGTAATTTCTCCTTTCTTATCATTTTCATCAAACATGGCAAATAAATAAGTTTCTATAGTCTTTCCAGGTTTCTTTGGGGTTCCTGCCCCTCTTTTCACATGATCAATCAAATTTCTGTAATAAGTTTGAGCATTTTCAATAGTTGCTGCAGAGTTTCCTTCAGAAGGCCAGCCACTTTCAGATACAATAATCTCCACATTTGGTCCTCCAGCTTTCTCTACAGCAAAATACATAGAATCCAAAAGGGCATCAAAAAGATTTTGATATCCTGCAGGATTTGCTTCTTGTTGTGTGAACAATGCATAAGAAAGTGGGACATCAGCAGTGTTGTAAATGTGACCAAAATAAGGATAGACATTGGCTAAGAGTGGAAGGTTATTTCGTGCTAGAAATTGGATTATGGGATTAATGAAACTATTGAATTCTCCTCGAAAAATACTATCTTTAGGTGGGTAGGTGTTTGCTAAGAGCCCTGAATATGTTGCAGTTGAAACCTTGATTTGATCTTGCAACCCTGCTGCTGCTAATGCATTGTACACATTTTGCATGGCAGGACCAACAAATGGTGCATATTGACCATTATTTGTAGGAGATACTTCATTTCCAACAGCTATATATTTAAATTTAACATCTGGAAAATGATTTATTATGTTATCTTGGACCCATCCATTGGCTCTTGAAGGATCCGTAAGGGATTCAAGATCTTGATTTGGGACATCG
Source organism: Nicotiana tomentosiformis (assembly GCF_000390325.3). Taxonomy (NCBI): domain Eukaryota; kingdom Viridiplantae; phylum Streptophyta; class Magnoliopsida; order Solanales; family Solanaceae; genus Nicotiana; species Nicotiana tomentosiformis. The sequence goes on from NC_090812.1 coordinate 151,129,695, forward strand.
AGAATGATCTCAATGTTACTTCCCTTGAGAGCATTGAAGACATTTGTTTCTGGATAGTATATTCTCATTCTTTTGATGCCATTAGCATTGTATAGGTTTATAACATCTTGGTCTGATGGTAAATTGTTGGCAATTTTTCCATAGCATACTCCAATAGATTGTGCCCCTGCATGATAAGAAAAAAAGTACATTAGAATAAACAACAACGACGACGATGCGCCGGTCCCAAATAAGTTGGTGTCGACTAAATGAATATTCTCACTAAATATGATTCTCTATATAAATTCTTCTCAAACCATCATTATTGTGTTAGGTCACCTAGAAATAACTATAGGTAACTATTCATAATAAGTGACTTACAAAATAAGATAGGTTACGTGATACAACATAAAAATATTATAACAAATTCAATATAATTTTACAAGTGGGGTTTGGGAAAGGTTGAGTGTACGCAGACCTTACCCTTACCTTATGAGAATAGAGATGTTATTTTCGATAGATTCTCACCTCAAGAAAAAATAAAAAAGAAGCAATAGTAATAACAACAGGCGGTAAATAACTGCTCGATAATACATCAACCAAATTGAAAGAAACAATAATGGTAATAAAAATAAGAATAGAATCCCTAGGTAGTAAATGAAAACTAAGCATAAGAAAATACAAGAGTAAATCAATACTACCGTAAAAGTTATTTACGCTATTAGTGTATATAAGGTGATCCGCATTGTACAAGGTGCATATACATGTGTGTGAGAGAGAGATAGAGAGAGAGACCTATCATTTGGATACTGCACATTAACAACCCAACAAGTACAAGGGCAGCTGCAAGAAAGCCAGTTTTAATGCATAAAGCCATAGCTAAAATGGAAATGAGAGAGTAAGAAACACTTGAGCTGAAGTTGTGTGTTTAAGGAACCATTAGGCTGCTTCTTATATAGACAAGCAGAAGAAGACCGACAAAGACTTAAAAAGCCAAAGTCAATTGCCCTGTGAAGCAGTTAGAGGAATAGTGTAATTTTGTTAAGTAGAGTTAATAACCAAGTCATACCCAGTGAAGCACGTCATGGAATATAGAGTGTGTATTTATGTCACAAGTGGAAAAAAAATGTAGAAAGTTCAAATCTAGTACTGTGATGGAGACATTGAATTTTACGAGAAATAAATGGTCGAATATTTGGAGAAGGGGCGAAGTTGCCCGTATAGTATACGACTTGCGAGATGGAGCAGCTTCGTCCTCTGCAGACTTTAATTTAATAATATTATTTTTCCAGCTTGTAATTCTGAACTATAGCTTGTAATTCTGAACTATAATCAAAAGTTGATCAGGGTAATTTGGACCCTTTAAAAAAAATAAAAATAAAATTATATATTTCCAGCTTGTAATTCTGAACTATAGCTTGTAATTCTGAACTATAATCAAAAGTTGATCAGGGTAATTTGGACCCTTTAAAAAAAATAAAAATAAAATTATATATATATATATATATATATATATATATATATATATATATGTGTGTGTGTGTGTGTGTACGTGTGTGGGTGAGGTGATTATCTATGTTATCACCTCAATATATATATATATATATATATATATATATATATATATGTGTGTGTGTGTGTGTGTACGTGTGTGGGTGAGGTGATTATCTATGTTATCACAACTAGATATACCACAATTTATTTACGCCTATTTGATACTCCCATGCTCTCAGATATTTCTAGCTTTTTGAATTGAATTTATCTCAAAATATTTGAGGTTTTAGAAAATAAGTAATCATCTAATTTTACTTCTTCGTTTTCAAATCCCTTTTATCTTTCCTATTAGTATTAGTATTAGTGCATTTGCCTTGGTGGTGGATGAATTAACACGGCATATTCAAGGGGTATCATGGTGTATATTATTTGTAAATGACATAATATTGATTGATGAGACGACGACAGGGTTAACGGTAAACTAAAGGTTTGGAGATAGACTTTAAAGACTAAAACTTTCAGGTTGAGCATGTCACGACCCGGAATTCACACCGTCGGGACCGTGATGACGCCTAATATTTCACTTGCTAGGTAAGCCAACGTTAGAGAATCATTAAACCAATCCCTATTCCATTCAAAAATTAACAGCAAATTATCTAAGATAAAATATAGCGAGTGCGGAATAATAAAGAAATTACATTAATTACTATCACCCGGATCTGGAGTCACAATTCACGAGCATTCTAGAATTCACTACAAGTAATAGTCTGAAAGAAATACAACTGTTTGATGAAATAAACAGTAAAACAAAAAAGATAGAGGGGGACTTCCAGGTCTGTGAACGCCGACAGATCTACCTTGAGTCTCCGGATAGCGAGTCCAACAGCTAAAATCTCGATCAACCTGAGCCGGTACCAAAATCTGCACAAAAAGTGTAGAGTGCAGTATCAGTACAACCGACCCCATATAATGGTAAGTGTCGAGTCTAACCTCGGCGAAATAGTGACGAGGCTAAGACAAGACACATTCATAAACCAGTGCAGTTATACAATATACGAGCACAATGACAACTAATAGAAGCTAAACAGATAATAACAGGAGGGGAAACATGCTGAAGGGATGAAGAAAAGATAAAGAAAACTGTAACAGTAAAAAAACCACAACTGACAATATGTTTTGCACCAAATCAAGTATTAAACACAATAAAGACAAATGCACGGCATCACCCTTCGTGCTTTTACTCTCAACATTACCGTAATAATTAACAGAAACGACACGGCATCACCCTTCGTACATTAACTCTCATCCTCACCATATAAACAAAAAAACGATATGGCATCACCCTTCGTGCATTAACACTCACATATCATGGCACGACATCACCCTTCGTGTATTAACTCTCACTCATAAAATATTTGCACGGCATCACCCTTCGTGCTTTAACACTCTTCCTCACCAAAATAATGAACAATAACAACAGAGAGATAGAAATATCAAGAATCAGCCTTACTTCAATATTTAGCTCCATAATACCAACCTCAATTTTGAGTCAATACTCAATCAATATCAATTTCCGTAAAACATGATAAGAGTTGCTCAACATAACGAATACCTAGTCTAAGCATGAACAATATGATCAAAGAATACAACAGTTATAAGAATAAGACTCACTCGCATGCTATGACTCGACAACAAAGCATAGATGCTCGTCACCTCACCTATACGTTGTACTCAACATCCAAACACGTAGCAAATAGGCAATTAATACCTAATCCCTCAAACCAGGATTAATCACAACACTTACCTCGCTTCGAAGGCCACTCAATACTCAATCACAGCTTTTCCTCTAGAATCCACCTCCAAATCACTCGTATCTATTCAATAACGACTCAATAATATCAAATATTGCTAAAGGAATCATTACATTGAATAAATTTAGATTTCCCAAACTTTCTCCCAAAAAGTCAAAAATCGATCCCGGGCCCACTTGGTCGAAACCCGAAGTTCGGACCAAAATCCATTTACCCATTCACCCCCGAGCCCGGATATATAAGTGATTTTGGAATCCGACCTCAATTTGAGGTCTAAATACCCATTTTTTCCAAATCCCTAGTTTCTATCCAAAATTCCTAATTCTACCAGGAAAACTCTAGATTTTTGGTTGAAAATTCATAAAATATAATGGGTAATTGAAAGAATGTGGTTTAGAATCACTTACCAATACTTTGGGGAAAAACATGTCTTTTGAAAATCGCCTTTAGGCCGTCTAGGTTTTGAAAATTGGAAAGAATGGCTTAAGTCCCATAATGGGACTGTTTAATAGTTGGGCGACAGTGTTCATCGCGTTCGCGAGAACACTGTCGCGTTCGCGAAGAGCAGAGCTTGTCAAGCTTACGCATTCGCAAAGGCTATTCCCCCTGGCCTTCGCGTTCGTGATGAAGGAATGACTGACCCCTCCCTTAGGTCCCAAACACTACGCGTTCGCGTTGAGCTGGTCGCGTTCGCGAAGGGTAAAGCCCCCATCGCTCTGCGTTCACGACCCAACCTTCGCGTTCGCGAAGAAGAAAACCCAGCCATCCCAGTTTCTACTTCACGTTTGCGAGAGTGATTTCGCAAACGCGAAGAAGGAAACCAGAAGGCACCTGAAACTATAGAAAAACTAGATTTCCCAAGTTCAAATCATCCCGTGGCCCATCCGAAATACACCCGAGCCCTCGGGGCTCCAAACCAAACATGCACACGTGTCCTAAAACATCATACGAACTCGCTTGCGTGATCAAATCACCAAAATAATGCCTAGAACTAAGAATTGAATACCAAATCAAATGAAAATTTCAAGAAAACTTTAAAAGTTCTATTTTCACAACCGGACGTGCGAACCACGTCAAATCAATTCCGTTTCTCACCAAATTGCACAGACAAGTCTTAAATATTATAGTGGACCTGTACCGGGCTCCGGAACCAAAATAAGGACCCGGTATCAACAAGACCAATCATCAATCAATTCTTAAAACCATTAAATTTGCAGACTTTTAATTTTCAACAAAAAAACATATCTCGAGTTAGGGACCTCGAAATTCGATTTCGGGCATACACCCAAGTCCCATATTTTGATACGAACCCACCAGAACTATCAAAATACGGATCAAGGCCCGTTTACGAAAACTATTGACCGAAGTCAACTCAACTGAAGTTTTTAGGCAAAAATTCTTATTTTTATCACTTTTTAACATATAAGCCTTTCAAGCCTATACCCGGACTACGCAGGCAAATCGAGGAAGGCTAAAATAAGGTTTTTGAGACCTCGAAATACAGAATTAGGTTCTAGAATATAAGATGACATATCGGGTCATCACGGAGCAGGACTAAAATAGAGTATATGGAGTGCAAGTTCAGCGACGCATTACATGAGGCGGATTTAGAAGTTAGAATTGATATACAAGTCATTTACAAGAGAGGAAATTTCAAGTATTTTGGGTCAATAATCCAAGAAAACAGGGAGATCGACAATGATATCACACTTCATGTCTTTATGTTGATGATTTTATTTTCACGGGTAATAACCCAAGTTTGTTTGAAGCCTTTAGGAAAGATATGTCTCGTGAGTTCGAGATGATAGTCGTAGGGCTCATGCCATACTACCTGGGCCTAGAAGTGAAGAAGAGGGGGGATAAAATTTTTATCTCTCAAGAAAGCTATACAAAAGAGATATTGAAGAAGTTTAACATGCTCGATTGTCCAACTTTGATGAAGGAGAAAAAATGGATCCCACATTTTTCAGAATTCTTGTGGGAAGTTTGAGGTACTTGACTTGTACAAGGCCAGGTATACTCTTTGCAGTTGGAGTAGTAAGCGGCTTCATGGAAGCTCCTACGTCCACTCACTTGAAGGTCACTAGAAGCATTCTTCGTTACCTAAAAGGTACGATTGACTTTGGACTATTTTATTCTTCTTCTATTAATTTCAACCTTATGGGATTTTGTTATAGTGATTATGCGGGAGTTATTGATGATAGAAAAGCACAACTAGCTTTGTATTTTTTTTTTGGGTGATTCTGTTATTTCTTGGAGTTCAAAGAAATAATCCATTGTTACTCTCTCGACTTGTGAAGCTAAATATATAGTAGCAACATCTTGTACATATCATGCTATTTGGCTGAGAAAATTATTGAAGGAGCTCAATTTATCATAAATTGAAGCTACAGAGATTTGTATTAACAATAAATCCGCACAGGCACTCGCGAAGAATCCAATGTATCATGATCGTAGCAAGTATATAGACACAAGTTGTCACTTCATTAGAGAATGTATTGCCAAGAAAGATATAGAAGCCAAATATGTAAAATCTCATGATCAAGTTGAAGATATCTTTACAAAGCCTCTCAAGTTTGAAGATTTTCAGAGGTTGAGATTAAGACTTGGAATGACCAAGAAAATTCAGAGTTAAGGGGGAGATTTATGGGACCCATTTGAATAACAAAAAATTAAAAATAAAAGCAAAAATCAAATTGGTTTGATTTGCTGCTTGGGCGGTGGAGCAAGACTAACTTGTAACAAATTTTTAATCTTGCAAATCTACAAAGTAGGCACCGAACCAATTTTAATTGATTTTGGTGAGCAACAAAACTCTATAAATAGAGACGCTTCCTCCTCATTGTAAAGCACACCAAAATAAGAGAGAAACAATAGAAATTAGAGAGAGTAATCTACAGATTGTAGTCTGTGAGATAAATAGTGAGTGTGCGTAATATTGTAGTGAGGTGTTTAAAATAAAGAGTGTTATTTCTTTCGAAGTTGTAATAGTCTTTTGACACAACTAAGTTGTAATATTATAGTGGTAATATTGCTCCGCTCGGGTATTGTATTTTACTTTGTTAAAAGATTTGGTGTTATTGTTACTCGCTTGTGTTATTATTATTTACCGCGGATATTATTTTTGGGCGGAATATATTTATTTTCCCAACAAAGACGATATTTTTTCATCTATTCATCAGTTCTTCTTTTCTCTTTTTTTTTTATATCAATTCTTATTTTTCAAAGAAACAAGATGGGAGATACACAACGCTCAAGTTTAAGAGAAAGCAAATACATTTCAGATTCACGTACCTATCTACATACGTGAAGTACCTTTGCATCGAACATATCTGTTGCCATCCAAAAATGTGAACGGAAATAGACCGAGAGAGAAAGTACTAAGGCTTTTCTTGATCAAACTAATGTATTGAATCGTCGTTGCGATGAGTTGTAGTACTGGGATAGTCATGGTATACGACATACTTGGAAAGATATTTATTTTATTTGATCTCATTATTATTATAAAAGGCTTCATGGTCACATTATTATTATAAAAGGCTTCAGGTATGGTTTTGAATTTTGAATTGAAAAAATATTTCATCATTTAGCTTGAAAATATATATGATTTTCAAAGAGTTTTCGCAGTTAAAATGGTTTTCACGCATATGATTTGGTTCGCTCGAATTAGGTAGTGTGCCGAATGTTGGTAACATGGTTTTGAGTCGTGAAATAAGTTCTCGAGCACCAAGAGGTGTGTATTTTTGACATCTGAGAAAAGTTTGGCGTGTAAGAGGTTTTTCATGTTTACAAGATATATCAAAGGGATTTAACCTCAAGCTCAGGATAAGTGTATATATATATATATATATATATATATATATATATATATATATATATATATGGGATGGACGATGAAAATTTCAAAAAAATGGACAAAGAATATGACACGTCGTAATAAAATGAGCTTTAATAACTTGCAACTTGTAACCATTTGCTAGGTATAATCTTATTAAACTCCTAAATTAAAGTAGTTTGGTGAGGTTAGGTACAATTTGTTTCGATTACTATACGAAAAATGTACACTAATTATTCGATATATACAGTTAAGGCTCATATTAAAACTTACGCATTTATGCATAAAAATATAAACCTGATTCGGTTATGGTCAATTGATCGATTCGGTCCACTTTAAAATTTTCCATACACTCCTTTCTCATTTCTTCTTTGGCCCCAAAAGGGGTTATTATTTAGATCCTTGAAAATAGATGAAATGAATCTAGCTAATGAGCCAAATAAATATGGCGTTTTGATCAATTCACCGTAATGTGATTGCTATGTCTTCAATGTGGTTGTGCAAATCAACCATTTTTTCTCCTACAAATTCAATGTCTCCATCACAGTACTAGATATGAACTTTCTGCATCTTTTTTTCTCCACTTGTGACAAAAGTTACACTGCGTATGACTTGGTTATTAATTCTTCGCTGGGCATGACTTGGTAATATACATAAAATTATACTACTATTCCTTGACTGCTTCACTGGAAAACTGACTTGGCTTTTCAACATTTAGTATCTTGGTCTTCTTCTTCTTTCCTTTTTTTTTTTTTTCATTTTTCTAAATAAAAGTAGAAAAACCCTTAACTAAAAATTAAATTATTTAAATACCCTTGTTATTAACATAATTAACCTAAAACCCCTTAAGTTAGAATTGACTATCGGTTGCTAAGGTTTCCAACCGTTGCTATGTTTAGGCATTTACACAGAGAGTCGTTGTTCTCCGCACTCTTCATCTTCTCTAATAACGGCTTTAGGTTAGCTTCTTACTACACCTTTACCAACAAAAAAAAATGTTTCGTCACTTTTTTTACCCAGTTTATATGCTTAATAGTTGAAGTTTTGGGGTTGCTATTATTTGTTCCATCCATTTTTCGGCTAAATTTCCCCCAATATACTGCTTACTTAGAAAAAAGCTTTCTTATATGTTCAAACATCTTATGACTCACAGATTAGTATAATCAATTGTAGTGTTTTTTTGGTTGGCGTGGCCTTCTATTCTATACACATCCCACCACTGAATGATTCACTTTCATGTTCTCGCCTTCGACCCGGGAGAACACAGGGTATATAAAATAGGCGTAAATAATTGTGTTATGCCTAGTTGTGATAACATAGATAATCACCCCCACGGCCCCTATATATATATATATATATATATATATATATATATATATATATATATATATTAAGAAAAACTTCCGCCATATCATCTGAAATTACTTAACTTTGTCATCTATTACATATTTGTACTACAACGTTAAACTCCCTTCTTACTACTCCTACGGTAGTGTTGCCTCTATGCCTTTGCTATATAAATCATCCCTCTGCGCCTCCATCACCTTATGATGGGAGCCTCATGCTGAGGATGTGGTTGCCGGCAAAGTCTCACGAGGGCGAATGATCTCAAAGCCATTAGGATATTTCCCAAAGGTATCAGACAAATAACAAACACTACTAGAAATTCGGCAAAAACCGACCAAGGTCGACCGACCAACTTTGACCGACCAAAAAACCGACCAAAGTTTATCGGTTTTTCAAAATATTTTATTTTAATTTTTTTTTTACGAAACCGACCAACTTTGGTCGGTTTTCTTTGGCGCAAAAATGCTGGAAATTATTTTTGAGTCCCGCGAAATTTATGTTTCAAGAAACCGACGAACTTTGGTCGGTTTTTCAATTAAAATAAATAAAAATTAGTATTAAAAAAACCGACCAAAATTGGTCGGTTAATTCGACGGTTCATTTAAAAAAACCGACCAACTTTGGTCGGTAATTTTACTTTTTAATAAAACCGACCAACTTTGGTCGGTTATTTCGTGTGAAAATATAATTAAAGAGTATAAACCAAATAAAAGACAGTCTTAAAACAAAATGTACCAGATGGTGAATCTTTTTATTACATAATTAAAATACCGACCAACTTTGGTCGGTTTTTTTTGCAATATTTTTTTTTTTGAATTCAATTGACTGACCAAAGTTGGTCGGTATTCCTTTCCGACCACAAAAATTCCGTCCACGCGTAAATGGTCGCGTTTTGGTCATTACCGACCAACGTTGGTCGGTTTTTTTGGTCGGTTTTTACCGGATTTCTAGTAGTGAAACACATACTGAGCTAGACCTTACCTTACAATTCCTACTGAGGCATGAACAACCTCATCTTTTAGTAAGCATGTAAAAAATAAGAACTTGAAAGAAGTAAGTACTCTATGATCATCATAGAATTTATAACACACTATATGATGATATTACATATGATAATGTTTAGAAAATGATAAAATAAAACAATTTAAAAATTGGATTCTTGCCCCTCATTCATGATACTAGTGAGTTCTTTAAATTGTAGCTCCTTAAATCCTCTTCAGCTATCTTCTATAAATCTTTAAAATTCCTCATTTCTTCTTCGATAGATTGGACTTTGTAGATGTGGCCGGGGCTGCCCCTTTTCGCTTTGCATCTCTCATTGGGAGTATGCTAATGTTGCTCCTTCATTCACTTTACCATCCCAACTATTCTCCCATGTGTGTGTCTTATTCTTTTTTACACTATGCGTAGGAGATAAATCTCCACATCTAGCCGCCTCATCTCAACAATAATCAAGCAAATCTTCTTCCTCGCCTTCTTCCCAAATTTCAACACGTAAGTTGTTCTCTAGTTGTTGAATAGCACATTTCTGTGCAATCATATCTAATGGTTCATGCCTCTTCACAACCATGTCATTATGTTTTATTATGGAATCTTTCAATTGAGAATTTTTGTTCTTACCCGATTTTTTCTGCCCATTTTCAGCCATCTTTGAGGTCACCTGGAATTGAACATTATTGATGATTCGATCTTCTGCACTATAGTTTAGTTGCTGATGTCCAGTTACTGTTTTTTGCGCTGGCTGAATTGCTTGTTGATCTCCCAACATTTTATTACCACCTGGAGACGTTCTGGGAACAAAAACATCTGCATTAGAGTTTAGCTTGCTCTTGAATTCATCAAGCTCATCATCCTTATCATTCTCCCAATTCTCCTCTTCTTCGAACTCAACTTGGTCTGCCCAGGTTTTAAGCCTTGGCAGCATTCGATCCAAAACTTGATCCTTTTGTCGAACTGTTCTTTCATTGATCATCTCCCTCAATGCTTGACTGTTGTCCTTGATCACTTCCTTATCATTACCTGTAGATAGTAGAGGTTACCTAGATCCACCACTATGCTCACCAAAAGACTCCATAATTTGGGAAGGAATTTCTTGTGCCGAAGTATTCAAAGTGACCAAGTGTCTTTGATGATTTTCATTGATCATCTCCCTCAATTCTTGTGCTTGATCATGGGTTTGGCATTCAACATCATGGCAACCTGAGTGTCTTTGATGATTTTCTCCACTTGATGACTGGAAAAATGCAACTTAGGTGTACTGGACCGAACTACTTGATCACTCGTTAAGATCCCAACCAAATTGTTATCTGAAGCATTACGTCGAACACCCAAATTCTTTGTTAAGGCTCACTGCCCAGATCATGTTTACCATTGAAATCACGTGGAGCTGTTTGCTGTACCAATGTAATGCTGTTTAATGTTGATGAGCTTACTCCAATAGTTTCGTCCACTGCAAGAGCATTAAATAAATTAATATTGGTAATTGCGTTTGGAGCAGTTTGTGGAGCCTCTGGTGTCTTTGGTTGCCCTGTATTTGATGTTGCTTCTCGATCAACCTGCTGCTCTCCCATTCCAGCATCAACCAAAACAGGTGCATTCTCCAATACACCAAAAGAGTTAGCAACAATAATGTTCTTTGAGCCAGTAACCAGATTTTTATGCATTGGAACATTTTTTTTGTTAGGTGAAGATTGTGTCTTATTCACCACTGACCAACCACTCTTTTTTGAACTAGTTTGAAATTCAGATGTCAACAAATCAGCTGCGTCAATGTGAGCTGCAACATTTTGTTCACCAGCAGGAATCAAGTCCCTTGAACTGAGTGATAGCTGCTCCTCAGTTTCACGCACTGCACCTGCTCCGATTCCCTCATCCTTATCACCTATTACATGTTGCATATTAATCTGCTCGTGACCTTTATTAATTTTCCCAGTACTAGTTGCGTTTTTCCCAACTTCTGTAGGAGCATCATTAGCAATTTTAACTCCTTGCACACCTGATTCAACTGCACCAGATACGCCTCAGAAGTGAAGTACCTGCCCAGCTCTTTTCTCCTTCTTTTCTGTTAACTTTTGTACACTAGTTTGTCTCTTTCCTTTAGATGTTTGATGCCCAGCTTCATCATAGATTTTCCCAGCACCTGGACCCTTAGAAACACCAGCTGTACCTCGATCAAACATAGCAGCTGCAACAGACTTCAAATCTTTAGCAACCCTATTAAGAGCTGCTGCTACTGGAACTGTTACACCACTATTAACAGTTGTCCCAACTTCTTGCTGCACCACTATTGATTTTTTTAGACCAGCTGTACCATATGTTGCATTAGAACCATTTAATATAGAAGCAGAGCTTTGGATGATCCTCCAGTTCTTTAAAAAACTAGCTTCCTTCTCCACTCGATCAGCTGCGACAATGGTATTCACCCCATGTTCCACATGAAGATTATTACCTTCAGCAGTGTCTTTTTCCATTCTATTTCGATCATCAGTAGCATCCATTGAGGTTGCACCTGAATTACTCTGCTCAGCTACAGCTACATCATTAGAAGCCTTGGCAAGAGCTATTTCAACAGGAAGCAAAGCAGTACTTGAAACTGCTGCTACATGTCATGTCTTGATCAACTTTTCAGTGTGTTGATGAGCCCCTTGAGGTGATTTTAAAACCTGTGTAGCATCAGTAGGACTAATGTGTTCTCCAACACTTATATCACCATCATTCAAAGCCTTCCTCTCATTCAAAAAATGACGAAAATCTCCCCTGTATTTTTCAATTTGTTCCTGCCCATCCTCTACATCCTGTGGCATATCATCATTCCCCCTAATCCTTTTCAACAATGAACGACACTTTTCAACAGCATGTCCTTGTATTTTGCACACATTACACTATACTGGAAGATTATCAAACACAAACTCATGTATATGCCCAATAACCTTACCAGATTGCTCGTCAATAAATTGTAACCTCATATTCTTAGGATGCTTGTCAAGGAGATCAAGAATTAGCTTTACCCTAGTTGTGCTAGGTCGTGTCCTAGTTTGTGTGGCTTTGTCTATGGCAATAGGTTTCCCCACAGCTGATGCGATTGACAGTAAAGATCTCTTGGCAAACAGGTTCGTCGGCAAAATCTGGAAACGACACCCATGCCACTGTTTTTGACGTCTCAACCTTAGGGTTGTAATCTTGAGTCCATGGTGGGAATGTACGATATTGAATTTGTTGTCCCTTATACTGTAAATAACTAACCTGCTTTGAAAGAACTGCTACAAAATCCTCATACGCATCGCATCGAATCAACAATTGTCGAAACGAGAGCAAACTAATCAAGCAGCGACCCTTAATCCCAATCTCTGTTAGAATTAGTGTTCGAAGTTCTTGCAATTCTGGTGCACCATAGGATACCTTCATCACCACAGCTTGGTGAAGGCCTTCTTCAACTGCATATTCTTCCAGTTCCTTAAGAGAAAACTGAATCGTAACCTCACCATGAACATGCTGGGCAGGTTTAAGGATGGTTTTGGTTACTGCTTAGGATTTTGATGCTATTAATGAGGCGTATGTATTGTTTTTAAGGCTAGGGTTCGTCTCTCCAACAACTTGAAGCTGCGCATCCATGGCAGCTTCTACATAAAGTCACGCAAAGAAGAAGAGAGAGGAGAGAGCGTTTTGTTTCGAGAAAACTACTGGCCCATGTTTTTGACCATTGACACAAAATAGCCATTCCGCCCCCTACATGTTATATTTAATAGCCCGAAATGTTTATTTTGTATATTTTTTTATATAATAATAGTCTATTTTATATATTTATTATATAGTGACCATATATTATATATATATATTTTTATATAGTAACAGACTATTTAGTATAATTTTGTATAACGATAGTTTATTTTGTATATATTTTGTATAGTGACAGTCTATTGTATAGTCACAGTCTATTTAGTATATTTTTGTATAGTGGCAGTCTATTTTGTACAGTGACAGTCTATTTTGCATAGTGACAGTATATTTTGTATATATTTTATATAGTGACAGTCTATTTTGTATATATTTTATATAGTGACAGTCTATTTTGTACATATTTTTTATAGTGACAGTCTATTGTATATAAATTGTATAGTGATAGTTTATTTTTGTATAAGTTTTGTTTCAATACTACTAAATCACTACTAAACCAAGTCTATTATAGTGACAGTCTATTTTTGTATAATTTTTGTTTCAATACTACTAATTCACTACTAAACCAAGCCTATATTTTGTATAGTGACAGTCTATTAAGTATATTTTTTGTATAATGACAATCTATTTTTGTATATATTCACTATACAAATTTTTGTTTCAATACTACTAAGAACCAAATTTTTTGGTTTCAATACTACTAATTCACTTGGTTTATTTCAAAAAGACTGAATTTTTATAGGCTAAAGAGAAAATTAAATATGCAAGATCCATCAATTTGTACACAAATAAAGCCACAATTTTCGAGCAAGAACACTTGAAATGTCCAAAATGTGATTCACCAAACACAAAATTCTGTTATTACAATAATTATAATCTTCCTCAGCCACATTACTTTTGTAAGAGTTGTCGTAGGTATTGAACCAAAGGTGGTACTCTTAGGAATATTCCAGTTGGTGGTGGTTCTCGTAAGAACACAAAACGTTCTTCTTCATCCAATAAAAAAATTTCCTCCTCAACGACGTCGTCTTCAGTTTCATCTTCAAAGCATAGGTTATAACAAATCCAAAACCAGAGCCATTTGGTATACCTGCAATTCCAGCTTTTGATCAGAACAGTAGTAGAGTGATTGGTATGACTAATGGGCAATTCAGTTCGATGTTGGAATCAAACGGGTCACAATTTGGGACTTTGCTGGAAGCTTTGAATACGAATAATAATGGGTCCAATTTGCAGTTAGGTAATATTTGCAAGGAATCAAAATACCAATTCAGGTTCGGGCTCGGGCTCAAATGGTACCCGTCAAGATGGGAGTAATACAAATGGATATTTGGGACAACAACGACTTATTCGGTTGAGGAAAATGCGTATAATCGCTGAGAGAAGGAAGTTATGGTTTTAAGTGGCAGTGGTCTTGGGCTAGCCTTTTAATTAGTTTTGGGTTGTTAATTATATGATTTATTTTGTTGGTAGCTATTGTCATTAGTTTTTTCCGGATGGCTACAAATGAAGTTTTCTCTTTTGTTTTGGAGGGTCTAGAAATTTAGGGAGCATAATTTCATTCCCAACAAGGGATACGTGAAATGTTTGGCGGTACCATCGGCCCTTCACCAAATGATGAAGTTTCCGACAATAGATGCTGTGAAAATGGTTTACGGGGAACAGCACGGAGCAAAGAAAATGTTTGTAGTTCATGAGTTGACACCGGCGCCAGCACCTTCGACCTTAGAAAGATCGAACATCAAAGACAAGCATATGGCTAAATAGCAATCACCTCCCACAGCCTCGACTGAGTCTGAGGAACAGGTAATCGAGGACGAAGAAGAGGATTTCCTTACCCCTCGAGCATCCGTCGTTCCCGAGAAATCAGATGTAATAAAGTCAACGGTCGAGGAGCTAGAACAGGTGATATTGATCGAGCATCTGCCCGAATGGAAGGTATACCTGGGAACAGGATTAACCCCCAAACTCAGGAAAAAACTCATTCAATTCTTTATTTTCTTGGTCCCATTTAGACATGACAGGGATCCCACCAGAGATAACAACACATCGGCTAAGTCTCGACCCTAGGTTTAAACCGGTGAAGCAAAAGAGAAGGCCCCAGTCTGAGGTAAAGCATGCATTCATAAAGGACGAGGTAACTAAACTTCTCAAAATAGGGTTCATTAGGAAAGTGAAATACCCAAAATGGTTAGCCAATGTGGTCATAGTCCATAAAAAAGGGAAAAAGCTTAGAATGTGCGTAGATTACAAGGATTTGAACAAGGCATGCCCTAAAGACTCTTTTCCACTGCCTAACATCGATCGTATGATCGACACCACGCCCGGCCATGAGATCCTTACCTTTCTCGATGCCTACTATGGGTATAATCAAATTTAAATGAACTCGGAGGACCAGGAAAAGACCTCATTTATCACCAAGTATGGAACATATTGTTACAATGTCTACATCTCCAATTGTCTTTTTAAAAGGGTCCAAATTTACTGTTGGAAAAATAATATCCACGATAAATAACAATAACATAAGAGAGTAACAACGACACCAAATATTTTTAACGGTGTAAAATATAATACCTGAGCGGAGTATAACACCACTATAATATTACAAGTTGGTAGTGTCAAGAGACTACTACAACTTCGAAAGAAATAATACTTTTTATTTTATCTATTTTACTATAATATTACTATCACTCCTTATTTATCTCACAGACAATAATCTGTGGATTATTCTCTCTAACTTCTATTCTTTCTCTCTTGTTTTGGTGTACTTCAAATGAGAAACGAGATTGATATTATAGGAAATGTTGTCCTTGTTTCCATCCAATCACAAGCAGATTTAGCAACTTGCAATTCCAAATTGGATTTGCAAATTGCATCTGAAATTATAGGCGCCCACCTTTGCCACTTCTTCATCCAATCACATTTTTCTCTTTCTTTTTGTTTCTTTTATTTTATTGGGTAGCTCCCACAAATCTCCCATTAATTTTGATTTTTCTTTTTCATTGTAAGTCTTGATCTCAGTCTCTGAAAGTCATTAAACTTGAGAGGTTTTGTAAAGATATCCGCAACTTGATCATGAGACTTCATATATTTCAGCCCGACTTCCTTCTTGGCAATGCATTCTCTGATGAAAATTATACCTTGTGTCTATATGCTTACTTCGATCATGATATACCGGATTCTTCGTGAGTGCCTGTACAGATTTGTTGTCAATACAAATCTCTGTAGCTTCAATTTTGTGGCAAATTAAGCTCCTTCAATAATCTTCTCAGCCAAATAGTATGACATGTACAGGATGTTGCTTCTATATATTCAACTTCACAAGTCGAGAGAGTAATAATTGATTGTTTCTTTGAACCCCAAGAAATAATAGAATCACCCAAGAAAAACACAAAATCAGTTGTACTTTTTTCTATCATCAATATCTCCCGCGTAATCACTATCACAATATCCCATAACGTTGAAATCACTATAAAAAGAATAAAATAACCCAAAGTCAATCGTACCTTTTAGGTTAAGAATAATTCTTCTAGCAACTTTAAAATGAGTGGAGGTAGGAGCTTCCATGAAGTGACTTAATACTCTAACTACAAAGCTTATATCCGGCCTGGTACAAGTCAAGTACCTTAAGCTTCTTACAAGACTCTTGAAAAGTGCAAGATCCACTTTTTCTCCTTCATCAAAATTGGACAATTGTGTCTCACTCTCTATCGGCGTGTTCAGGGGATTGCAATCGAGCATGTTGAACCCAAGTAGTATGAATGAGCGATATATCCGTCATCTCAAACTCACGGGACATATCCTTATTAAAAGCTTCAAACAAACTTGAGTTATTACCCGTAAAAATAAGATCATCAACATAAAGACAAACAAGCAATATATCTCTATTAGTATGAACTTTAAGGTAAAGAGCATATTCATGGAGACAACGGGTAAACCCATTATCTTGAAAACACTTGTCGATGCAGCTATTTCATGCTCACGCGGCTTGCTTCTATCCATATAAAGGTTTGTTCAACTTCAACACTTTATCTTTATGGTTTTTTACCACGAAGTCCAATGGTTGTTCCATATAGACTTCTTCTTCAAGATATCACTTCAAGAAGGATGATGTCTATTTGATGGATCTTCCATTTTATTTATGCCGCCAAATAGATCGGCAAACGAATCATCTCCATGTGGGCAAAAGGTGCATAGAAGTCTTCATAGTCAATGCCTTGCCTTTTCTTGTAGCCTTAAGCCACAAGTCATGCCTTTTATCTCTCTACATGTCTATCAACATTCTTCTTTGTCTTGTAGATCCATTTTACTCCAATTGCGCGATGACCCTTGGGAAGAGTTGTTAAATCCCAAGTGTTGTTTTTCTCTATTGACTCGATCTCCTCCTCTATGGCTTGTCTCCATCTTTTGTCTGTGACAACGTCATCAAAGTTCATTAGTTCACTATCAACAGAGAGACAATTTAAAAAATCAAAATTAGTAACTTCTTCCTTGTCATCATAGAGCTCTTGAATACTCTCCGT
The DNA here is from genome assembly GCF_000390325.3 of Nicotiana tomentosiformis. NCBI lineage: Eukaryota > Viridiplantae > Streptophyta > Magnoliopsida > Solanales > Solanaceae > Nicotiana > Nicotiana tomentosiformis. The sequence goes on from NC_090812.1 coordinate 151,147,358, forward strand.
CCTTTGCGGTTGTGCATTTGAACTTTGTGGGGAAGAAGAAGATGCAACATTGGTTAGAGAAGGAGGTGGAGTTGTATCCAGCACAAGTTCCATGATCTCCGGTTTTCTTTCATTACCAAAGTATGGAAGAAAATCATATGACGTTTCTTCCTGAGCTTCCCAATTCCATGCCAATTCTTCATCAAATTCAACATCACGACTTACCACCAACTTGTCGCTGATTGGGTTGTATAACTTGTAGCTTTTTGAACTCGTGTCATAGCCTACAAACACATGCTTGACACTTCGATCATCAAGCTTTGATCTCCCTTGCTGTGGCACATGAGCATAGGCTATGCTCCCAAAGATTCTCAAATTCTTGACACTTGGCTTTCTTCCACTCCATGCTTGATAAGTGAGGATTTTGACTATTGTTTAGCATATTTTTTCTTTTATTTTAGTCCAAAAGTATTGATTTACGTTCCCAAAACTAATGAAATTGTACAAATTGTAAGAATGTTGGAAGTTTGGTCTCCCATGATGAAATTCGACTAAAAATGAGTGTTCCGAAGCACAAGGCATTAGAGGGCGCATAAGAAAAGAAGCGCGGTCCGAAAAAGATATTGCGGACCGCAAAATTCCATTTGCCGCCGCAAGCCAAGCAACAAAACCCAACAAGACTTTTAGCAATGTGCGGCCGCAGAACTTGGCTTTCACTGACAAAAAATCAAAGTTCAGAGAATATGCAAAAAGACCAAGTCTTGACGCATTGCTGAAGTGTGGACCACATAAGAATTGTGCGGCCGCAGAAGTTTCCTCGCAGTCGCAATCCAGAAATACACGTCTGCAAGACCCATTCTCCTGCCAGCTGAATAAATCTACGGACCACACATGGAATTGTGCGGTCACAGTATGTCCCGAGGGGTATATTTGTCAACAAATTCTAGCCCACTATAAATAGACGAGTTTTTAGGTCAAGTTTGGAAGCAAAAAGCTGTTGTAGCCGTTATCTTTTACCATTTTCGGAAGTGTTTGATTATTTTAGTGTTTAAACATTATACTTCATCAATTTAATCTTTGATTATGGGTTTTATTTGCATTTCTTCTTTATTTTCTTCAATACCCATTATGAGTAGCTAGATTTTTACTAGGGTTGTGACCTAACCCTAGTGTGTAAATATTATGAGTATTTAATTTAATGCTTGTTTATGATTGAGTGTTGATTATTTAGCCTAGTTCATGATTCAATTTTAGAATTAATGGTTGCAAACATTGATTCATGCCTTTTTGACTTAGTTTCTACTTGAGAAAGAATGACTTAGTCTAGGATAACTTGGCTAACAAGGAATTGGGTTAATTGAGAGTTTGATTAGCCTAATTAAAGGGTTCAAACTAGAGATAGTAAGAACCCGACTTGAGCTCATATAAACTATTTTGTTTGATACCCATTTGGGCTTGAGAAAGCCAAATTCGGCAAAGTCACACTTTGACTGAGAGGTATTGAGTGGGTAACGTAGAGTTGAGAGCCATAATACACCTCAATCAACAAAATAAGTATTAACGTATTTAACCCATTAGGCAAACACCTAGGTCATGGTCACATACCCACGCTTTTAAACTGATTGGAAAAACACCAAAAATAATTGCTCATTTCTATTTATTTTCCTTAGCTTGCAATTATTAGTGTAATAGTAGAAGTATAAATCAAAACTTTGTTGTGGAAGTGCAAATTTAGTTATTCCATTCATTCCTAATCAAATGTATACTCCTAACACCTCTTATAACTCCCTATGGATTCCACCCCGGCTCATAGTTGGGTAATTTATATTATATACGGCCGTATCATATCTCTTATTGAGGTGTGTTGTGAACGTCATCAATTTTTGGCGCTGTTTTTGGGGATTTAAAATAGTATTAGCTATATATTTGATTTTGTTTTTGGAATATCTTCTTTTTCTTCTGTGTTACTAAATTGTGTGAAACAATTATAGGTACAACCATGGAGGCAAACAATGATATCGGAAATATGCCTTTGGGGGATGTGGACATCGAGGATGATCAAGTTGAAGAGGTACCTCTTGAACCTCAAGCCAACCGAAGAGACCCGGTGCCTCAAAACAATGTATTCGCTCCACCCCACCTCCACCACGAGCAATTCCACACCGGATATTACCCAATGAAGGATATGTAAGTGGAATAGTCCCTCCACATTTTAGGGCGGGCAACTTTCAAATCACCAATGTGATGCTCACTTTGCTTGTGCAACAAGGTTTCTCATCGGTGCTCCAACTCAAAATGCGTACAAATATTTGAAGGGGTTTGTGGATACTTGTTGGGGGAGAAAAGAAACGAATGTCTCCGAGGATGCATTGAGGCTAAGGAATTTTCCCTTCTCTCTATGGGGAAAAGATTTAGATTGGTTGAAACGATTGCCGAACTATTTCATTCACGCTTAAGATGAGTTGGCTGAAAAGTTTATTTCTAAGTTCTTCTCTCCCAGGCACATGGCTACACTCCAAGATGAGATCTTAGCATTCAACCAAGAGCCGAATGAACCACTACATGAGAATTGGGAACGCTATAGAACAATGGTTAAGGAAAGTCCCAACAACGAGATGACGGAGAACATGATTCAACAAGATTTCTATCGTGGGATTAACACAACCAACCAATGCGTATTGAATCTGCTTGTTGGTGGGAATTTTGTGACTACGCCTTATGCGAAAGCGTGTGAGATTTTGGTTGAGATGGTGGAAATATCATCGGCTTGGCAATCCCGGGACAATTTTCTACAAGGTAACCCAAACATGATCCACCTTCACAAAGAATTGCAAGACCATGGGTAAGCCATTGCCGAAGACAACCTCCATGACTCAACTAGCAAAGTCCCAACTAAATCAAGTGCAAAATTCCAAGCAAGTCAAGGCCATGGAGGGAGTGAACATGACGGTGAACAAGAGGAGGACTAAGGGTCCACAAGTGCAAAATAGAGTGGAGAACTATATGCAAAAAGATGGTAGTTTTGAACAAGATGATTCCTATAATGAACAAGAAGAGGAGGTGAAATATGTGAAATATTTTCAAGGGCAAAGAAATAATTTCCAAGGCCCAAACCAACAACAATGACAACCTCAAAATAATCAAGGCAATTGGAATTCTAACAATAAAGGCAATTGGAGCGGAAACAACAATCAAGGGAATTGGCATAAAAACAACAATTAAGGAAATTAGAGTGGAAATAACCAATAATATTAGGGGGGGGGGGATAACAATCAAGGCGAATAGAACAACAATCAAGGCAACCGGGGGGCGGGTTTTCAAAGGTTTTAGATGTATCATCAACCTAGCAACACGCCTCCTTATCTTTCCCATGCTTCAAGTTCTTCAAACAATCTGTAACCTAGAAGTTCAAATAGGGAAAATCCCTCAAGAACTTAATTCTCGTCCTAAAGGGGCACTACCGAGTGACATGGTAGTAAACCCAAAGGGTGTAGACAACACAGGGCATGCCATGGAAGTTATCATAAGAAGTGGAAGCGGTGGGAATGTACCCACCTCAAGTCAAAGGTAACTTGTTGATGATGAGCAAGTGATGCAAGAAGAGGAGTTCCCGAACAATGCGGTGCAACCTAATGATGAAGTTCAGATTGATATTGATGATAGTGTGAAAGAGACTCAAGAGGAGATGAACCCATCTAGGGAACACATTATTGACATACTGGAGCCGGTAGTGCAAAAGGATAAGGCATCATTACCTAAGCCTCCACCTCCAAATCCTCAAAGACTTTCCAAGCAAAAAGGTGATAATCAATTCAAGAAGTTCATTCAAATGATGAAGTGTCTCTCAATCAATGTGCCATTAGTTCAAGCTTTGGAACAAATGTCCAGTTATGCAAAGTTTATGAAGGATCTCGTGACAAAGAAGCGGTCAATGAATTTTGAAACCATCAAAGTCACTCATAGAGTGAGTTCCATTGTGCATTCAATGGCTTCTAAGTTGGAGGAGCCCGGTGTTTTCACGATTCCTTGTACAATTTGAAGTGCCGAGTTTGCTAAAGCCCTTTATGATCTTAGGGAAAGTATCAATCTGATGCCCTATGTTTTCAAGACTTTGGGAATTGGTCAACCATGACCCAACTCTATGATATTGCAAATGGCCGATCGTACCATGAAGAGGCCTTTAGGTGTGATTGAAGATGTTTTGGTTCGTGTTGATAAATTCACTTTCCAGGCAGATTTTGTCATTCTAGACTGTGAGGTTGATTATGATGTGCCGATTATTCTTGGTAGACCTTTTCTTGATACAGGGAAGGCTCTTTGTGATGTTGAAGTCTGAGAACATACATTCCGGATTGGTGATGTAAAAGTAGTATTCCATGTGTGTAAGTCCATATGGCAACCAAATAGTAATGAGGTGTGTTCTTTTGTGGACTTGGTGACCGATGTTATTGTTGAGGAAACAAGTACTACAATAAATGTTGGTGATATATTGGAGGCCGTCTTGCTCAACCTTGATGATGACTAGATAGTTGGATTCATGGAATGTGTGAACTCTTTGCAAGGAATGGGGTCGTACAACTATGCACCCCGGAAATTGTCTTTAGATCTTAAAAATAGGACAACTCCTCTTACAAAGCCTTCTATTGAAGATCCTCCTACCTTGGAGTTGAATCCATTGCCTCCACATCTTTAGTATGAATTTCTTGGTCCTTGTTCTACTTTACCGTTTATTCTTTTCTCTTGTTTGACTAACGTGTAGGTAGATTCCACATTGGCGGTGCTACAAAAGAAGAAGAAGCCTATTGGGTGGACATTGGCGAATATTCGGGGGATCAACCCCGCATTTTTCATGCATAATATTAATTTGGAGGATGGCGCCAAGCCATCTATTGAACATCAAAGGAGACTCAATGAGTCTATGTAAGAAGTTTTCAAGAAGGAGATTATCAAGTTGTTGGATGTCAGGGTTGTCTACCCCAACTCTGATATTTCGTGGACTTCTCCGGTTCAATATATCCCAAAGAAAGGGGGCATGAGGGTGGTCACCAATGACATGAATGCGTTGATTTCTACAAGAACGGTGATCGGATGGAGGGTGTGTATAGACTATCGCAAGCTCAACAAAGTCACAAGGAAAGACCACTTTCCACTTTCTTTCTTAGATCGAATGATCGATAGATTAGCCGGTCGTATTCTATTGCTTTATTGGCAAATGAAAAGTAGAGGAGGAAGAGTTTGATGTCCACCATGACCTACATGATAGAAAAAGATTCCTTGATGAGTAAAGTCAATTCTTCAAGCTCAAATGTCACATTAGAACTATATGTGCATAGATATTTGACTTGTCACCTTGTTGATAATGCATGAGTAGTTGTTGGTCTCAACTGATGTGTGAATGACTCACCTTTGACTCGCTGAAATGACCCTTAAATTTAGGAGGTGTGAACTAATTTATTTGCTTGAGGACAATCAAAGACTTAAGTTTGGGGGAGTTGATAAGTGGGGATTTTGACTAATTACTAGCACCTTTTTGCTTTTGTTTTACTCCAAAAGTATTTATTTACGTTCCTGAAACTAATGATATTGCACAAATTGAAGGAATGTTGGAAGTTTTGTCTCCTATGAAGAAAGCCTACTCAAAAAGGAGTGTTACAAAGCACAAGGCATAAAAGGACGCAAAGGTAAAGAAGTGTGGTCCATAGAACAATTTTTGCGGCCGCATAATTCCATCTGCGGCCGCAAAACAAGCAATAAAATCCAACATCATTTTTAGCAATATGTGGACCGCACATGAATTGGGCCGCAAAACAAGCAATAAAATCCAACATGATTTTTAGCAATATGCGGACCGCACATGAATTGTGGGGCCACAAAACTAGGATTTCACTAACAAAAATTCAAAGGTCAAAGAATATGCAAAAAGACCAAGTCCTGACGCCTTGCTGAAGTGCGGACTGCACAAGAATTGTGCGGCCCAGAAATTTCCTCATAGCCGCAATCCAGAAATGTGCGACTGCACGACCCACTATCCTGCTAGCTAAAGAAATCTACGGACCGCACATGGAATTGTGCGGTCGCAGAACCTCTAGAAGGGCATTTTGTCAGCGAGTTTTGGCCCACTATAAATAGATGAGTTTCACAATTTTAGGTATGGTTCGGAAGCAAAAAGTTGTTGTAGCCGTTACATTTTACCATTTTAGGAAGTGTTTGATTATTTTAATGTTTAAACATTATACTTCATCAATTCAATCTTTGATTATGGGTTTTGTTTTCATTTCTTCTTTATTTTCTTCAATACCCATTATGAGTAGCTAGGTGTTTACTAGGGTTGTGACCCAACCTTAGTGTGTAAATATTATGTGTATTTAATTTAATGCTTGTTTATGATTGGGTGTTAATTATTTAGCCTAGTTCATGCTTCAATTTTAGAATTAATGGTTGCAAACATTGATTCATGTCTTTTTTACTTTGCCTCTACTAGAGAAAGAGAGACTTAGTCTAGGATAACTTGGCGAACAAGGAATTAGGTTTATTGAGAGTTCGATTAGCCTCATTAAAGGGTTAAAACTAGAGATGGTAAGAACCTGACTTGAGCTCATATCAACTATTTTGTTTGATAAAGCCAAATTGGGAAAAATCACTCGTTGACCGAGAGATATTAAGTAGGTAACGTATAGTTGAGAGCTATAATACATCTCAATTAATAAAAAAAGTATTAACGTATTTAATCCATTAAGAGAACACCTAGGTCATGGTCACATCCCTAGGCTTTTAAACTATTTGAAAAAATACCAAAAACAATTATTCATTTCTAGTTATTTTCCTTAACTTACAATTATTAGAGTAATAGTAGAAGTAGAAATCAAAACTTTGTTGTGGAAGTGCAAATTTAGTTAGTCCATTGACTCTCATCAAGTGTATACTCCTAATACCCCTTATAATTCCTTATGGATTCGATCCCGACTCATAGTTGGGGTAATTTATATTTCATACGACCGTATTATATCTCTTGTTTAGGTGTGTTATGGACGTCATCAATGCTTTTTGAGGAGTTTGATCTCTAACATTTCTTGTTGGAGACTTGTTGGTCAAATAAACTGCCCACGAAACAACTTTGGTCCAAAATTCCTGGGGCATACATTTAGCTTTCAACATACATCTAGTCATATTAGGAATTGTTCGATTCTTTCTCTCTGCAACTCCTTTTGTTGGGATGAATAACGTACCGTTAGAGTGCGGAGAATTCCACGAGACTGACAAAAGTCACATAATTCGTTTGAAGAGAATATGCCAATATCTATCAAACCTTAAAAAGCTTTTATTTCACATCCACTTTCTTTTTCCACTAGTAATTTAAAAATTTTAAAAGCAGCAAAAGTTTCAGATTTTTGGTTCAAGAAATAAACCCAAGTCTTTATACTAAAGTCACTAATATATAGCAAATAGTATTTGCTTTTACAAATGAAGGTGGGTTGATTGGTCCACACACATCAGTGTGAAAATTTTGTTGTGGGTTGGTTGCTCTTGACATGGATTCCTTTGGAAAACTCCTCTTTCCATGTTTTTCAAGAAGACAAGTTTCGCAAAATTGATTGGGATGGTTGATTGATGATATCCCATGCACCATGTTATTTTCTCCCATTTATTTAAGCGCTTCAAAATTCAAGTGCCAAAATCGCATGTTCCAACACCATGATTTATCTTGCACATTAGCCTTCAAACACTTTGCATTAATTGTCTTATGATTTAGAGAAAATAATATTTTCTTGTCCATATGCATTTTAGCAATTAGAATTCGACCTGAATCTCTAAGCCAAAGATGCATATTTTCCATGTGGATGTCATATCCCTTTTCAAGAAGTTGTCCCAAACTCAAATTATTTCTTTTTAATTTTGGCACATAATAAACATCTTGAATTAAATTGTGTTCACCATTTTTAAAAGAGATCAGAATTCCCTTCGATTTAAATCTTTGAGGTATCTCCAAAGGACACATTACCTCTGACCATCTTATTGACCTTCAGAAGATTTTCTTTAGATCCACACATGTGATTGCTTGCTCCATTGTCAAAACACCACGAGCTACAATCATCTGTATCTTCTTCCTTGAGTGCCAACAACAATCCTGACTCATCTTCTTCTTTCTTGTCGTCAACAAGGTTAGCTTTCTCTTCAACATTGCTACGACATTCCGAAGGACAATGGCCAAATTTATGAGAATTATAACCCTCAATATTTTATTTGTCATACCTTTTTCCATTATTTTCTTGATAGTAGACACGCTCTCTTCCTCCTCTTTGTTCATGATCAAGACCTCTGAATGTTTGGTGGATTTTAACTTCATTGTTGAAGTTGTTACCATTACTTCTTCCTCTTTCATTAGCTCCACGGAGTCGTCCTCGTACGTTGCCATGATAGCTCTTTTCACCTCTATAATCCTTGAAGGATGCATGAGTTTTAAGAAATTGCTTCAATGACACTTCTTGTCTTCTTTTGATCTTTTCTTCGTGGGCATGTAAAGAAACCTTCAATTGCTTCACCGTCATAGAGTCTAAATCTTTTGACTCCTCATTAGCACACACCACAAAATCAAATTTAGGTGTTAAAGTGCGAATGATCTTTTCTACTACACAGACATCTTCTATGTCCTTCCCGTATCTTCTTAATTGATTTATAACAACCTTCACTTTTTAACAATAATCCGAAATGCATTCGGATTCATTCATTTTTAAAACTTCAAAATAAGCCCTTAAAGTTTAAAATTTTACCTTTCTCACTTTTTCAATACCTTGGAGAGAATTTTGTAAAATTTCCAAGCTTCTTTTGAGGTGGTAGCATCGGCCACCTTCTCAAACATGGCATCATCCAAACATTGATGGATAAGCGTGAGGGATTTTTGATCCTTCTTCCTTGTCTTTGCCAAGACATCTTTTTCATTTTGAGGTAGAGCTTCCTCATTATCGGGGTTTGCATACCCTTTGTCTACAATTTCCAACACATCCTGAGAGCTAAGAATGACTTTTATAAGTAGACACCATTTCTCATAAGTATATTTTGTGAGACAGGGGTAATCAAAAGACAACATATCATTATTCGTCGTGGCTCTGATACCAAGTTGTTGGAAAAATAATATCCCACCAAGGAATAATATTCACGATAAAGAACAATAACACAAGGGAGTAACAACGATACCAAATTTTTTAACGGGGTAAAATACAATACCCGAGCGGAGCAATACAACACCACTATAATATTATAACTTGGTAGTGTCAAAAATTACTACAATTTCGAAATAACACTCTTTATTTTAAACTCTTCATTATAGTATTACTATCACTCACTATTTATCTCACAAACAATAATATGTGGATTACCATCTCTCACTTCTCTCACTTCTCTCTCGTTTTTGTGTACTTCAAATGACAAACGAGCCTTTCTCTTGCTTCTCTCTCGTTTTTGTGTACTTCAAATGAGAAACGATCCTTCTATTTATAGGAAATGTTGTCCTTGTTTCCATCCAATCACAACCGGTTTTGGCAACTTGCAATTGCAAATTGTATTTGCAAATTGCATCTGCAATTGTGGGCGCCCACATTTGACACTTCTTTGTCCAATCACCTTTTTTTCTTTTACTTTTTGTTTCTTTTATTTTATCAGGTAGGTACCACATTTACCCCGATCAACTTCTGAGTATAGTTCATCATTACACGCTGGAGTTCTATTAGAGGTTCAAGGAAAAATAATATTCCTATGTTTTAATTTAAATGACACTTTCCTTATTAATCTGTCTATATTAGAAAATAATTTAATTTTAAATTTTTTATCTTACTCACTTTATTCTTAATGAGAACCTTTTATAACCACACAAATGTCATGAGCCATAAACTTTTAAAACCACATATTTCAAAAGCTTTCTTTGTTTTTCTTAAATTTTATGTCAAATTAAATTATCTCCTCTAAATTGAAACATAGAAAGTATTATTAAATTAAAGTTTACAGGTTGGAGCTCAATCTCGCATGCCATATATTATGGGGGAAACTTCGACCATTCCCCGAGTATTTGACCATTTTTCTCGTAAATTTATGTCTCCATCACGGTACTAGATTTGAACTTTCTACAATTCTTTTCTTCACTTGTGACAAAAAAGACACTGTTTATATTCCATGGCGTGCTTCACTAGGTATGACTTGGTTATTAATTCTACTTGACAAAAATACGCTTAACTGCTACATGGCAACTGACTTGACTTTTTAAGTCTTTCTAGGTCTTCTTCTCCCATTTTATATAAGTGATGGATTATTATAAGTAGCGGAAATAATTTCAATATCAAAATCATATATAATCTAGATAACTAGTATATATTAAATTTTACGGGTAACCTCTTGAAGTGTGAATAGAGATCGTCTATCATATGAGCCTCCAGTTCTAGAAACATCTTAATGAAATCTCCATCACCAGCACAGACACGATTCTCGAATGTTTCACGGTCTTCTACGGTGTTATCTAAATAATATCCAAAAATAGCAATTTTATGTTGACGTAATTTCTAGGACAATATGACTGAAAATCTTAGCCACCATGTATTTTCTCCCTCTAGATGGAAAATCTTATGTATTTATAGCACAATTTATAAGGGTTACAACTCTTTTATGTAACGACCCGACCAGTCATTTTGAGCTCTAGCACGTCTTTCGACGGTTTGAGGCATCCTTGAGAAGTTTCACTTTATGAATTATGACTTGCACGCGTGGTTGGTTTCGATTTTTGAGAAATTCAGAGTTGATTTGAAAGAATAGTTCTCAATTCGGAAGCTTTCAATTGGAAGAGTTGACCAAGGTTTGACTTTTGAGTAAACGATCCCTGAATCAGGATTTAAAGGTTGTAATAGGTTTGTATGATAACTTTGGACTTGGCATATGTTCGAGTTGAGTATCATATTATCTGGGAGCATTTCGACGCTTAATGTGGAAAGTTGGCATTTTGAAGGTTTTAGAATATCCTAAGTTTGATTCGAAGTGGACCTTGGTGTTATCGATGTCAGTTTGGAATTTCGAGCCTTGGAATAGGTTTGTATTGTGATTTGTGACTTGTACATAAAATTTGGCATCATTCTGAAATGTTTAAGTGTGATTCAGACGCATTCGATGGAGTTTGAATGTTTGAAAGTTAAGAGAAGGTTTTGATCGCCGATTCATAGATTTACTGTTATTCGTGGTTTCGAGCTTTGGTTAAGTTTTTATAAGGTGCTGAGACTTGATGGTGTTATTGGCTGGGGTCCCCAGGGCCTCAGGTTTGATTCGGGATGGTTTCAGACCATTTTCCTTAGTTTTGTGATTGCTGGTTTCTAGTGTCAGGGGTGTTCATCGCGATCGCAAAGAGAGGCTCGCGATTGCATAGTGCTGTTTGTGAGCTGGGTGAATTGTGTTTTGAGATCACGTTTGGTGGCTCGCGGTCGCGGTGTTTTGTCTAATGTTTCATCGAGTTCGCGTGTCAAGGGTCACAAACGCGAAGCGTTAGCATAGTGGCTTGGATTGGAGGGTAAATCTTTGCGGTCGTGTGGAATTGGTAGTAAATCATGGCCGAGGGTAAATCTCTTGGAGCATAGTGGCTTTCATGAACATATATGGATTTTAACATGGAATTTGGTAGAAAATGTGGAATTTTGGTAGAATATCTAGAATTAATATTTTCGAGTTTGGCCATGATGTTGGACATAGAATTGGAAATAAATTATATGTTTGAGTTCGTGGTACTATGGGTAATATTTATCTTCGAATATTTTCGGAATTCGAGCACGTGGGCCAGGGAGTTGACCTAGTTGACTTTTCGAGCGGAGTTGGGAATTATTATAAATTGTTAAATTATAAGTATTGGAGTATATTCTTATTGATTTGTACGTTGTTTGATTTAGTTTCAGATTGTTTGGCATTGATTTGAGGTGTTACAGAGGAGTTGGAGCTGGTTATCAGATTTTAGGGTTAGATAAGTGTCCTGTCTAACCTTGCGAGCGGGAAACTATCCCGTAGGCGTTATACTTGGTATGTGCTACTTGTTGTGAAATCTACATACGCACGAGGTGACGAGAGTCTGTACGTAGCTAATATTATGTTATATCATGGTAGAATCATGCAAATCTTTATCACCTAAACTCAACTTGTTAGTTTAATTACCTAAAACTTATAAGTGAAATTTTATTAGAGATTTTGGCGGGATAGTTCATGGTTGGTAAACGTTATGCTTACTTTATGTTCTTGTTCTTGTGTTGTAAATACGTGGCCCATAATTTTATAAGTTTCTCTTCTTCCGATAGATTGGGCTGCATGCCTCGGCAGTATATTTGAGATGCATCTATGAATCGGTCCGTACAACCTCGGCAGTGTATGTACACAAATTTATGGATTGGGCCGTATGATCTCAGCATAATGCGTGCGTAATATCGCTAGGAGTCTGAATATTCATGAGATTTTCCCTTCTAACTGAGACTTGACATTATATGATATTCCTTATCTGTTTGAGACAACATTTGGTATTTCGTATCTGGCTGATTACAATTGTGTTTTACTATTATTTATAATTTGTTAATGATATATTGGACCACTAGTAACTGTCGATGTCAAACCATCGCCACTACTTCTCCGGGGTTTAGCTAGATACTTACTGGGTATGCGTTGATTTACGTACTTGTGCTATAATTCTGCATTGAGGGGACTTTACGGTGAGCTGCAAGCTAGGTTACGATCTTTAGCACACGGAGTCTCCATCATGCTCTTTTATCTTGTTCTGTCTATTTTTACATTTCAGACGGATATTGTATTAGTATTGTACTTCCTACTATATGCTCATGCACTTATGACACTAGGTTTTCGGAGTTTCTAGTAGATGTTATGGTTTTTCTTAATATTGTAACCATTTTCCTTTTCATGTTTAATTAAAGTTTTATATCACCATGCTTTTCTCCGCATTGATTTTTCTTATTTAATAAAACTTTAGATTTCAAAAGTAATAAAATGAATAACTAAGTTGATAGTTCCCCATTGGCTTGCCTAACGATGATGTTGAGCGCCATGACGACCTATAGTGGGAATTTGGTCGTGATAGCTTGGTATCAGAACACTAGATTCACTTAGGTCTCACGAGTAATGAGCAAGTCTAGTAAAGGTTTGTGGATCGGTACAGAGACATATATACTTATCTTCGAGAGGCTAAAGGACTGTTAGGAGAACTTCCCTTTCTCGATTTTGTAATGACCCGAGTGGTCATTTTGTATATTTGAGACATGTTTTCCCTTTTAATGTTTCGCAAATGTGATTTATGATTTAATGACTTGCGAGGTAGTTTGTTCTGTTTCGGGAAGGGTTTGGGATGATTTGGACCCTTTGGTTCTTGGCTAAGAAGCTTAAGTTGAAAATATTGACCAAAGTTTGTCTTTTGTGAAAAAGACCCTGGAACATTGTTTTCATAGCTCCGATAGGTTCGTAAAATTTTTGACTTGGGCGTATGCCCGAAATTGATTCGGAGGTCCCTAGATGTTTTTGACTTATTTTTCCGAAAGTTGGTAATTTGAGGTTTAAAAGTTCTCCCAAGTTTGACGTTTTGGCTATCAGGTTCGAAATTTGGTTTTGGGACTTGGAATAGGCCTGTTTTGCTATTTGGAGTTGGTTTGATAGGATTCTGATGCTTTGGCTCAATTCTAGAGGTTCTTCAATTTTCCTTAAAATTCAAGTGTTTTGATGTCTGATTCGTAGTTATAGATGTTAGTTTTGTATTTATAGATTGCGCGAGAGAGTTCGTACGATGTTTTTATACTTGTGTGGATATTTAGTTTGGATCCCCGAGGGCTCAAGTGAGTTTTAGACGTGTTTCGAAATAGTTTTGAAATAAATCAACTTGCTGGTGTGCTAGTGTCTCTGATGTTACAATTGCGAACACCATCATCGCAACTTCGTCATTTGCGATGCCTGTATCATAATTGCGAAGTAGTACCTGGGCTGGGTAGGTTCGTATTTGCGACACATTAGTCGCATTTGCGAGGGGAGCAGGCTTCGTAATTGCGAAAACCATGTCGCATTTATGATTTCGCAATATGCTGTTAGTGCTACATTTATGAGGTATTCTTCGCAATTGCGACATCTGCAACTGAACAAAAGGTTAGAGAGTCGGGATGTCATCTCATTCTCTCATTGTAGAACCCTAGGCTCGGTAGGAGGCGATTTGGAGAGGAGATTTTCATGTATAATCATTGGGGTAAGTAGTTTTAATCTTCAACTATATTTCATGATTATATATTAGATTTAACATCAATTTTTTATAATCAAATAGGAATTTTTGGGAATTTTTGTCAAAGTTTGAAAAATAAATTTTTTGTTGTTTTGAGAGTCTATTTGGACTCAGATTTGAAAACAAAACACATATTTAGAATTGTGGGGTTATGGGTAGTCGGAATCTACCCTTAGATCAGGGTTTTGACCGGGCAAGTTCGGTGTCGACTTTTATTCACTTTTAGGGAATTTTGTAAAGATCATAGCTTTATCTATTATAATTGGTTTCCCTTGCATTGTTTGATGATATTAAGTCATTTTTGGTTATATTTGAGCCATGTGGAGGTGAGGTTTAAGGGAAAAGCTATTTTTTAGGATTGGTTTGGCGTAGTTAAGGAAAGTATATTTCCTAATTTTGTGGGTAGGGGGGTTTACCCCTTAGAATTTGGATTAATTTTGTTATTTGTATTATGTGGAAGACGTGTACACAAGGTGATGAGTGTGTACATAGGCTTACATATGGTATTTTGACCGGTTTAGACTTTTATGTTTCTTCCATGTATTTAATTGAAATTTGTCATAACATGTTATATCTTCCATTGTTGAATTTACTCTCACATGCTCAATTTGACGTTGTTAACATATGTTTTATATTTTATTATCATGTTTGCTCTTATATGCTTTAGTTGAATCGTTACCTCTCTTATTTTTTTGTTACCTCTTTTAATATTTAATTATTCTTGTTGGATGTTGTCATTTCGTGGGAATACCTTCATTTTGAGTTATTGAAGTTGAAGTTATGAAAGCTAGTAAAACAATAATATTGAAGTTATTTATTATTAAGATATATTCCCTCGTTAAGTATTTCTCATTCATTGTGATTGAGTTGTGAGCTATGTTGTGGTAACATTGGTATTGTTGATTTAGGCAAGTGTTGTGACATATGAGCACATGTGGTGGGAGTTGACTATTTGTGTTGTGATATTGATACGTATTCGGTGGTATAAGGATAGAGGTTGATACACATGCGGCGAGATAAGATGGGATTTATACGTATGTTTCTAGTAATGGAATTACTTGAAGCCACACGGTGAGATAAGAATGCTAAAACGCATGTAGCTATTTCAGTAAAACGTGTTTATAATAAATGCAAGGCTCACGCGGTGATATAAGGAAGATTGTGACTGTGACTCTGAAATGAGATTATGAGGTGTGGTGCCTCAGTTATGATTCTTGATGTACATTTTATGTTCAAAAGGCTTGTTGTTTGAGCAGTTCTTGTTGTTTGTTCATTTGTCTTACTTGTACTTGTCCGTATTTGATTACTTATTGTTCATGTCATGTGTCCACTATTTGTTGACTTTACGCCTTATATTCCGTTGTTAGCTTATATTATTATACTGCCTTATCGTCATTTGACTATACTATACTATGTTCAGTTTTACTTGTCCTAGTAGGTGTCTTGACCTGACCTCTTCATTACTCTGCCGAGGTTAGGCTCGATACTTACTGGGTACCGTAGTGGTGTACTCATGCTATGCTTCAGCACATTTTTGTGCAGATCCAGGT
Source organism: Nicotiana tomentosiformis (assembly GCF_000390325.3). Lineage (NCBI taxonomy): Eukaryota > Viridiplantae > Streptophyta > Magnoliopsida > Solanales > Solanaceae > Nicotiana > Nicotiana tomentosiformis. The sequence continues at coordinate 151,163,165 of NC_090812.1, forward strand.
ACATCTGCTTGTGCCGGATGCTAGTGATCATTCAATTATTTCTCCAGAGAATTCAAGGTATACCTACTTGACACTCGCATGCCTCAGAGTCACCTTCCGTTATTCCTTTACTACTGTTTATCCTATTATAAGACAATGTTGTATTAGAGGTTTTAGTACATTTCTGTAGAGCTAATGACTCAGTTCTCCCGATTTGGGGATATTGTTGTTGATATTCCATTTTGGAGTTATTATTTGCTTTATCATTTTATTTTATTATATTTGTTATTTTTGTTAAACCATCAATGAATGTTAGGCTTACTTAGTGAGACTAGGTGCCATCACGATATCCTAAGGCGGGAATTTGGGATTGTGACAACTTGGTATTAGAGCTCTAGGTTCATAGGTGTTACAAGTCTTAAGCAAGTTTAGTAGAGTCTTGCAGATCAGTATAGAGACATATGTAATTATCTTCAAGAGCATACGAAGTTGTTAGGAAATTCCACTTCTTTGATTCCTTATCGTGCAAATTTGTTTATTTCCAAATCTCAGTCTTTGCCTTTCTATTCTCTCACATATGGTGATGGTACACACTACTGGATCAGATGACCAGACCCTCATGGCCCCTGCTTGAGGTGCGAGAGGCCGGGGTAGAGACCGAGGAGGGGCACGTGCTGCTGCTAGAGCACCTGCCTAAGGAACCACTGAGGAGACACCAGTAGCTCCGGTTAGGGGACAAGCACCCGAGGCGTCTGTTGTTGCCCTTGGACTTCAAGAGTCATTAGCATAGTTTTTGAGCATTTTCGGCACTCTAGCTCAAGCAAGATTGATTCCCCTTCCACAAGCTACATCTCATGCTGGGCAGGAGCTCAGACCCCCGCAGCCCGTATCCTAGAGCAGCAGTTCCACATTGATCAAGTCCTCGGTGTCATGTCAGCACAACTCGTTATTTCAATTCAGCCTGAGGTAAGACCAGAGGCATATGAGGAGAATCAGATAAGACTTGAGAGGTTCAAGAAGTGTGATCCTCCTATTTTCAGTGGCACAACTAGAGAGGATGCACATGGTTTTCTAGAGAAGTGCCATCGTATTCTCTGCATCATGGATATTGTGGAGGTGAGGGGAGTTGCTTTTACCACGTTCCAGCTGCCACGAGCAGCACATAAGTTGTGGTAGGCTTACGAGGAGGGCAGGCCAGCTGATGCAGCCCCACTCACTTGGGCTCAGTTTTCAGAGATGTTTTTGAGAGAATTTGTTCCGTAGACCCTTCGAGATGCATGGCGCACAGAGTTTGAGCAGTTGCGTCTGGACTATGTTAGTGTCAGAGTATGCTATCAGATTCATTGAGTTGTCTTGACATGCACCTGCCTTGGTTTCTACAGTCATAGAGCATGAGTCTGCAGATTCATCGAGGGGCTCAGTTATGGTCTTAGATGTAGCATGGCTCGAGAGTTGTAGATAGATATTCGGTTTTAGCGTATGGTAGAGATTGCTCGAAGGTTTGAGGGTATGCTGGGCTGAGAGAGAGAGAGAGAGAGAGAGAGAGAGAGAGAGAGAGAGAGAGAGAGAGAGAGAGAGAGAGAGAGAGAGCGAGGAGTGGGAGGACAAGAGGCCTCGGGATTCTGTAGGGTATAGCGGTGCCCGCGCTTCGATTACAGCTTGTCATGGTATATTCTATGTGTGCCGCCCAGTTCAGCACTTCCAGCTACTAGCGGTTCTCCTGCTATTCCGAGGTCCCAATTTACCCATTTTGCTCAGCCACATTCTAGTGCACCTCCTACACGAGGCGCCTTCAACGGTCAATCTAGTCGGCTCGGCCAAAGTCAGATTCAACAGACATACCTACCGAGAGCTTATTTTGAGTGTGGTGATACCAGACATATGGTGAGGAACTGCCCTAGACTCAGGAGGTGTGCACATCCACAACCTACATAGGTTCCATGGATTCCACAAGTTCCACAGGGTTAATAGGCCATGGTTGCTGCTCCAGTTGCCCCTCCACCTGCACCACCATCTAGGGGTGGAGGTCAAGCGGGTAGAGGTCACCCTATAGGGGGAGGTTAGGCTCGTTTATATGCTTTTACTGGTAGGATGGAGGCAGTTGCATCAGATGTTTTCATCACATGTATTATTTTCATCTGTCATAGCGATGCATCAGTCTTATTTGATCTGGGTTGCACTTATTCATATGTGTTATCTTACTTTGCTTTGTATTTGGATATATCTCGTGATTCATTGAGTTCTCTTGTGTATATTTTCACTCATGTGGGAGATTCTATTATTGTGGACTATATTTAGTTGTTATTTGTGGTTATGAGACTAGAGTTGATCTATTATTACTTAGTATGGTGGACTTTGACATAATCTTGGGCATGAATTGGTTGTCACCCTATCACGCCACTTTGGATTGTCACTCCATGACAATGACATTCGCTATGCCAAGTTTTCCGTGGTATGTGTGAAGGCGTACATTGGATGAAATTCCAAGCAGGATTGTTTACTTTTTAAAGACATAGAGCATGGTTGAGAAGTGGTGTTAAGGATATCTAGCATTTGTGAGGGATGCCAATTCTGATACTTTTTATTGATGACATCTTAGTATATTCACGCAACCGGTATGATGATGAGCAACATTTGAGGATCGTGCTTCAGAACACGAGGGAGAAGAATTTGTATGCAAAATTATCCAAGTGTGAGCTCTGGCTTGATTCAATGGCGTTTTTGGTAAAGTGGTGTCTAGTGAGGGGATCAAGGTGGATCCGAAGAAGATTGAGGAAGTTTAGAGTTGGCCAACACCATCTTCTACAACTGAGATTAAGAGTTCCTTATTTTGGCCAAATATTATCACTGTTTCATAGAGGGTTTCTCATCCATTGCTTCCCCTTTGACTAGATTGACCCAAAAGGGTGCTCCTTTCAAGTGGTCCGACGAGTGTGATGTGAGCTTTCAGAAGCTCAAGACTACATTGGCCACTGCCCCGTTATTGGTGTTTACATTTTCGGGGTCTTACATTGTGTACTAATGCAATTGGACCTGGCACGGTGTTGATGCAAGATGGTAGGGTGATTGCCTATGCTTCTCGGTAGATAAAGGTTCATCAGAAGAATTACTGTGTACACGACTAAAAGTTGGCGGATATTTTTCATGCATTGAAGATTTTGAGGCACTATATGTACGGTGTTCCATGTGAGGTCTATACCGAACACCGGAGTCACCATCATCTGTTCAAGTAGAAGGACCTTAACTTGCAACAACAAAGATGGTTAGAGTTGTTGACTAAGATATCACTAATCTGTATTATCTCGGGAAGGCCAATGTGGTGGCCGATGCCTTGAGTAGAAAGGTCGAGAGTATGGGTTGTTTGGCATATTTAACAACAATAGAGAGGCCATATCCATGGATGTTCAGGCTTTGGCCAATCAGTTTGTGAGACTAGATGTTTCAGAGCCTAGCCGAGTTCTTGCTTGCGTGGTTTCTCGGTTTTCTTTGTATGAACGTGTCAGTGTGACGACCCCTATTTTCTTATCCTTAGGGACACAGTGCAGCATGACGATGCCAATGAGATTTCTATTAGTGTTGTGGATGTAGGGCCAGATATGTGTGACTAATATAGATGGGTTGCATGAGTTGATTCTTTAGGAGGCCCACAGAGCGAGGTATTCCATTCATCCGGGTACAACCAAGATATATTAGGAATCAAGGCAGCATTGTTGGTGGATAAAAATGAAGAAAGATATAGTAGAGTTTGTGTCTCGATGCTTGTACTGTCAACAGGTGAAGTACGAGCACTAGAGGCAGGGCGGTATGCTTTAGATACTTGAGATTCGCGAGTGGAAGTGGGAGCGTATCACCATGGATTTTATTTGTGGGTTCCCACAGACTTTAAAGAAATTTGATGCAGTTTGGGTTATTTTGGATAGGTTGACGAAGACGGCACATTTTATTTCAGTGGTGACTACTTATCCTTCAGAGCAGCTGGCACAGATCTATATTATTGAGTAAAACATTTCACCCCAGAAATATGGGCAGTCCAAGCGCATCATTCAGATCTTGGAGCATATGCTACATGCATTTGTTATTTATTTGGGGTGTTCATGGAATCCGTTTCTACAGCTTGCTGAGTTTGCCTACAACAACAACTACCAATCGAGTATTTAGATGGCTCCTTATGAGGCCTTATATGAGAGGCGGTTTCGTTATCCAGTTGGTTGGTTTGAGTCGTGATAGGCTAGGTTGTTGGAAACTAAATTGGTTCGGGATGCCTTGGACAAAGTCAAATTGATCCAGATGGTGATGGCACACAATACTGGATTAGATGACTAGACACTCACGCCACCTGCTTGAGTCGCGAGGGTTCGAGGAAGAGACCGAGGAGGGGAGCGTGCTGCAGCCAGTGCACCTGCTTGAGCAGCGACTAAGGAGCCACCAGTAGTTTCGGTTAGGGGGCAGGCACCCGAGGCGTCTGTTGTTGCCCCTCGACTTCAAGAGTCATTAGCATAGTTTTTGAACATGTTCTGCACTCTAGCTCTCGCGGGATTGATTCCCCTTGCACCAGCTACAACTCAGGCTAGAGGAGGAGTTCAGAATCCCGCGGCCCGTACCCTAGAACAACGAGTCTATATTGATCATGTCTTGGCTGTCATGCCAGCACATCCCGTTATTCTGGTTCTGCTTGAGGTCAGGTCAGGGGCATCTGAGGAGGAGTAGAAAATACTTGAGATGTTCAAGAAATATGATCCTCCTATTTCCAGTGGCGCATCTACAATGGATGCACAAGGTTTTCTAGAAAATTGTCGTCATATTCTCTGCAATATGGGTATTGTGGACTTGAGTGGAGTTGGTTTTACCATATTTTAGGTGTCAGGAGAACCGTATCGGTGGTGGTAAGCTTACGAGGAGGGTAGGCCAGCTGATGCAGCCCCACTCACTTGGGCTCAGTATTTAGAGATATTTTTGAGATAATTTGTTCCCTAGACACTTTGGGAAGCATGGCGCATAGAATTTGAGCAACTGCATCTAGAGACTATGTCAGTGTTAGATTATGCTATCAAATTCAGCGAGTTGTCCCGACATGCTCCTATCTTGGTTTCTACAATCAGAGAGCGAGTTCGCAAATTCATCGAGGGGATCCATTATGGTCTTAGATTCAGCATGGCTTGAGATTTGGAGACCGATACTCTGTTTCAGCAGGTGGTAGAGATCGCTAAGAGGTTGAAGGGTATACGGGGGCAAGAAAGAGGACAAGAGGCCTCGATATTCTAGTGGGTATAGTGGTTCCCGTGCTTTGGTTGCAGCCCGTCATGGCAAAGGCTATGTGAGCCGCCTAGTTCATTCAGCACTTGCAGCTACTAGCGGTGCTCTTTCTATTCCGAAGTCCCAGGTTGCTCATTTTGCTCATCCACTTTCTAGTGAACCTTGTGCACGGGGTTCCGTCGGTGGTCAGTCTAGCCTACCAAGCCATGCTAAACTTCAGTAATAACGCCCATCAAAATCTTGCTTCATGTGTGGTGATACAAGATATATGGTGAGGGACTACCCCCAGACTCAGCAGGGTTGCACCTTCACAGAATACACTGGCTCTACGGTTTTCATATGGTCCTTAGGGTTCAAAGGCCATGGTTGCTTCTCACGTTGCCGCTCCACCTGCACCTCCAGCTAGGGGTAGAGATCCGACGAGTAGAGGTTGCCTAGAGGGGGAGGCCAGACTCGTTTCTATGCTTTTCTTGGCAGGATGGATGTGGTTGCATTGGATGTTGTCATCACAGATATTATTTCGGTCTGTCATAGGGATGCATCAGTCTTATTTGATCGAGGTTCCACTTATTCAAATGTATCATCTTACTTTTCTTCGTATTTGGATATATCTTATGATACTTTGAGTGCTCTTGCGTATGTTTCCATGCCTGTTGGAGATTTTATTATTGTTTTCCGTGTTTATCGATCATGTTTAGTCGTGATAGGTGGTTATGAGACCTGAGTTGATCTATTATTACTCAGTATGGTGGACTTTGACGTGATCTTAGGCATGGATTGGTTTTCGCCCTATCACGCCATTCTGGATTGTCGCGCAAAGACTATGACACTGGCAATGCTAGGTTTGCCTCAATTGGAGTGGAGGTGTACATTGGTTTATATTCATTGCAGAGTTGTGCCCTTCTAAAGGCATAATGCATGAGTTGTGCCCTTCAAATGCAGAGTTGTGCCCTTCTAAAGGCATAATTGCAGAGTTGTACTCCTACCAATGAGTGAGTTCCAGTAGTGAGTGATTTCACAGATGATTTCCCAGCATATCTACCAGGGATGCCACCCGATAGGGATATCAATTTTGGTATTGACATGTTGCTGGGCACTCATCCCATTTCTATTACACTATATCGTATGGCACTAGTAGAGTTAACGAAGGTAAAGGAACAACTTCGAGATTTATTTGATAAGGGTTTCATCCGGCCTAGTGTTTTACCTTGAGGTTCTCCAATTTTGTTTGTGTAGAAGAATGATGATACTATTCAAATGTGTATTGATTATAGGTAGTTGAACAAGGTTACAGTGAAAAACATGTACCCATTACCATGCATTGATTACTTGTTTGATCAGCTCCTACAGATATTGCGAGAGGTAAGCTAAGATAAAGGAATGAGATTGCATTTAATCAGATCCTACAAATATGTTATGACTCTAGAACATTATGCAAGTACGACGCCGGGGAGAGGCAGTAAGGGCACCTGCCCAGGATGTTATTGATAAGTTAGTACGAATGAACACTTAATACATAAGGAGCTAGTGCCATAGCTAAGTTAAGACAAAAGGAAATAACCCAAGAGAGATTATGCGGAATATATATATATATATATATATATATATATATATATATATATATATATATGAGTATGGACCGAGTCATTAGTAGTTGATTCAGGAAGAGTCTAATTATGGCTAGACAAGAGGATACATATAAATCAACATATCGTGCAAGATAAATATAGTGAACCCCAACATTGGAAATTTAGTCTCGTAGATATGAGGATATCGTGATCCTTGAAAAATATTCAGGTAGGAGTTGGGGTAGTTAAAGGCACCGTATAAGTGTTACGAAAATAAAAGAGAGTTCCACTAGGGATACAATCAAATTTCAGTTCAAAAGAAACCCCACGAGCACAAAGGCGTACGGGTAAGTAACTAAGGATAGTTATAGGTGAGTAAGAACATAAAAAATTCCTCCGGGTATACAATGTAATAATCTCACAACTTTAATAGAACCAGAGGGTCTTCCCTATGTACTATAACGAAAGACTAGCTGAGGATATAAGGAATAAGGCTTCAACCTAAGCATATTAACCCGAAGAAAAAATTAATTTGTAACAACAGTCTTACTACGACATTGTACGCACCTCAGAAGAAAGTGGCACCTATCGTGACTAATGAACGGAAAGTAAAATCACAAGTAATATTCGAGGTCATATGAGTTGCACGAAATTCCAGCATGCGTGGGAACTAAGATAAGCCAAGTATTCATACAACAGGTGGAAGAAAGACCATGAAAAGTAATTGCTTATGTTTAAAGAAAACTTAGAAGGCACGAAATAAATTATTCGATTAATGACCCAGCATTAGTTACGTTATTAACACACTTAAGATTTTGGATTATTATCCATGCAACATATATGTTTAAATTCATACTGCTATAGGCGACTCCGGTATAAGTTAAAAATAGAATTGACTCCACGTCACAGACAAAGGCTTGAATTGTTAGAAGATTATATCATGGATTTTCCATAGCATACACGAAAGGCTACAGTAATAACTAATACCATGAGGCCCAGATTGGAGGATAGCTTAAGCCTACTTAAAGGTTGAGAGAGAAGAGGAAATTAAAGAGTTACATCAGCTAAGTAAATCAGGAGTTTGATTATTAGACCTAGATAATTATAGAATCATGATTTAAAACATTGATGAATTACTCTTAATATCATAGGTACAAAAGAGATAGTACAATAGCCATATTCTATACCGGTTGTACAATAAATCCAAATTAGAAAAGTATCAGCCACATAAGAAGTTAATATGAAGCTCCCTCCAGATTGTGTGACATGCATTATAGTATAGATTTAAGGTGTGGATTTCAATTCTACCTATGTGGAAGGGAGGTTATTAAAGCGACAGAAGATACAATATACTATTTAAAGGTAATATAGGTAAAGGTAAAGAAGGTACGAGATAATCAAGTGCAGAAGGTTGTGAATAGTCCAGACTTCAGATAGAGGGCTAGAAGCACCGTGATTCAGTATCCAAAAATGATAGTGGTCTCGTCAGTAGCATATCTTCCAGCCTATGGTGTCCATGTACCGAGAGGTCTAGTTAAGAGAGTAAGAGGGGTTAGAGATGACGTGATGTCTCACTTGAGGTTCTTGAATAACATAAGGAAATCTTTGGTGCTAGCAAGTTAAAGAAAGGTTGTGAGAAGTATAAATAGATATGTGTAGGTCACAAGCTAAAGTATGGTATACCAACAAGGTTTTAGGTAGATAGGAGTAAGGATAAGAAAATATGAGTCATAAGGTGACAAGAAAAGGTAAGGTCTCGGGATTAAGCCATCAAAACAAGAGAGCTAATGGTTTCTGTAAGGTATAGAAATCTCACTATAGCCTTAATAAACTCGGAGGAGTTTAAGACTTGGAGCATTTAGAAGAGATGGAATATTGCCCTGGTAGTAGAATGAGAGTGTAATTTTGATAAATGATAAGAGCATGATGTTTAGGACTTCGATGGAGTAATGACTCATTATTTCTGAGTTCTGAGACCTTTATTTGCTTCATTTTATATTTCTTGACTAACATGCGTTGTTCGTGTCTTTTTTTGAAAAGTTTTAGGTAAAAACTTAGATGAGAACATGATTTTTGGCTTTAAAAATAACTTGAGTTGTCTATAGACAACATTTTGTGTGTACCACTATGGATCGGTATTTTGACGATTCCGGTAAGTTTGTATTGTTATTTTGGAATTTAACGTATGCTCGGAATTGAAATCGGAGGTTCCTATGTTGATTTGACTTATTTTGTTGAAAGCTAGTAATATAAAAGTTTGCAATTTCCTAGGCTTGACTAAGGTTGAATTCATAGCTATCGGATTTTGATTTTGGGACTTGATATAGGTCTGCTTTACTACTTCACACTTGTGTGCACAGTTTGGTGCAATTCAGAGTTGGTTTGATATGATTTGGATGCTTAGTTTTGATTATAGTTGTTGTTGAGTTTCCCATTGAATTTTTATTCATTTTGATATTTGATTAGTGGTTTTAGATGTTATTTTGGTGATTTGATCATGCGAGCGAGTTCGTCTAATGTTATTACACTTGCGTGCATGATTGGTTTGGAGCCCGAGGGGCTCATGTGAGTTTTGGACGCCTTTCAGACGAGTTTGGATAGTGTAAGGACTTCTGGTTTGTTTCAGTTATGGTGATGGGTTGCAAGTCTCGCAATTGCAAAGACATTTTCACAAATGCGAACTCTTCTTTTGAAAAGTTGAGCTAGCAATTGAGATGGGGGACTGGGCAGCGTAGTCTTCGCATTTGCGAAGAAATGTTCACAATTGCGGACATCCCATGATTCACATTTGCGATGGCTTGGTCGCATTTGTGACTGAGCCCTGGGCTTTGACCTATTTCTCGCATTTTCGATACTCGCAATTGCCAATTACGACATGTTTCTCGCAATTGCGACATCTGTAGTTGGGTAAAAGAGGAGGGAAATGGGACTTAGCTCATTGTATACCATATCTCAACCCTAAACATTCTAGAGGTGCTTTTAAGGATTTCTTCTTCCCAAAATCATTGGTAGAAATTGGGGATTTTGTAAAATTGAGATTTAGACCTCAAATTGAGGTTAGATTTCAAAATAAATCACATAAATGGGCTCGGGGGTGAATGGGTAATCGGGTTTTGGTAGGAATCTCGAGTTTTGACCAACCTAACCCGAGGTTGACTTTATAAAAAATGATCAAAATTGAACGTCTTTCATTAACGGGTAGTTTATAAAGCTTATTTTGAATCGTTTAATAATGTGCTAGATTTGGTTGGTTCAGAGGCTTGTTCAAAAGGCAAGGTCGTAGTTGATTGATTTCTTTGTTCGCGGATTGAGGTAAGTGTTGTGTCTAACCTTGACTTGAGGGAGTTAGGACTTGTTGAATTATTTGTTATGTGAATTATGTGGGAAAACACCGTATATTCTAGTGACAAGCGTATATACGCTGTCATGGGATTTAGCATGCGGGATTTTGATATTTATTTCCATCTTTTCATTTATTCCATAGTATCTCTTGTTATATGTTTTAACTGTTAGATATTTTTCTTGACTCGTATGCTGTAATTGTTACTTTCCTTAATTTGCTCAATCCTCACACGATTTATGTTTATTTGCTACTCCCTCTGTTCATGTTTATGTGAACCTATTTCCTTTTTGGACCGTTCCAAAAAGAATGACCTCTTTCTAAATTTGGTAATAATGTAGCTTAAACTTACAATTCTACCCTTAATGAGAAGCTTTTATAACCACACAAATACTCTAGGCCCCTTTTTGACTTGTTTTGGATCACAAATTTCAAAAGTCTTCATTTTTTCTTAAAATCCGTGCCTAGTCAAACATGTTCACATAAATTGGAAAGCATGGAGTACTTGTTTCTACTTGCCTTAATTGTATGTCTTAGTTGCCAAATGTTTTACCTAGTTTCATGTTAGAGATCCTCCGCTTATTTCGTGGTTCTTTACTGTTATGTACATTCCACCTTCTTTGTGTGATATTTTGTGAAATTTGTTGATGAGTTGTTTATGTTAATGAATTAAAATTATTTGGGGATCAGGTTGTACGCCGCAATGGTATTGATCGGTATTCAAATGACATGAAGGAATAAGGATAGATTATGACATAAACAGATCATGATATGGTGGGATCGGGTCGCACGCTGCAACAGAATCATTATGTTATAATTGTTTGTGATTGTAGAATTATCCTCGGTAGTGTGATATGAGACATGAGACATTGTTATTCTAGGGTTCTCTTGTAGTTGACCTCCGGGTCCGTTTATATGAGTTTATTGATATATTTCTATCCTTATTTTTTAGTTAATATTATTTCGTACAAGTTATTTGTAAGTGACTTGCCATAGCCTCGTCACTACTTTGTCGAGGTTAGGCTCGACACTTATAGAGTACATAGGGTCGGTTGTATTCATGCAACACTTATGCACTTTTTGTGCAAATACCGGTGTTGGTCCCGACGGCGCGTAGCGAGACTGCTCGGATTCTACTACTTTAGGAGACTTGAGGTATAGCTACATGACATCCGCAACCCTGGAATCACCTTTCCATTCTATATTTACTGCTTATTTAGTTTCAAATACTTGTATTTTGTTCAGACTCTGTCTGTAGTACTCTAGATGCTCATGTATTCGTGACTCCATATTCTAGTATATGATTAGACTTCGTGATTTAGTATTTTATTAGTCTATTTCAAATGATTACAATTTAATATTATTGATGTTTTGATCTTAAATTGTTAAAACTGATAAGTAATTTAGCTAACACTGGCTTACCTAGCAAGTGAAATGTTAGGCAATATCACGATTCCGAGGGTGGAATTTCGGGTCGTGACTGGTTACTATCAGAGCACTAGGTTTCCTAGGTTTCATAGGTCATGACAAAGCATTGTAGAGCCCGGAGGATCGGTACAGAGACATATGTAGTATCTTCTAGGGGGAAATTTCACTTCTTTCTTTCTTTATCGTGCGACTTATTCCATTAGTGAAGTTTGAACCTTTATACTTTTATTGATTCACATATGTAAGTTTATGCTATTATGACTTGAGAGGTTTATTAGTTTCGTTCTAGGCGGCTTTCGGGTTGATGTGGACCCTTGATTCTAGACTTAGAAGTTTTAATTTAAAAATGTTGGTCAAACTTTGACTTTTATGAAAAATACCTAGGAACTATGTTTTTATGATTCTGATAGGTTTGTATTGTGATTTCGGACTTGGGCATATTTCCGAACTTGATTTTTGAAGCTCGTAGCCTAATTTGTGTTGTTTTGCCGAAATTTGACAATTTTAAGTTAAAATGTTTGACCGTAGGTTGACTTTAGCTATTGAACCCAAAAATTGATTTAGGGACTTGGAATATGTCGTTATGGCATATAGAACTTGTCTGCAAAATTTTGCATCATTCAGAATGGAATTGATAGGAATCAGATTCGTAGTTGTAATTTTAGATGTTCTTGATATTCTCTTTGAAAATCATGCGTTTTAGAGTCGAATTCATAGTTTTAGACGTTATTGTTGTGGATTGATCGCGCAAGCAAGTTTGTATGATGTTTTTAAATTTGTGTGGATGTTTGGTTTGGATCCACGAGGGCTCGGGTGAGTTTCAGAAGTTTAGCGGAGTGTGGATGGAATCAAAAGGGTTCTGGTTTCTGCACATGCCTCAGATCTCGCAATTGCGAGGTCTGAGTTCGCAAGTGCGAAGTAAAGCCAAACCTACTGGGTTCGCATTTGCGAGCCCAATGTTCGAATTTGTGAAAAAGGTTGTGAAAGAGTCAATTCACATTTGCGATCCATTTTGTCGCAATTGCCAAAGTCCAAAGTTCAGAATTTTGAAATATTCATCGCAATTGCGATGATAGCAGAGGTTGTGGGGTCTTCGAATTTGCGAGCGATTCTTCGCATTTGGGGGGTTCGCACTTGTGAACCCTATGTCGCAAATGTGACATCTGCGACTGGACTAAAAGATGAGGGGTGTGATGTTTGAAGTAATTCTCTCATTTTTGAACCATAGACTCTGTAGGAGGCGACTTGGAGATGGCATGTTCACCTATAAACTGTGGGTAAGTGATCCTAATCTATTTCTAATCATATTCCAACAACTTATCTTAGATATAAGCATCAAAATCATGTGAATCAAAGTAGAAATTTATGAAACTTTGTCAAGTTTTTGAAAAATAAGAAATTGACTTTTGAGAGTCGATTCGGACTCGGCCTTTGAAACTAATCAGATATATGAATTCGTGAGGTCATGGGTAGACGGAATATACCATTGCACCTAGGTTTTGACCGTGCGAGCCCTGGGTTGACTTTTATTGACTTTTTGGGGAAAGTATAAATATCTTAACTTTATCTATTGAAATTGAATTCCCTAGCATTGTTTTATATTATTGAGTCAATTTTGGTTAGATTTGAGCTGTGGGGATGCAGGTTGTAGGGGAAAAGCTATTTTCGAGTATTGAATTAGACTAAATGAGGTTAGTGTCTTGCCTAACTTCGTGTGGGGGAACTACCCCTAGGATTGGTATTGTTTGATTTAGTTGTGTTAAGTGAAATCCGTGTACGCAAGGTGACGAGTGGGTACATAGGTTGTACGTAGTACTTGAGCGGTTTAGGCTACTTAGACTATTTCCATGCTTTAATTGAAATGACATATTATGTTATAAATTCTCATATTTAAATCATCCTTAATTGTGTTAGATTTTCCTTAAATGCTTTAGTTTAATTGTTTAGTGATTGTCCTACATCTTACTTGCTAAATTGCTCCCATGCTTCAGTTGAACCTGTTGCCCCTTTATTGACATATGTTATCTCTTCATTGTTAATTATCATTGTTGAATTGATTGTTCATGCTTCCCTTTATTTGTCGACTTCCGTTATTTGATACTTATTGTTGAAGATCGTTTTCCTTATTGTGAGTTGGTCTTATCTAATATTGTGGTTACACGTTGTTCTCTCATTGTTGAGTTATTTGATGCTGAGGTTATGGAAGTTGTTAATGCATTGAGGCGATGTTGGTTATTGTTGGAACATCTATCCTATTGAGAAATTTTTTATCCATTATTATTGTTGATATTCTTGTATACGTTGTATTGGAGCCATGGGCTATTGTTGGGCAAACATTGATATTGTTGTTGTTGGCAAGTTGTTATATATGAGCACTGGTGGTGCGAGTTGTTGTTGTGATATGATATTGATGCGAATGCAGCGGTATAAGGCTTGGGTTGATGTGCATGCGGCGGTATAACGAGGGACTTATGTGTGTGTTTCTTGTAGGGGAACTACGTGAAGCCACGCGACGTCATAAGGTGGACTAAAATGCATGTAGCTATTTCGGGAAAACTATTCTCAAAACCTATTTTCAAATGCAAGGCTCATGCGGCGGCATAAGGAAGGATTGTGACTGAAATTGAGAAATGTGATTACGAGGCATTACCTCAGTTGTTATTATTGATTACATGAGGCGGTACCTCGGTTTTGATTTCATTATACACGAGGCGGTACCTCGATGTGAATTTTGCTATTATTTTACTTTTCAAAGTGTTTTGGTGGAGAATTATATTTGTTGTCTAATTTCTTAGTGTTCTATCTATTTTTGTCCATACATGATCATTGTAGTCCTTTAGTTGCTTCTTTTATACTATTCCTACTGTTGATTTTCCGGTATTAGATCATGTTATCATCTCGATCCTTATTGGTTATTTTCTTGCATTGCATTTTATATATGCATTTCATTTTATACTCTCTATTTCATATCCTAGTAGGTGTCTTGACTTGGCCTTGTCACTGCTCTACTAAGGTTAGGCTTGATAATTGCTGGGTACCGTTGTGGTTTACTCATATTATGCTTCTGCACATCTTTTTGTGCAGATCCAGGTACGACTGGTCGCGTCGATAGATAGAGAGTCTTGCTAGCTATTTTTACCGGAGACTTCAAGGTATGCTTTCTCGACGTCTGCAGGCCTCAGAGTCACCTTCCCTTATTTTCATTAGTGTTGTATTTCCTTTTTGAACAATGATGTAGTAGCACTCTTGTAGCATTCTATTGAGCTTATGACTCAATTCTACTGGTTTTGGGGTGTGAAATTGTGTGATTTTATTTATAGACGGTTTTATCCATTATTTAGTCGCTTTCAGTATCTTGTAATTATATACCTGTTCAGTGGTTGTTATTTGTTAGGCTTACCTAGTCGTAGAGACTAGGTTCTATCACGACATCCTTTGGAGCGAATTTGGGCCTGTGACAAGTTGGTATCAGAGCTCTAGGTTCATAGGTATTACGAGTCATAAGAAGGGTTAGTAGAGTCTTGCGGATCGATAGAAAGACTTCTTGACTTATCATGGATAGGCTACAAAACTATTAGGAAAACTTCACTTATTTGATTCCTTATCGTGCAATTTTATTGACGTCAAAATTTTAAATCTTTGTCTTTCTATTCTTTCACAGATGGCAAGGACACACATTGATGGATCTGATGATCAGACACCCGTGCCCCCTGCTAGAGTCGCGAGAGGCCGGGGTTGGGGTGGAGGCCGAGGACGGGCACGAGGTGCAGCCAGAGCACCTACCTAAACTGCGAGAGAGAAGACACCCGTAGCTCTAGTAGGGGGTGAGACAACGAGGCTCCAATTGTCCCCAAGCACTTCAGGAGACCCTCACATAGTTCATGAGCATGTTCAGCACCTTAGCTCGGGCGGGGTTGATCCCACTTGCACCAGCCACATCTTAGGCTAGGGGAGGAGCATAGACTCCTACAGCCCGTACCCCATAGCGCGGGTCCAGGTTAATCAGGTCCCAGAGGTATAGCGGTATAACTTGTTACTCCAATTAAGGCCGTGGTTAGGGAAGTAGCATCTGAGGAGGAGCAGCTCAGGTTCGAGAGGTTCAAGAAGTACCATCCATCTACTTTTAGTGGTTTAGCTTCAGAGGACTCACATGGTTTTCTTGAGTAGTGTCACTGTATTCTCCGCACAATGGGCATTATGGAGATGAGTGGGGTTGCTTTTACTATGTTCCAGCTGAAGGGAGCGACATATCAGTGGTAGTGGGCATACGAGGTGGGTAGCCCAGTCGAGGCAGCTTCACTTACATGGGACCTATTTTTAGAGTTTTTCTTGAGAGAGTTTGTTTCTCAGACTCTTTGGGTTACTTGGCGTGTGGAGATTTAGCGACTGTGCCAGAGTACTATATCAGTCTCGGAGTATGCTATCTGATTCAGTGATTTGTCCAAGCATGCACCAGCCTTGGTTGCTACAGTCAGAGAGTGAGTCCGTCGATTCATCGAGGGGCTTAACCAGAGTAATAGACTTTGCATGACTAGGGAGTTGGAGACAGACACTCCATATCAGCAGGTGGTTGAGATTTCACGGAGGTTGGAGGGTATGCGAGACCGTGATAAGAGGATAGGGAGGCTAACAGGCGTAGTTGCACGTGGGGATTTAGTGGTGGTCACGTTGAAGCTTCAGCCCGTCATGGTATGGGCTATGTAAGCCACCCAGTTCATTCAGCACTTCCATCTTTTGGTGGTGCTCCAGTGGTATCGAAGTCCCAGGTTGCACACTTTGCTCAGCCACTTTCTAGTGCACATCCTGCACGGGGTACCTTTAGCGGTCAGTCCAGCCGACCAGACCCAAGCCAGTCCCAGCTGCCACATCCTCTGAGAGCTTGTTTTGAGTGTGGTGATACCCGCCACATGGTCAGAGATTGCCCAGACTTAGTAGGGATTCACCTTCCCAGACTACCCAGGCTCCACGAATTCAGTCAGGTCCGCAAACTTCTCAGGCCATGATTGTTGCACCAGTTGCTTCTCCACCCGCTCAGCCAACTAGAAGTGGACATCAGGGGGGGTAGAGGTCACCCTAGAGAGGGAGACCAGGCCAGATATTATGCTTTTCCTGCTAGGACAAAGGCAGTTGCTTCAGACTCAATCATTACAAGTATTATTTTGGTCTGTCATATAGATGCATCAGTTTTATTTGATTCAAGCTCTACTTATTTCTATGTAGCATCTTACTTTGCACTATATTTGGGTTTATTTCGTGATTCCTTGAGTTCTCCTATTTATGTATCTGCACCTGTGGGAGATTTTATTATTGTGGACCGTGTGTATCGTTCGTGCTTAGTTGTTATTTATTGGTTTCGATACCAGAGTCGATCTATTATTTTAGTATGGTAGACTTTGATGTTATTTTGGGCATGGACTAGTTGTCACGCCAAGACTTTGATGCTGGCTATGTCAGGTGTACCATAGTTAGATTGTAGGGGTGCATTAGATTATTATCCTAGTAGGGTTATATAATTTCTAAAGGCTCAATGGATGGTTAAGTAGAGGTGTAATGCTTACCTAGACTTTGTGCGGGATGTCAATGCTGATACCCCTATCATGGAGTCAGTTCCGATAGTGAGAGACTTTCCAGCAGATCTTCTAGGCATACCGCCTGACATAGATATCGATTTCAGTATTGACTTGTTATCGTTCACTCAGCCCATTTCTATTCCACCATATCGTATGGCCCCAACAGAGCTGAAGGAGTTAAAGGATAAATTATAGTAGTTTCTTGATAAGGGATTTATTCAGCCTAGCATGTCATCGCGGGAGAAGATCATGAGCAGCTCTTGAGGATTGTGCTCCATACCTTGAGGGAGAAGAAGCTATATGCAAAGTTCTTAAAGTGAGAATTCTAGCTTGATTCAGTGGTGTTTTATGGGTCATATTGTGTCGAGTGATAGACTCGAAGAAGATTGACGCGGTGTAGAGTTGGCCCAGATCATCTTCGGCCACCGAGATCCGGAATTTTCTTGGTTTTGTTTGGTATTAAGGTCGATTCGTGGAGGGTTTCTCATTTATTGCTACACCTTTGACCAGATTGACCCAGAAGGGTGCTCCATTCAAGTGGATTGAGGAGTGTAAGGAGAGCTTTCAAAAGCTTAAGACTGCTTTGACTACAACCTTAGTATTGGTGTTGCCCATGGGCTCGGGTTCTTATACTGTGTATTGTGATGCATCACGTGTTGGCCTTAGCGCAGTGTTGATGCAAGATGGCAGGTTGGTTGCCAACGTATCTCGATAGTTGAAGACTCATGAGAAGAATTATCCAGTCCACAATTTGGAGGTGGTAGCCATTGTCCATGCACAAACGTTCTGGCGTCATTATTTGGATGGTGTTCCTTGTGAGGTCATTACCGACCACCGTAGTATTCAACATCTATTCAAATAGAAGGATCTTATCTTGCTGCATTGGAGGTGGTTGGAGTTACTTAAGGACTATGATATCACCAATGTGGTGGCCGATGCCTTGAGTCGAAAAGCAGAGAGTTTGGGTAGTTTAGCATATCTACCGGTAGCAAAGAGGAAATTAGCATTGAAGGTTAAGGCCTTAGCCAACTAGTTTGTTAGATTGGATGTTTCGTAGCCCTGTCGAGTTCTTGATTGTGTGGCTTCTCGGTCTTCTCTTTATGATTGTATTAAAGAGCTTCAGTATGACGACCCCCATTTGCTTGTCCTCAAGGACACGATTCAGCACGGTGATGCCAAGGAGGTCACTATTGAGGATGACGGTATGTTGCAGATGCAGGGCAGGCTATGTGTGCCCAATGTAGATGCATTGTGTGAGTTGATTATCCAGGAGGCTCACAATTCACGGTACTCCATTCATCAAGGAGCCGCCAAGATGTATCAGGACTTGAGGTAGCACTATTGGTGGAGGAGAATGAAGGACATAGTGAAGTATGTAGCTTGGTTCCTAAATTGTCAACATGTGAAGTATGAGCATCAACGGCCATGTGGATTGCTGCAGAGGCTAGAGATTCCATAATGGAAATGGGAGCGGGTTATTATAGATTTTGTTTTTGGGCTCCCACGTACTTAGAGGAAGTTTGATACAGTATGGGTGATTGTGGATAGGTTGACCAAGTCATCCTATTTCATTATAGTGGTGACTACTTATTCTTCAGAGTATCTGGCTCAGGTCTATATTCGCGAGATTGTCAAACTTTATGGCTAGCCGATATCTATAATCTCCGATCGAGGTACACAATTTACATCGCAATTCTGGAGGGCCGTAAAACTTGAGTTAGGCACGCAAGTTGAGTTGAGTACAGTATTTCACCCTCAGATGGACAGATAGTCTGAGCGCACTATTAAGATATTGGAGGACATGCTTCGTGCGTGTGTGATGGAGTTTGGAAGTTCTTGGGATCAGTTCTTGCCGCTTGCAGAACTTTCTACAACAAAAGTGTCACGACCTAAACTTTGTATACTCAAAACATAGGCCGATAAGGCCATACAAGATTCAATATACATGACATTTGTCTACAAGCCTCTAAGAGTATATAAATGTCATAAATGTCGGGACATGGCCCCTCCATACCAATCAATACACATTCAAATCGTACTGACCAAATAGGCAACTCCGGAGTAAGTGGAGTGCACAAACACCTTCCGCTGAGCTGATAGCCTACTAGGAGAACTCTCAACATGTCTATCGGAACCTGCGGGCATGAAACGCAGCGTCCCTACGAAAAAGGGACGTCAGTACAAATAAAGTACCTCGTCTGTAAGGCATGGAAGTAGTATATAAAAGACATGAAAGAAACACGGAGTAAAGAACTCAACCTGTAACTCTGAATAGCTCTGCAAATCATGAAAAATTTATAATATCATGCATGTGCATATAAATGTCATACCATGCACAGGCATATGCGTACATAACATCATCAAGCCTCTGAGGGCAGCCCATCATGTCATCTTAGCCACTGTGGGCGAAATCATCAACGTATACCAGCTGATCAGGTGGTGGTGTGTATATAACGTCATAACCTTTTCCCATATCCCATATACATATAATATACACGTATATAACGCCATCTGGTCATGGGTCAATGTACATATATAAATGAATGCAATGCATAATGAAGAAAGTCAGTAAGATTCTCGGAATGTCATAAGATCAATATGCCATCGGATAAACTTTAGAAACTTACGTATTTTTCTGATATCCATGAACAGAAGATATAATAACAGGACACATGGGGAATCAAGAACATAGGCACCCTTCGTACTTCTATGAATAAAGCCATTTATGAAAGTTTCGCGTTTGCACGTTTTGTTTGTATCATATGGATCATGCCAAAATGAAACAAATGATAGCCTTAACATAACTTAATTCCATTGAGTCCTTAATACCTTACAAGAAATTCTTCAAACAACACAACTCAATCTACCATATAATAAGGAGATTCAAAATCAGTATTGAGTAAAAGCTAAGTACGCAACATAAACTAGTAACTCATTTATGTAAATTTGGGCAACATCTCCCCTGTAACAAGAGCCTCATTAAATACCATATACCAATAACAATGACTAGATAAATCCATCAATACCTAATTAACAACAACAAGACACCATAAAACAACAACAAGTCACAACTGCTTCACGACGAGCTACAAGCCCAATTGGAATCTGTATACCCCATATCACCCCTTATAGACTTCTTACTTTAACTTACTAGTATCATTAAAAAGATAATGAGGTCATTAATCAATGATTCCAGTCTTATACCATATATTTATATCAAATTAAACAATCTACAACTCCATCTATCCTCAATTGGCAACTTTATTCACTAGTTCATGTCTAGTCCATCCATTTAACTTAATCAACATCTAGATAACCTTAAGCACATGAAAGAACACAATATAATTACTTCCTACAGTGGATTGAAGTCGATATCCATGTTATATATAGCCTAAAACATCCCACTTCACCCCAATCACTTCATACCCAAAACGACAACTATAGTAGCGTCAAACACCCCGAAAATATTACAAAGAATGACTAATCCTCCATTTCTCTATTATGTGGTGTTTATACACAACATTTCTACTCCAAAACTCCATTACACATTAGAAAAATAGACAGCCTAAAAGCAACACGAAATAGCCCACAAAATAGTCCACTACAAGTCGAATAACTCGAACTCACGACTTTTGATCACCGTCCCGTGAGTTATAACTATTAGGAAATGAATTTATCAATCTTTCTTGATACTTAAACACTAAAACACAGAAATTAGACGTTTCTAACTATGAATTACGTTACAAAACTCGAACTACAAAGGAAAAAAAAAGGTTGTCTAATGATACTTACGTCGTAGGGATCGTTCTGATGTTATCGCTTCTCAATTTCGTACTCGGGATGTTAGTATTATTTGAAAAACTAATAGAGAGCTCAAGGATAGGTTTTATGGTGTTCTCAGGTCGGGTTATATGTAAAACTGAAGTGAGAGACGAGTTAAGACCTATATATCAAGTTTTAAAAAGTCAAAGAGGTGCTAGCTTGGTACCCTCTCATTGTCCCATCTTCCGACACTTATATCTTTTTATTCGGATGGTGTATGAACAAACGGTTAAGAGATTTGGAAACTACATTCCAAGACCTTAAATTTGGTATATAATATGTCCCAAAAATACCTCATATAGCACACGAAATATATTACTCAAAAAGCTCTGTTACAAGGCAAATCCTTAGTCGATTTTTCTGCAAACTTTATATTTTTATCCAAACATCATATATAGTCATATCATGACTTTAAACTCATTTAAATAATGGAAAAAGTTTCATATTCATCTCAACTTACTTAAGACTTCGGTAAACCTTTCTTATCCTTGTAGAAGGATTTCGTTCTTTTTGAGCTTATATTAGATAATCCTATAATGTGAGTGACGTCTGAAATACGAGGTGTAACAACATGTCCTCTTATAACATTTTTCCCCGAATGATAACTCTTTTAGGCTTGCAAAAATGGGATGTAACATCATTAAATCACTTTATATACTTCCAAAGAGGATCTCATTTTCAAGCTTACATCAATTGACTTACGACGTACTTTCACGTACAAAAACATGGGGTGTAACATCATTCCCCCCCTCATAACCTATGGCTCTTATGAATACTTTAATATTGTCATTTTCCATCTAGGCAACTCTTTCCATTTTCCATCTACCCAACTTTGGTTTAGTCTCTCACTACTTATCATATATGTATAAATCTAAGTCCTTTAATGCTTCCTTATTACTGTTCATCTAAAGAATGGGATCATAAACTCCTCTTATACTTTGGAACTTTTATCCATCTATTGTTGATTCACCTTATTGTTGATCTATATCTACCACTGATAACTTGAGACCTCTTACGTAATACATTATCACTAGGGCTCACGTCTCATCGGGGAACATCTGAAGTGATTTTCCTGATCCACCTAGGGGTGATATTATACTTTAATAACCGCATTTCATAGCATCCCGGGGTGATTCATCTTATATGGGTATTCTAATCCCATGTAATTCATAAAATCACTTTTCTTAAAATCATTACTCATTCAAAATCCTAAAGGTCATCCTCTTATCTATCACCATTACACCCTTATTCTACTACAAGGCAGTATTTCATATCTTCTAATTGCTCATATTCTTAGACTCCTCTGAGTTCCTTTAGACTGTACCGAGCTTTCTATAACTTATGGAAACCATCATCTCTCTTGTTTTGATAGGCTTAATCTCGAGGCCTTACCTGTTCTCGTCACCTTCTCACTCACCTTTTCATAACCTTACTCTTGGCTAGCTAAACCTTGTCGCTCTATCATACTTTAGCTTGCGACCTACACATATCTATTTATACTACTCACAATCCTCCTTTAAATTGCTAGCACCATAGATTTCCTTTCGTACCTTCTCAGTTTTCTTTAAATGTAAGTAATTATTTTTCTTGGTCGTTCTGCCACTTGTTGCATGAATACTTGGTTTAACTTCTTGCCCATGAATACTGGAATTTGCTGTAATTCATATGATCTCAATTATCACCTTTGATTTTTACTTCCCGTGCATTAGCCACAATGGTGCCACTTTCTTATGGAGTGTATATAATATTGTAATGAGACTATTATTACAAGACCATTTCTTCTTTATGTCACTATGCTTAGGTTGAAGCCTTCTTCCTTATTTTCTCAGCTAGTCTTTCGGGGTAGTACATAGTGGAGACCCTCTTACTCCTATAAAGCTACGAGCTTATTACATCGCATACCCGAAGAAATCTTTGATGTTCTTACTCGCCTATAATTATCCTTAGTTACATATCTCCGCGCCCTTGTGCTCGTAGGCTTGCTTCTGAACTGAAATTTTGAATGTCTCTCTAGTGGCACTTCTTTTATTTTTGTAACACTTATACAGTACCTTTAACTACCCCAACTCCTATCTGAAATCTTTTCAACAATTACGATCTCGTACCTGCGAGACTGGATTCCGTATGTTGGGGTTCACTATGTTTATCTTGCACGATCTATTGATTTATTTGTATCCTCTTGTCTATCCATAACTATACTCTTCCTGAATCCACTACAGACTACTTGTTAGTCCATTCTCATATCTATATTCTGTGTAACCCCTCTTGGGTTATGTCCTTTATCTTAATTTACCTCTCATTCTGGCTCCTTATGTATCGAGTATTCATTCCCACTTATTTATTAGTATCATCTGGTGCGGAACCCTTACTGCCTCTCCCCGGCGTCATGCTGGCATAATGTTCTGGAGTCGTATCATATCTGTAGGATCTGAATAAATGCAATCTCATTCCTTTCACCTTTTTACCACATTCTTTCTTTACTATTCCATAGTTACCTGAACAACAAAACTCTGACTTAATACCATATCACACCATCATCCCCTTTTAGGGGAATACTAACATTTAATGCTATGAAGATTTACCTATAAATGTTTCTCCTCTTCATATTTGGCATCTTTTCACATCTTTTCGAACTCTTACTTGCCTTGCGGTAAACCTTTTGTACTAGAGATAATTTAATTTCTTACGCACTGTCACGCCCCAAAATCGGGGAGCGTGACCGGCGCTCAACCGAGAGAACCCGGCCAAGAAAGCCTGTTAGATTTCCTTCTACCCAAACTCATCCATAAATAAAGAGGATATGTATTCCATTAATCAAACACATACATTTCTAGTTCAATTCCCAACATCAACCACAACCCACAACCTATCTACGAAGCCTCTAAGTACAACAAAAGAGAAATATGAAAATGCCGGCAACAAGACCCCCGCTATACCTCAACCACAAAGTACATGAGAAACAAAAGATACATGACCCCAAAATGAAGTGGGGCTCACCAAGTCAGCTGAAGAGAATGTACCACTATCACTGATCAATACCGCCTATTGTAGAACCACCTGCATCCATTAAAGATGTAGTGCCCCCGACAAAAGGGACGTTAGTACCGTTGAATAACACTAGTATGTATAGCTAAAAGTCCTCTTTCAAAATTGAATTCCCATATAAAAAAAGGCAACATATAGAAACAACAAGTCTCAATCAACAATATCCAAATGTCCAGTTAAAACATATTAATTTTCAAAATACGAACTTCATATACAATTTTTGGTTGGGATATCATTAGCACCGATATTCCACCATCTAGGCCATCTCCCCACGGACAATGTGATTTGACAAGTGATGCGAAAGAAAGTTGTTACCAAGAGTAGTACCACCATGTGCGCAACATGGAGTCCAATCTCCACCTGATCAGCTAGGCCGTATTCCCACATATGCCGTGTGGGTTGACTTTTCCATTCCACAATTATTACCAGTTCATCCCAATTAAGGGGAATAATATCACAATTTCATCCCAAATAAGTGGAATAACCACAATCCACCCCTACACCGGCACGTGTAGTTTCAGGTGTGGGCCTTATGACCCACCCTTCTTCGGTTTTACTAATGATGCTCCCAAAAATATTTTTGATTTGATTTGCACACAGGTAACATAAATGCAATTGTACTCACTTCAACATCTTTCACTTTGTATGAATTCTCATCAGTATTTCCAGTCATTCACAACAACAATATTTCCTTGGCTCATTTGGCAATTCATAAGATTCTTTATTTCTAGCACGATGGCCGTATTTCATATTCCACACTTTCTCCTCTTTCAATTTCAAAGATCACCATCAAATATCAACATATAGAAAATTTCAGAAATCATATACTTCAAATCCATTTGAAATGGGAACTTCAAAAATAATTGGTTTCTTCCAAATGAATGAGGCATACCAACTAACAATAGAAACACACATGAAAAATCATAAACAATCAATACACCATTTACTCTTGCAATACTTTTCCCCGAAAATGACAACGTACAATTTTAACTCATGAGTATATAGAACTCGAATCATACTTAATATATTTATAAAGCAAAGCATTAGTGAAAGAAACCACTAATGGGCATGAATTGAGTACAAAAGCTCTTAGGCAAATTCTATTTTTCCAAATCACTTTTAACATAGTTGAGTCGAGGCTCATTTTATATTCTTTATCGCATTCTCTCAAATCATTCACACTACTAACCACAGTCATAACTTAAATTCTTAACACGTTGTCCACACTCTATATCCCCAATTCGATTATTTTATTTCCAACCACCTTTATAGGTTATCAACAATAAGACATTCTCAATCAAGACTTTAGGTACACATATGAGCAATTTAGAGTCTTAAGAATATTGAGATTTTCTCACACAATTTTGCATACTAGCTTTCATTTGAAATACGATTCAAAGGCACAAAATTTTAATACGCAACCCATACTTTGAAACTTATGGGAACATTATGAAATTCAATTCCGAGAGAGAAAGTTTAGCCAACATAACTCAATTGAGCTTCCTTAAACTCTAAAAAGTTCTGGAATTCTTATCAACTTCAATCTATAATAACAACATCCAATGGGACCAATATTAGTAACAAATTCCATAATTTTGGCCATTTAGGTATTTTATCAAACACGTAGTAGGCATGAATCTCTACACCTCTTAACCATAGAATTAGTTCATCCAACTACTACCATTTACCAAAAAATTATCTCATCATCATTCTTAAACAATTCATAACTTCCAACATCACATACATGACCATCCATCAACACCCAACCAACAAAATTCCATGAAATAATCACCTTTCAATCTCTACAATGGTTATGTATTTAAATTGGTAACTTATGGCTTCCAATCACCATACTATAAGTTACAATACATAATTTATACTCATATTCCCATAATATATCCATACATGTAAGTCTAAGGGTGTAGGATTACCTTTTGGAAGAAATCTTGCAAAACCCTCCTTTGAGTTCTTGAAGAAATTTCTTGAAGATCTATCTATTTTATGTTTCGATCTCGTCAATACTAGTGTAGAAATGATGGAATTTCACATCCAAATAATGGGGATTTCTCACTGGAAGATGGGAGGAGTTGGTGGTCTTGAGAGAGAGGAGAAGATCTCCAAAACCCGTCCAAATGAAATGGGGAAAATGAACCCAAAAATTGTATTGTATTAATAGGCCCAGATTTCTGGGTTTCGGATGCTGCCCTGGAAGCTTCGCATTCCCACTTCACTCCTCTTTGAAGCTCGGATGCGGACCTGGATGCTATGGTAGCACCTCACTGCCAGCCTTTCTTTCGGACGCGGCCTCGGATGCTTCGCATCCGTAGGCTCCTCCGCCAGCCTTTGGTAATTTGGTCATAACGTCTTGTAGGAATGTCCAAATAAGCAACGGTTTAAAACTTTAGAAACTAGACTCGAAGACCTTAAATTGGATAGGTCATCCACCACTTAACTCCTTATATATATGTATATATTCTCATCCAAAGTTTGGTCTTGTGCGTACTTATTTGGAACTTTAGTCTG
Organism: Nicotiana tomentosiformis; assembly: GCF_000390325.3. Lineage (NCBI taxonomy): Eukaryota > Viridiplantae > Streptophyta > Magnoliopsida > Solanales > Solanaceae > Nicotiana > Nicotiana tomentosiformis. The sequence continues at coordinate 151,189,693 of NC_090812.1, forward strand.
TCATGAAATTTTCAACTTGACTTGGACTTAGGGCTCTCCTTAGACCCCACATCACTTATAATATACCTCGTACACTTATTATCATATCCAATTGTTATCCATTATATTAATAGTCCTTGTCTGCACATAAAATAATATAATTAGCGCTCATCGACTTTCTTAATAGCCTAGTGTAACTGGCACACTTAGTCCTTGTCTGCACACGAAGGTGACGACTAGTGTAACTGGCACACTTAGTCCCTTAAGCTTAATTTTGCTCACATCGCTTGTTTTAGGTAAGCGTCTTCCTGAATGACCTTCAAAGGTTATTCTTCTGTTGTCCATTCTATTATTATCGGAACACGATCTCTAACATTCTCAGGATGCAGACTATTATCAAATCTTTCGATCCCTAATTCATATTCAGTTTATCTTGTTCACTAGCCCATGCTGATTTCTATTTCTTCGGGGTCTAATTTTTCATTCTAGTAATCATGTATGAGTCACCAACTCATTTTTTGAAAAGGGGACATGACTTTATGGCTTATACTTTTTTATTGACTCAAGGCATGTCTCCTCTTGTCTTTTTCTTCACTTGACTATAGACTCTATCATTCTATCATATTATGATTTACCGTTATCACCCATTTATCACATCTTACTCATAGTGCTTCATTTACTCCCTTTTTATTCTCCAGATAATATTTGTGTCAACCACTTTATTCTGAAAATTTAAACAAAACGTTCTTTTACCTTTAGCTCCCCTTGCTTCATCTCACTGGCTCTTCGGAATGCATAACATTATCCTTTTTTTCTCTAGAGATGGGAGTCATACTAAGGTAAATATTTATCCCTTCTAGGATTCCACTGCCTATCTTCTGAAATTTCTGAACATTCTAGTATTCGTATCTGACTGTACTATTCTAGAGTGCACCATCTGGGTGTCTCACAAGGAGAACTATTACCACGTTTGCAATATCCTTAGAAAATGTGAGCTAATGATAACAATCCATCCATAATTTTGGGTTACTCTAACCCCAGCCGGATCCTAATATACCATCCTTCTCTTAAACTATAACTGCTGGCTCCCATAGGGCATAATTAAGATGAGTGTGGCCAATTGTATATAACTCTATTACTATTGAAATTAACTCATAATGTTTGTATTTCTCTGTCTGAATTGGAAATACTGATAATCTTCATTAACTAGGTACCTCGTGCCCTTTTTCATCTTGCTTCTTTTACTTGTTGAAAGTTGTATCTACCTTCTGGTTCTCTCGTTGCCTTTTACCATAGGGGTGGATAGATATTCATGCCTTAGAACTCCTTATCAAGAAGCTTACACGTCTTAGTACACACATGATCTGTTGAAGAGCTTACATTTACTCATCATAAGCATGATGCAAAATCGAGTTCCTCTAACTTAACTCTTCCACAACCACATTTAATATCTTACCAACCGTCTTCCTGTATTTAGGTATGGTTGTATTACGAATAAAATAGAATTTAAGAGTTTGAATTCATACAACTGAGATCTACCACACGATTTAGAGTAAGAAGAAAGAGTGACAATCCTAAAATGTGTTGCACAACAAAACCATAAATAAGACTCTACTATATACGGCTTGTAGACTCCCTAGGACAGAACTGCTATGATACCACTTTTGTCACGACCCAAACCGAAGGCCGCGACGGGAACCCAGTGCCTTACACAACCGAGTACCAACGAAATCTTATCATACTGTCATGGGTAAGTAGGCCAGAAGCCTGTTATGAGATAACGAGAATAAAACATAAGGGAATACTACACATAGGATGACCCAACATGATATAGAAACTTATACATGTGACATACGGGCCAATAATGCTGACATGATCATTTGTATACTCAAAACATAGGCTGATAAGGCCATACAAGATTCCATATACATGACATTTGTCTACAAGCCTCTAAGAGTATATAAATATCATAAATGTCGGGACATGGCCCCTCCATACCAATCAACACATATGCAAATCGTACTGACCAAATAGGCAACTCCGGAGTAAGTGGAGTGCACAAACACCTTCCGCTGAGCTGATAGCCTACTAGGAGAACTCTCAACCTGTCTATCGGAACCGACGGGCATGAAACGCAGCGTCCCCAGGCAAAAGGGAAGTCAGTACAAATAAAGTACCTAGTATGTAAGGCATGAAAATAGTATATAAAAGACATGAAAGAAATATGGAGTAAGGAACTCAACCTGTAATTCTGAATAGCTCTATGAATCATGAAAAATTTATAATGTCATGCATATGCGTATAAATGTCATACCATGCATAGTATATGCGTACATAACATCATCAAGCCTCTAAGGGCATCCAATCATATCATCCCAGCCACTCTGGGCGAAATCATCAACGTTTACCAGCTGCTCAAGTGGTGGTGCGTATATAACGCCATAACCTTTTCCTATATCCCATATACATATAATATACGCGTATATAATGCCATCTAGTCATGGGTCAATGTACATGTATAAATGAATGCAATGCATAATGAATAAAGTCAGTAAAATTTCTTGGAATGTCATAAGATCAATATGCCTTCGGATAAACTTTAGCAACTTACGTATTTTCTGATACCCATGACCAGAAGAAATAATAACAGGACACATGAGGAATCAAGAATATAGGCACTCCTCGTACTTCTATGAATAGAGTCATTTATGAAAGTTTTGCATTTGCACGTTTTGTTTGTATCATATGGATCATACCAAACGGAAACAATAGATAGCCTTAACATACCTTAACTCCATTGAGTCCTTAATACCTTCCAAGCAATTCTTCAAACAACTCAACTCAATGTACCATAGCATAAGGAGATTCAAAATCAGTGTTGAGTAAAGGCTAAGTACGCAACTTAAACTAGTAGCTCGTTTATGTAAATTTATGCAGCATCTCCCCTGTAACAAGAGCCTCCTCCAATACCATATACCAACAAAAATGACCAGAGAAATCCAGCAATACATAATTATCAATAACAAGAAACCATATAACAACAACAAATCACAACTACTTCACGACGAGCTACAAGCCCAATTGGAATCTGTATACCATATATCACCTCTTATAGACTTCTTACTTTAACTTAGTAGTATATTTAACAAGATAATTAAGACATTCATCAATCATTCCATCCTTATACCATATATTTATAACAAATAAAATAATCCACAACTCCAACTATCCTCAATTGGCAACTTTATTCACTAGTTCTTGTCTAGTCCAACCATTTAACTTATTCAACATCAAGATAACCTTAAGCACATAAAAGAACACAATATAATTACTTCCTACAGTGGATTCAAGTCGAGATCCAGTTATATATAGCTTACAACATCCCAACACACCCCAATCACTTCATACCCAAAACGACAATTATAGTAGCGTCAAACACCACAAAATTGTTACAAAGAACGACTAATCCACCATTTCGCCATTATGTGGTGTTTTTCCACACCATTTATCCTCCAAAAATCCATTAAACCAGAAAATATACAGCCCAAAAGCAACACGAACAACCCACAAAACAGTCCACTACAAGTCAAATAACGCGAACTCTCGGCTTCTGATCACCATCCCGTGAGTTCTAACTATTAGGAAACGAATTTATCAACCTTTATTGATACTTAAACACTTAAATAAAGAAATTAGACATTTCTTAACTATGAAGTACCTTACAAAACTCGAACTACAAAGAAAACAAAAAGTTGTCTAATGATACTTAAGTCGCAAGGATTGTTCTGATGTTATCTCTTCTCGATTTCGTACTCGGGATGTTAGTATTCTTTGAAACACTATTATAGAGCTCAAGGATAGGTTTTATGGTGTTCTATGGTCTGTTTATAGGTAAAAATGAAGAGAGAGACGAGTTAAGACCTATATATCAACTTATGAAAAGTTAAAGAGGTGCAAGCTTGACACCCTCTCATTGGCCCTTCTTCCGACGCTTATATCTTTTCATCCGGATGTCGTATGAACGAACGGTTAAAGTATTTAGAAACTACATTCCAAGACCTTCAATTTTATATATAATATGTTGCAAAAAAATATATAATATGTGCCAAAAAAACAAAATATAGAATACGAAATATATTACTCAAAAAGCTCTATTACAAGGCAAATCCTTAGTCGGTCTTTCTACAACTTTAATCCGAATTTTCCAAAACTTTATATTTTCTATCCAAACATCATATAAAGTCATATCATGACTTCAAACTCATTTAAATCAGGATTAATAAGTCTAATATTCATCTCAACATACTTAAAACTTCGGTAAACCTTTTGTTATCCTTGTAGAAGGATTTCGTCTATTTTGAACTTACATTAGATAATCCTATAATGACAGTGACATCTGAAGTACATGGTGTAACAACATGTACTTTTAGAAATATTTGTCCCCAAATGATAACTCTTTAAGGCTTGTAAAAATGGGACTTACGACGTACTTTCACGTACAAAAATATGGGGTGTAACAAAAAGAAACCAGACGAGCATTCATATGGATCCGTATGAGGCCTTGTATCATAGGCGATGTTGGTCTCTGGTGGATTAGTTTAAGCCGAGATAGGCTAGGCTATAGGGTACAAACTTGGTCTAGGATGCTTTGGAAAAGGTTAAATTGATTCAAGATCGGCTTCACGAAGCCCAATCTAGACAGAAGCGTTTTGCGGATCAGAAGGGTCACGACGTTGCATTCATGGTGGGGTAGTGGGTCTTACTCCGGGTTTTTCCCATGAAGGGTGTTGTAAGGTTAGGTAAGAAGGGAAAGTTGAACCCTAGGTATATCAAACCTTTTGAGATTCTTGAGATGATTGGAGAGGTGGCCTACAAATTTGCACTACAACCTAGTTTAGTTGCAGTTCATCCAGTATTCCATATTTTTATGCTTTGGAAGTATGGCGGTGATTAGTCTCATGTGTTAGACTTCAGCCCAGTCCAATAGGACTAGGATTTGTCTTATGTTGAGTAGTCGGTAGCTATCTTGGGTCGGCAGATCTCGAAGTTAAGTTCAAAGGATATTGCTTCAGTGAAGGTTCAATGGAAGATTCATCCCATCGAGGAGTCAATTTGGGAGACCGAGCATGACATGCAGAGTTGTTATTCTCATCTATTCACCACTTCAGGTATGTCCTTATGCTCATTTAACGACAAATATTTGTTTTAATAGGGGGGAATGTCACAACCCAATCAGTCATTTTGTGTAATTGAGCCTCGTTACCCCTTTTATTGCATAACATATGTGATTTTATGCTTTTAGGACTTGCGATATTGATTAGTTTTATTTCGGAAGGCTTTCGGGTTAATTTGGACCATTGATTCTAGACTTAGAAGCTTTAATTTGAAAATGTTCACCAAACTTTGACTTTTGTGAAAACAACCCCAGAACTGTGTTTTTATGACTTCAATAACTTCGTATAATGATTTAAGACTTGGGCGCATGCCCGAAATTGATTTTGGAAGTCCATAGGTTGATTTGTGTTGTTTTACCAAAATTTGGAAATTTTAAGTTAAAACGTTTGACCGTAGGTTGACTTTTAGCTATTGAACTAGGAAATTAATTTTGGGACTTGGAATAGGTTTGTTATGGCCTTTATAACTTGTCTACAAAATTTGGCGTCATTCGGAGTTGAATTGATAGGAATCAGACACGTAGTTGTAATTTTAGAAGTTCTTGAAATTCTCTTTGAAAATTATGTGTTTTAGAGTCCAATTCATAGTTTTAGATGTTATTTTTGTCGTTTGATCATGCGAGCGAGTTTGTATGATATTTTTATACTTGTGTGGAAGTTTGGTTTGGAACCCTGAGGGCTTGAGAGATTTTCGGACACTTAGCGGAGTGTGGTTGGAATCAAAAGGGTGTTGGTTTTTGCACATGCCTCAGATCTCGCAATTGTGATGTCTGAGTTCGCAATTGCGAAGTTAAGCCAAACTTGCTGGGTTCTAATTTGCAAGCCCACTATTTGCATTTGCGAAAAAAGGCTGGGAACGGTTCAGTTCGCATTTGCGATTCATTTTCTGCTATTATCAAAATCCAAAGTTCGCAATTGCGAACTATTCATTGCAATTGTGAGGATAGCAGAGGTGGAAGTATCTTTGCATTTGCGGGTTTCGTAAATGCAACATCTGTGACTAAACTAATAGGTGAGGGACGGGAATTTTGAGTTCATTCTCTCATTTTTGAACCCTAGAATCGGTAGGAGGCGACTTTGAGAGGGGATTTTCACCTTTAAACCTTGGGTAAATGATCCTAATATATTTCAAATCATATTCCATCAACTTATCTTAGAATTTGACATCAAAATCATGTGAATTAAAGTAGAAATTTATGAAACTTTTGTCAAGTTTTTGAAAAATAAGAAATTGACTTTTGAGAGTCGATTTGGACTCAGATTATGGAACTAATCACATATATAGACTCGTGGGGCATGGGTAGACGGAATCTACCGTTGGACCCGGTTTTTGACCGGGTGAGCCATGGGTTGACGTTTATTGACTTTTTGGGGAAAATGTAAAAATCTTAACTTTATCAATTGCAATTGAATTCCCTAGCATTGTTTGATGTTATTGAGTTGATTTTGGTTAGATTTGAGATGTGCGGAAGCAGATTGTAAGAGGAAATCTATTTCTCAGTATTGAATTGGCCTAAATGAGGTAAGTGTCTTGTCTAACTTCGTGTGGGGGAACTACCCCTTATGTTCGTGTTTCTTGTAAGGGAACTACGTGAAGACATATGGCATTATAAGGTGGGATAATGTTCGTGTAGCTATTTCGGGAAAACTATTTTCAGAACATATTTTCAAATGCAAGGCTCACGCAGGAATGAGGAAGAATTTTGACTGAAATTAAGAAATGTGATTACGAAGTGGTACCTCAGTTGTTATTCTTGATTACATTAGGAGGTACCTTGATTTTGATTTCATTATAAATGAGGCGGTACCTCGATATGATTCTTGCTATTATTCACGTTGCAAAGTATTTTGGTGCAATTTATTTCTGTTGTTTCATTTCTTAGTGTTCTATTAATTGTTGTCCGTACATGATCATTGTAGTCCTTTAGTTGCTTCTTTTATATTATTCATATTATTGATTTTCCGGTATTAGATCATGCTATCATCTCGATCTGTATTGGTTATTTTCTTACTTTCCATTTTATATCTACATTTTCATTTTATACTGTTTATTTCATATCCTAGTTGATTTCTTGTCCTGACCTCATCAGTACTCTACTGAGGATAGGCTAGATACTTGTTGGTTACCATTGTGATATACTCATACTATACTTCTGCACATCTTTTTGTGTAGATCCAGGTACATCTGCTCGTGTCGGTTGATAGAGAGTCTTTCTAGCTGCTTTTATCGGAGACTTCAAGGTATGCCTGCTTGGCATCCACAGGCCTCGGAGTCACCTTCCCTTATTTTCATTACTGTTGTATTTCCTTTTCGAGCAGTGATGTAGTAGTACTCTAGTAGTATTCTATAAAGCTTATGACTTAGTTCTACTAGTTTTGCGGTGTGAAATTGTGAGATTCTATTTACAGATGATTTTATCCATTATTTAGTCGCTTTCACTATATTGTATTTATATACCTGTTCAGTGGTTGCTATTTGTTAGGCTTACCTAGTCGTAGAGACTTGGTGCCATCACGACATTCTTCGGAGGGAATTTGGGGTCGTGACACTTATTTGGACTCATGGAGAGTGTGGCTCAGGCTGGTGTATTTCTGTCACGATCCCAAATTCCCATCTTAGGATGTCGTAATGGCATCAAGTTCCTAAGACTAGGTAAGCCTAACACATATTGAGTTATTAATAGATTCAAACCATTTAACCATTAAACATGAATGAGTAATTTCCATATATAGCCAACAACCATCAATAGATTTATAATATCCTAAAACTGGTAGTACGAAGTCATAAGCCTTTTTAAGAGTAATTAAGAATATCAAATACATCACTGTTTGGAATAGAAGTAAACAGTTACAATGTAAAGCTATATAAGGTGACTTTGAGGCCTACAAGCGTAGTGGCAGGCAATCCTTGAAGTCTTCGTAGCAAATATCCAACAGCTAACTAACGTCTGGCACGCTTAGAGGTACCTCGATCTGCACAAAAATATGCAAAAGCATAGCATGAGTACACCATAGTGGTACCTAGTAAGTATCAAGACTAACCTCGATAGAGTAGTGACGAGGTACAATCTTGACACCTACTAGATAAGAATAAACCAGCAGTGGAAGAAATAATATGTCAATAAAAGAGGCAACAACTTCAATGAAAGCATATAAGAGTATATTTGACAATAACGGATATAACATATACTAACAACTTCAAATAAAACATGTAATAGTAAATCTAACCATGGAGGATATAACATGATAAGGCAACTTTAATTAGATGCATGAAAGAAGCCTAAGAGTCTAAACTTATCATATTTCCATATATAAGGCCATGTACACACTCTTCCCCTCATATACACGTTTTTCACATAATTCAAATAGTACAATCAAACCAATCTCTATGGGGTAGTTTCCCCTACACAACGTTAGGCAAGATACATACCTCAACTAGGCCAAATCAACCCTCAAAAATAGCTTTTCCCCTAAAATTGGCCCCCACACGGCTCAAATCTAACAAAAAATGGCTTAATATCATCAAACAATGCAAGAAACCCAATTATGATAGATAAAATATTTACACAATTACCAAAAATTTAACCATGCGCCTGCTCGGCAAAGAATTAGGTCCAAGGGTAGATAACGACTACCCATAACCCAACGAGTCCATATATGTATCTTGTTTTCATATCCGAGTCCAAATTAACTCTAAAATTTCAAAATTTCATTTTGCAAAATTTTGACAAAAATCCCCACATTTCCTCTTTGATTCGCATAAATTTGATGTTAAATCTAATATATAATCATGAAACATATTTGAAAATTGATTAGAATCACTTACCCAATGATTGTAGATGAAACTTTCCTCTCCAAATTGCCTCCTATCGAGTCTAAGGTTCAAAATATGAAAGAATGAGCTAAAATCCCGTAATTTCAACTCTTAACCCAACTGCAGATGTCACATTTGCAACCAAAAGTTCACAATTGCGACCAAAAGTTTGCATATGCGGTAGTTCACTGAAATGATATAAAACCACCCGAAACTCATCACGAACCTCCCGAACACAAACAATATATGAATATCAATCATAAAACAAGCTACGAACCGGCTCACACACTCAAAAAACTAAAAAGAGTTCTTGACCCTATCTTGACCATGGTCAAACTCCAAAATTTTTAACTTAACTAGCCTCTCAACCAATGATCCAAAACACACCCAAGCCCCTCGAGACCCCGCCAAATCATACCAACAAGTCCCAAAACATAGCACAGGCCTACCTGAGGCCTCAAATCCCGCAACATAACATCAAAACCACGAATCGTACTTTAATTCAATCTTAATGAACTATTTCAAATCTCCAAATTCCAAACTTACGCCGAACACCACTAAACAAATCGTAATCACCTCAAAATTTACACTTAATTTTCAAATAACACAACGAACATATTCCAACTTCTGGAATAACAATCCCAGCTCGATAACTCCAAAGTTTTCTCCCGATCAAACCTATGAACTTTCCAAACCTTCAAATTGTAAACTTTCGCCAAATAGTTTCAAACCCATCTAGAAACATCTAAAAGCAAATCCAATCATATGTCTAAGTCTAAAATCACCATATGGACCTAACGCAACCATAAAAATTCTGATAAGAGGTCAAATTCACAAAACTAAAACTCGGTCAACCCTTTCAACTTAATGCTTCTAAATTGAGAATCATTCTTCCAAATCAATCATGAACCACCCGAATACAAAAACCTACAATACACAGAAGTCATAATATACCATATGAAGCTACTCATGACCTCAAACTTTCAAATGGAATAAAAATGCTCAAAACGACCGGTCGAGTCGTTATAATTTTCTATGACACTAACTGTCACTCATGCTGGAGAGGAGCACATAATCTCACAACTCACACTCCAGAGCAGGTGGCTCCCATATATCAGACTCTGACTGTTCCATTAGTTGGGGTAGTTCAGCCCTTTATTGCCACACGGCCTGGGGAGAGGCACATTATATCTTAAGCAGCCAGCATTAAGTACACCTTCAGTTCCTATCATTGCACCACTGCTACAAAGTTATTACAGTGGTTATCCGAGCCGTCAGGGTCAGTTTCATCTTCAGCAACCACATCAACCAATAGAGTGTTTTGCGTGTGGATGTGTGGGTCAAATTAGGGGGTACTGTCCAATATTGATAGGCAGCATACCTTTGCAGGGTTCTCGTGCCATTATACCAGCACTGGTTGCTCCACCGCCTGCACAACCAGCTAGAGGCGGGTGTTAGAAAGCTAGAGGTGAAGGTCAAGCTATTACAGGTGGAGGTCAACTAGCTAGAGGTCGTCTGAGAAGCGGAGGTCAGAGTGGTAGGGCCTGGCCCAATTGTTATGCATTCCCAGCCACACCTGAGGCAAAGTCATCTGACGTCGTCATCACATGAATTGTTCCAGTTTTCCATTGGTATGCCTTCGCTTTATTTGATCTAGGCTCTACTTATTCATATGTCTCGTCCTAATTTGCTTCATATCTAGTTATGCCTCGTGATTATTTGAATACTCTTGTCTATGTGTCTATGCCTGTGGGAGATTCTATTATAGTATATTGTGTTTATCGCTCGTGTGTGGTTTCTAGTGGGAGCTTTGAGACTAGGGTAGACCTTTTACTTCTTGATATGGTGGATTTTGATGTTATCTTGGGAATGGATTGACTGTCATTTTATCACACCATTCTGGACTGTCACACCAAGACAATGACCTTAGCTATGCTAGGGTTGCCTCGATTAGAGTAGAGGGGGATTCCTAATCATTTTACCAGCAGTGTCATTTCTTCTATGAAGGCTCACCATATGGTCGAGAAGAAAGTGTCTAGTGTATTTGTCCTATACCTACGATCCTAGTGTAGAGGTTCCTTCCATGGATTCAGAGGTGTTTCTTGCATATTTGTCGGGGATGCCACCCGATAGATATATCGACTTCTGTGTTGACCTGGCTTTAAGCACTCAGTCTATTTATATTCCACCATACCGTGTGGCCCCGGTTGAGTTCAAGGAACTGAAGGAGAAGTTGCAGTATTTTCTTGATAAGGGATTCATTAAACCTAGCGTCTCGCCATGGGGTGCACCAGTGTTGTTTGTGAAGAAGAAGGATGGTTGAATGAGGATGTGTATAGATTATCGGCAGTTGAACGAGGTCACTATCAAGAACAAATATCAATTTCTAAGGATTGATAACTTATTTGATCAGCTTCAGGATGCCAAAGTGTTTTTGAAGATTAATCTGAGAGCTTGCTATCATCAGTTTAAGATTATGGCATTGTATGTCCCTAAGACAACACTTTGGACTCGGTATGATCATTATGAGTGTCTAGTAATGTCATTTGGCTTGACAAATGCCCCAACGTCATTTATGGATTTGATAAACCGAGTATTCAATCCCTATTTTGATTCTTTTGTGATTGTTTTCATTGTTGATATTTTTGTCTACTCTCGTAGTTAAGAGGAGCATAAGCAGCATCTTCGTATCGTACTTCAGACTCTGAGAGACAACCAATTATATGTTATGTTTTCAAGGAATGGGTTTTAGTTGAACTTGATTTCCTTTTTGGGCCATGTTTTATCTTCCAAGGGCATTAAAGTGGACCCTAAGAAGATTGAAGCAGTTCTAAATAGTCCTAGATCTTCTTAAGCTACAGAGATTTGGATCTTCCTAGGTTTGGCGGGTTATTATCATCGATTTGTGGAGGGATTTCATCTATCTAAGCCCGATTGACTATATTTAGCCAAAAGGGTGCCTCATTTAGGTGGTCTGAAGAGTGTGAGGAGAGGTTTCAGAAGCTCAAAACTGCATTGACTACAACCCCAATGTTGGTGTTGCCTACGGGTTTGGGGTCTTAGAATGTATATTATGATGCGTCGCGTATTATGTTTGGCACGGTGTTGATGCAAGACGGTATGATGATTGGCTACGCATATCAACAGTCGAAGGTTCATGAGAAGAATTACCAGGTGCATGACCTGTAATTGGCAACTATTGTTCATGCATTGAAGATTTGGAGACATTACCTCTACGGCATGTCATATGAGGTATTCATAGATCATCAAAGTATACAACACTTGTTTAAGCAAAAGGATCTAAACTTGAGGAGCGGAGGTGGTTAGATCTGTTAAAAGACTATGATATCGCTATTTTGTACCATCCTGAAAAGGCCAATGCGGTGGACGAAGCCTTGAGAAGAAAGGTTGAAAGTATAGGTAGCCTGGTATATAATCCAGTTGGTGAGAGACTCTTAGCATTGGATGTTCAGTCTTTTGCCAATTATCTCTTAAGGTTGGATGTTCACTCTTTTGCCAATTATCAGTATGATGACCCCCATTTGCTTGTCCTTAAGGACAAAGTACAACAAGGCAATACCAAGGAGGTTTCTATTGGAGGTGATGGGGCATTACGGATGCAAGGTCATATTTGTGTGCCCAATATGGATAAGTTGCGTGGGTTGATTCTTGAATAGGCTCACAGTTAGCGGTATTCTATCCAGGTGTCGCCAAGATATATTGGGATTTGAGAAAGAACTATTGCTGGAAAATAAGGAAGAAAGATATAGTGGACTATGTGGCTCAGTGTTTGAATTGTCAGCAAGTGAAGTACGAGCACCAGAGGCCGGGCGATATGCTTCAAAGACATGAAATTCTTGAGTGGAAGTAGGAGCGTATTACCATGGATTTCATTTTTTGGTTCCCAGAAACTTTGAAGAAATTTGACGCGGTGTGCATTCTTGTGGATAGACTGACGAATTTTGCATATTTCATTCCGATGTCGGCCACCTATTCTTCAGAGCAGCCATCTCAAATTTATATCTGGGAGATTGTTCATTTTCATGGTGTGCCGTGTCCATTATCTCTGATCAAGGCACGCAGTTCACATCGCATTTCTTGAGAGTTGTTTAGTATGAGTTAGGCACATAGGTTCAATTGAGTACAATATTTCACCCCTACACAGACGGGCAGTCCGAGCGCACCATTCAGATCTTAGAGGATATGATACTTGCATGTATTATGGATTTTGGGGGTTCAAGGGATCAGTTCCTACCACTTGCTGAGCTCGCCTACAAGAACATATACCAATCGAGTATTCAGATGGCTCCTTATGAGGCCTTATATTGGAGGTGTTGTCGTTCTCCATTTGGTTGGTTTGAACCGGGAGAGGCTAGGTTGTTGGGCACTAATTTCGTTCGGGATGCCTCGGAGAAAGTCAAATTGATTCAGAATTGACTTTGTACATCCTAGTCTAGATGCTGATCGGAGGACTCGTGATAGAGCATTTATGGTGGGAGAGAGGGTTTTTCTTCAGGTTTCACCTATGAAGGGTGTGATGAGGTTCCGGAAGAAGGGCAAGCTAAACCCTATGTATATTGGTCCTTTTGATAACCTTGAGAGAGTTGGTGAGGTGGCCTATAGACTTGTATTGCCACCTAGCTTATCGGTAGATCAACTCGGTGTTCCATGTTTCCATGCTCCTGAAGTATTATGGTGATTTGTCCCATGTATTATATTTAAGCTCTATCCAATTGGATAGGGATTTGACTTATGAGGAGGAGTCGGTGGCTATTCTAGCTCGGTAGGTCCGAAAGTTGAGGTGTAAGAGTTATCGTTCAGTGAGAGTGCGGAGGAGCAGTCAGTAGATCGAGGCAGCTACATGGGAGTCTGAGTCCGATATGTAGAGTAGAAACCCACACCATTTCATCAGTCCAGGTACTTTTCTTTGCACATTCGAGGATGAAGGTTTCTTTTAGAGGTGGAGAATGTGATGACCCAATAGATCGGTTTGCATACTAACCCTTATTTCTAAGTTCTGAGACCTCTATTAGCTTCATTTTATGTTTCTTAAGTTGTGTTCACAGTTTGTGTCTTTTTTTGAAAAGTTTTTACATAAAAATATTGAAGAGAACATGATTTTTGGTTTTAAAAATAACTTGAGTTGACTATAGTCAACATTTTGTGTAAACGACCCCGAATCGCTTGATGATTCCTATAGGTTCGTATTGTTATTTTGGACTTAGACATATGCCTGGAATTGAAATTGGAGGTCCCTAGGTTGATTTGACTTATTTTGCCGAAAGATAGTAATTTGAAAGTTTGGAAATTTCCTAGGTTTGACCGTAGGTTGACTTTATGGCTATACAGTTTGAATTTTCATTTCGGGACTCGGTATAGGTCTGTTATGCTATTTGAAACTTGTCTGCAAAATTTGGTGAAATTCGGAGTTGGTTTGATATGATTCGGACGCTTAGTTGTGATTCTAGTTATTCTTGAGTTTCCCTTTCAAATTTTATTCCTTTTGATGTTCGATTTGTAGTTTTAGATGTTAGTTTGGTGATTTGATTGGGCGAGAGAGTTTGTATGATGTTATTACACATGTGTACATATTTGGTTTGGAGGTTGAAAGACTCGGGTGAGTTTCGGACGCGTTTCGAATAAGTTTGGATATTCTAAGGACTGCTGGTATGTTTCAATTCTGGTGTTGGGTTGCAGGTCGAAGACCTTTTACAAATCGAACTCTGCCTTTACAAAGTTGAGCTCACAATTGCGATGGGGGACAGGGCATGGTAGTTTTCACGTTTGTAAAGAAATGTTCGCAATTGCGGACATCTAATAATTCACATTTCCCATGGCTTGGTCGCATTTGTAACTGAGCCCTGGGATTGGACAGGTACGCAAATGCGAACCTTTTATTGCATTGCATTTGGACTGGAGATCGCATTTGCGATGTTTTTGTCGCAATTGAACCTATAGCCGACTGGGTACATAGTTCGCAATTGCGACCCATTTCTCGCATTTTCGATGCTCGCAATTGCGACTTCTACAACTGAGTAAAAGAGGGGGAAAATGGGACTTAGCTCTTTTTACACTACATCTCAACCCTAAGCACTCTAGAGACAATTTTTCAAGGATTTCTTCTTTCCAAAATTATTGGTAAGCAATTCTATCTACTTTCTTTTAATTCCCCATTTCTTTTCATGAGATTTCAACATCAAATTTAGGATTTCCATGGTAGAAATTAGGAATTTAGGTAGAAATTGGGGATTTTGTAAAATTGAGATTTAGAGCTCAAGTTGAGGTCAGATTTCAAAACAAATCACATAATCGGGCTCAGGGGTGAATTTGTAATTGGGTTTCGGTTCGAATCTCAAGTTTTGACCATGCGAACACGGGGTTGACTTTTGTTGAAATTAAAAAAAATGATCAAAATTAAACCTCTTTAATAATGTGTCGTTTCTAAAGGTTATTTGGAATCGTTTATTGATAGTTTGCTATATTTGGTTGGTTTGGAGGCTTGTTTAAAAGGCAAGGTTGTGGTTGATTGATTGCTTTGTTCGCGGAGTGAGGTAAGTGTTGTGTATAACCTTGACTTAAAAGAGTTAGGACTTGTTGAATTATTTGTTATGTGAATTATGTAGAGAAATGACATATATGCGGGAGTGTATATACACCGTTATGGGATTTAGCATGTGAGATTTGGATATTTATTTCCATGTTTTCATTTATTCCATGGTATATCTTGTTATATGCCTGAACTGTTACATGTTACTTGACCTTTATGCTATATTTGTTACTCGTCATTTAACTGTTACTTGACTTAATTTGTTCATTCCTCGCCCGATATCTACTTATTTGCTACTTGTTTTTAGTTGCCTTAATTGTATGTCTTAATTTACACATGTTTTACCTGCTTCATCGTTTTATATTATAGATCCACTTTATTAGGTTGTTTAACTTATGTGAGTCATATAATTGTTTTGTATTGATGTACTGGTAAATTTTGGGATTTCGAGATGTTGGAGATCCTCATTTTATTTCGTGATTCTTTACTGTTCTGTACATTCCGCCTTCTTTGTGATATTTTATGAATATTTTTGTTGAGTTGTTTATGTTAATAATTTAATATTGTTTGGGGATCGGGTAGAACGCAACAATGGTATTGATAGGTATTGAAATGATATGAAGGAATAAGGACAGATTATGATAGAAACAAATGATTATATGGTGGGATTGGGTTGCACGCCGCAACGGAATCGATATGTTATAATTGTTTGTGATTGTTGAATTATCCTCGGTAATGTGATATGAGACTTGAGAATATTATTCTAGGGTTCTCTCGTAGTTGACCTTTGGGTCCGTTTATATGAATTTATTGCTTTAGTGCTATCCCATATTTTCTATTATGATTATTTCGTTCAGGTTATTTGTAAGTGACTTGCCATAGCCTCATCACTACTTCATCGAGGTGTCTCGGCACTTACAGAGTACATGGGGTCAGTTATGCTCATGCTGCACTTCTGCACTTCATGTTCAGATACTGGTGTTGGTCCCGACGGAGCGTAATGAGTCTACTCGGATTCAGCTACGTTAGAAGACTTTAGGTATTGATGCATGACGTATACTGCCTTGAAGTCCCCTTTCCATTATGTATTTACTATTTATCTAGCTTCAAATAATTGTATTTTGTTTAGACTCTATCAATAGTACACTAGATGCTCATGTGTTCGTGGCTCTTTATTCTTGGATATTATTAGACTTCGTCATTCGGTATTTTATTAGTCTATTTCAAATGATTAGAGTCTATTATTATTAATATTCTGATCATAAATTGTTAAAATAGGTACGTAATTTAGCTAACGTTGGCTTCCCTAGCAAGTGAAATGTTAAGCTCCATCACGGTCCCGAGGGAAGGATTTTGGGCTGTGACAAATGGTGGGGTGGTCGTTCGTCGTTATATTTTCAGGTTGTTTGACACTAGTATGGTTATCATTTTGTGTATAAAGTGATTGCGCTCCACTGGGCTATGTTTTGATATTTTGTGATGCATATAAGTTAAAAATGATATGTCTGTGTGTGTGTATATAATGTTATTGTTGTTTTTGTTGTTGTTGGTATCTCGAATTTAGAGGAAATGAAGGTTATAGGGAGGTGCTGCCCAAATGTTATTTGTTCCTATGAAATGTATTGCAAAGCATGCCCAAATATAATTCCTAAGTCCATATTGAGGCATATAATGATGATGTTAACGATCATAACATAGTTCCAAAAAGGCTCTTCATGGATTGTGTGTATATGCAAACGAACAACATGTGTTATATGCAAACGAACAACATGTGTTATATGCACATATACAATATCTATAAGGGTATGGATATGGTAGTCCTGCCTCACCACCGAGCTAGGGTCGATTGGACACTTATATATCTCTATTTACTACCGAGCTACGGTTGATCGAGCAATTATTCATTTACCACCGAGCTACGGCTGATCGAGCAGTTAAAGTTTAAGATATTGATATTAACCCGAGGAGCGGATCGATATAGAATAATATAGCCCCATAGAGTGGCATCATATAAAAATATAGTTATTATGCATATCATGGCCCTTGGTGGAAATTCAGAGGTTTCGGGTTGATTTTTAGCCCTCTCATTGATAATGTCCTATTACTATATTTCAGCTATACCTTACATACTCAGTACATTATTCATACCGACGTCCCTTTTCTGGGGATGATGTATTTCATGCCATGCAGGATCAGGTAGACGGATAGAGGACCCTCCATAGTAGGTTGTCCCTTGCTATCAACTTTTGGTTGGTGAGCTCTATCGCCTTTCGGAGCAATATCGAGTCATAATACATATGTATATGTCTTTTTCAATTTTAGGTATGTCGGGGGACATGTCCCAACTTATGTACTATGATGACGTTTCGGTTTTAGAGGCTTTACACATAATGTCATGTGTATAGTTTTAGTTGTCAATCTATCTTGGTGGCCCACATATATGTATGTATATATATATTTGGGTTGTTTATTATGAATTGAGCTTATATTCCCTTTATCGTTGTGCATTGATGTGGCCTCTTCGGCCCATAACGAGTCTAATAATAAGTAAGTAAGTAACATATATTGGCGCTGAGTTTAGTAAGGCACCGAATTGGGGTTGCGACCCTCCTGTATCAGAGCAGGTCCGCCATAGAGAGTCTGCAAGCCATGTCTCGTAGAGTCTTGCTTATGAGTGTATTGTGCACAACACTTATATCAGGAGGCTACATGGAATTTAGGATGGTTACTTTTCCTTCTTGTTCTAGATCATGCCATAAAGTTAAGACGTATGAAATTGAACTCTTAACCTTTACTTTTTTTAAATGCAGTGATGCATTCTATTCAGAAGGCCAAAGCAGTGGCTGATGAGGGTACGAGTACATCACCACCTGCTAGTGAGGCCTAATGTGTGAGTGTGACATCCTCACATAATCCTCCGACTCCACCTACACCTGCGGAGCCGATGAGGGATCATGTACCTCCAGTGTTACGACCCATAATCCAACTAGTCGTGATGGCACATAACCCAACCCTCTAGGTAAGCCAGTTATCAACTATCCAATTCCAATAAAATTTAACAAGACAATTAAGTAAAAGAAACATCTAAATCTTATACATTCCCCAAGGACTGGTAGTACAAATCATGAGCTTCTAAGATTAGAATTTACAAAGCTGGTATGAAAAAATACATCATCTGTTTGAAATGAACATAAATAGGTTTTTATAAATCTAAGGCTACCTTGAACAAGAGGCAGCTACAACCGAAATGCATGTACGTCTTCAATTCCAGCTCTCATCGATCACATCAACATCAGCATCCAACATCTGCACGCAAGGTGCAGAACTGTAGTATGAGTATAACCAACCCCATGGTATCAATAAGTAACAAACCTAACCTTAGGTTGAATGTAGTGACGAGATGGAACAAAAGTCGGGTCCAACACCAATAGCCAACAACAGTCCATAACAAAGTAAAACAAGAAATAAAAGAAGTAACTCAGCGATAAAATGCTCAGCTTAATCATGATTTCTGAAAATACTTCTGCCTTTCAAGTATATCAGTGAAAACCCAAGTCATTTACCAAAGTTACCAATAATACGAGTAAGTTTGAAAACAGTAAATAAGATGTTTCATTTTTCTTTCCAGATAGCCAGTGTAAAATGCATCACTATGCCCATATGTCAATATGTGTGAGAAGTCATGAATGACGTGATACCGTACAACTTGAGGAAAATACATTGTTATGCCTGTTATTCATGTGTGCATGTCAATGCAAAGTATCTCAGAGATGAACTCATGTACTCACACTCTCAGAGTACTCAATCTCACTGTCTCACACTTTTCACTCATCATGCTCAATCACTCAGTACTGTATATGGCCAATCCGGCCCAAGGAAGATCCATCCCAGAATATATACATCAACTGACCATCAGTCACTCAGTATTGAGTAGGGCCAATCCAGCCCGTGGGGAAGATCCATCCCCAGGTATAAATTTTTCGGACAAGATCCACGTCCAGGGAAATTCATCCCTCAATATAATTCAACTGCGCTCACTGGGGTGTGTGCAGACTCCAGATGGGCTCCTTCAGCCCAAGCGCTAAAATCAGCAGGGACAACTCATGTGCTATAGTATCAATATCTCAAAATTAGTCCCTCAGCTTCACTCAGTCATCAACCTCTCCAGTCTCTCGGGCTCACAATGACATGAACTAGCCCAAAATGTTGATATGATGTATCAATAAATAGTAACAGAGACTCAGATATGATATGCAATGAATGAATATGACTGAGTATGACATTGCAATGTAAGTAAATAATGCAACAACAGTAATGACCTCAATGTGTCCCAACATAATAAGCATGTACCTTGGACATGGTTTCTAATACTAATCACATCTTGATAACTCTAGTACGTAGATATTTCACGATTACATATAAGTTTAGGTAACTACACAGTACCATAGAATTAACGGAGTCACAATTCACACGGTGCATGCCCACACGCCCGTTGACTAGCATGTGCGTCACCTCAACACCAAACACATAACACATATAGTGAGAGTTCATACCCTCAACTCCAAGATTAGAAGAGTTACTTACCTCGAACAAGACGAATCCAATTCCGAGCAAGATCAACAATGCTCCAGAAATTCCATTCTGCGCGTATCAACTTCCGAACGCTTCCTATCACCTCAATTCAAGACAAACGATCTGTATCTATTCAAATATCATGCAAATAAATCACAATTTAATCCAATGCTTACAATTTAACAATTTATAAAAATTCCCAACTACGCTTGAAATATCGACAGTGGGGCCCACATCTCAAAATCTGACAAAACTCACAAAATCCGACAACCCATTCAATTACGAGTTCAACCATAATAATTTCACTCAAATCCAACTCCGAATTCATTTTATGAAATTGTAGAAAATTCCCCCGATTTCTCTTTAAAATTCATTAATCTAACGCCGAAAATGAAGATTAATTCATGGAATATAATTATAAGGGAGTCAAGAACACTTACTCCAAGTTGTGTGGAAATATTTCTCCCCAAAATCGCCCAATCCGAGCTCCAAAATCCGAAAATTGAAGAAAGAAACCAAAGACCTCGAATCATAGGTTATGCCTAGCGATTTTCGCTTTTGCGAACCAAGGGCCGATTTTGCGGCGTCTCTTATGCGACAAAATTCTCGCATCTAAAGTTTCACACTCAACAGCCAGCACTCGCACCTGTGGAACTTCTTCTACTTCTGTGCAATTGCAGGTGCGAACCAAGGGTCCGCATCTGCGCTCCCCCCGCTTCTGCGATCAGAATCACCGCATTTGCGATCGCGCATCTGCGCATTTCCCTCCGCATCTGCGGCTCGTGCCCAACAGTGTCCAGTCTGCTTCTATGGTACCAAGGTCACTTCGGCGAGCCCATTCCCGCAGGTTCAAAGACACCAACAATCCGAAACCTCAAATCACATCAAACAACGCTAAAACGATGAATCATACCCCAATTTAAGCTTAATGAAACTTAGAAATTTCAACTTCTACATTCGATGCCGAAACCTATCAACCCAAGTTCGATTGACCTCAAATTTTTCACACAAGTCATAAACGACATAACGGACCTATTTCAATTTCCAAAAACGGATTCCGACCCAGATATCAAAAAGTCAACTCCCCGGTCAAACTTCTAAACTTACATTTCCATTTTAGCCAATTTAAGCCTAATGTAACTACATGCTTCCAAATAATTTTTTGGAAACGCTCCTAATTCCAAAATCACGATACGGAGCTATTGGAATCATCAAAACTCTATTCAGGCGTCGTTTACACATAAATCAATATCCGGTCAATGTTTTCAACTTAATTTTTTATCTTGGAGACTAAGGACCCATTTGGCCATAGATTTTGCCAAAATAAACTTAGGTTTTATTTAGTAAACACATGTTTGGCCATAGAGTTTACCTACAGTTTGGCCAAATCCCAAATCCCAAATCCCAAAACCAGCTCAATAGCTGGTTTTGGGTCAAAATATCACTATTATATTTTTTTTTTAAATGCCCCAAACTTTTGTATTTTATAAACGAGCCCACCATTTATTATTTTGTTATGATGTTGCTTCGTCTTCTCGGTCATCTGATAGTGTATCATGTAGTTCATTATAAAAATGATAATTTTGTATCAAATTTATTTATGTTGAGGACTATGGTTTGCGATAATATAATGAATGTTATTGATAATGGTATTGTTGGGTATTTGTGATAGTTTTTAGAACTTGTGGTAAGTCATGTTCATGATTTTCCAAACCAAACTTCACCCAAAACAGATGTCCAAACACATTTTCATCTTCAAACCAAACTTCACCCAAATAAGATTTTTCAGAATAAATTTGGGAATCTATGGCCAAATGCTAGCTAAGTGTCTCAATTCATTTTAAAGCCTCAACGAACCCGAACCCATTACCCCGGCAAGTCATACAACAACTGTAAATCATAAATTAAGAAGTGAACGGGGGAACGAGTTTGTACTACTCAAAACGACCGACCAGGTCATTACATTCTCCCCCACTTAAACATACGTTCGTCCTCGAACGTGACAAGAGTTATTTCCAAGCCATCAAATCACTATTCCATCTTTCCATGCACGTACCCGGGGTGATCCCACGCCACCCTATTCTATATAGACCCGACAACATAACACAACTGAAAATCATTAATTTAATCATAGCCCAAAACCTTAGAATTCAATTTCCAACATTCAAAATTTCTTATAAGACCAGAATCTCATAGTTACACACTGTATAAGTTTGAACAAGATACATTGAGCCATAACCATAACCATGGATATAATCACATAACATACTACACAACTTGTATGCTCGTAGCACCATTCTTAATCACAGTAACTACTACAAAACCAACCCGGTAATGGTATTAAACCCCATATCAAATAGAATCTTGTTCCGAAACCTTTGTACACTATGATAGAAACACACAAAAATCTCATAAACCCTTATTAGATCAACAAGTCATGGAGCTCTCTCGCCCCAAACAGAACCATAATCATTTTCTAAGTCGACTTTCAATGTCATCCTCCCAATTATACCGTAATCAAACCTAATAGTACCCATTCTAGGTCTAATGACCATGTATTATTAAACACCACTATTCTGCAGACATACCACACCGATATAACTCAAGCCATAACTGCGCAATCTGTGTACCGAAAAATAGAAAATATCTCAAAGAAGAGAACCATATTGCAAGTTCAACAAGCACCACCACAACTGCAATGCTATAAGCTCCTCATATATAGTAGAACCAAGACACACAAATCTAACAACAGTAACCTGCTCTTCTAGAGCTCACATTAACTTCAACCGCACGGCATGGTCACCGGAGTCCCAACATATTATATAGGAGCAGTTAAACTAGTACACATGTATATGGTAATGAAATAAGTTTCTCATGCTCCTAGATTGGTATAAATAACACAACATAGTGTAGGCATGTGCAAAGCCTGCTATCACAACTCAAATCGGCAAGTTGATGCAAAAATAGTAACTACCAAGTTTTCTCAGGGAATTAGCCTCTTTATAACCTCAAGAATAGCTCAGATAGTTATCCACAAAGGTACGAACACGAGAAACGTTATAACTTTATGCTTAAAAGTCAACTCTAGGCATATCATAGCCTAAGCATTCTTCCGAGTATAAAAACTTGCCCCAATGCCTGCACATGGGCTTAAACCTCACTTATATGCACATTCATAACGTGTAGCTATCACAAATAATTAATGCAACTAATTCCTCCACTGAGTTTAAATAAAATACTCACCTCAAACAGGTCGCAATCCTGAAACAATATGCTTCTGAGAACTCTCAGTCTCCAAATTCACAGGACACATGAATCATCATAATTGATCCCAACTCTAAGATTTGAATGACTAACTTGCCCTTCATACACGATCTTCCCATGAGGAATGCTTCTATAATCCTTCTGTGCCACATAGCAAAAATTTCGAATACCAGGAGTCTACCAACCAGGTGAGTACCGCAATACTAATGAAACATTCGTAAGTCAAAACACAATGCGCCTTCTGAAATACGCACCCCTCTCATGAGATACCAAGTAGTAATAGTATTCATCTAGACATTTGGAATTGCCCATGTTATTTAAGAAGTCATGACCATCCCTTGAAAACTGAACCATATACTTGCACATGCAAATCTCAGTCTCACTTCACGCGCCGCATCTATTAGGCCATTACATGAAAACAAAACAACTTCATTAACACTCTGAGTCACCAGCAAATTACGTACCCGATCAGTTAGAATCCTTCCTCTTGCTTCCTTTTAGGAGGAAATCAAAATACACAACACGTTCCCCATACCGGTAGAAAATATCTTGTTCAAAACCATGGTAGAAACTATCAAGAACACTTTTAAAACCATTTGCACATAACCAAGATATCAAAACTGTATTCCTCTAACTCGACCAAGCCACGCATGTCACCAAACCCAAGAATATTTCCACCAAAATATCTGTAGAGCCTCACCATATCCTAATCACCCAAAAGAACCGAGCAAACCATTACCATACTAGTCTAACCTACTACCCAGTTGTCCTATTTTCTCCGAGTTTCTTCTGAATCACTCTCAAGTTGACACTTCTCCCTGTCAGAACACCATGATCCTTACTCAAAGCTCACCACCAGAGATCCTAGCATAAACCAGACTGCCCTAAGTCTCATAAGTTATTGTATTCCCTCTTAAGCACCACAAAAGTACCACAACCGAGACACCCACTCTGAAAAGATCTTATGTTAAAATTGTTCTTTTTACCTTTCTTATACTGAAATGTAGAATCCATAGTCATATAGAATTACTGCAAGTCCCGGAACCATCTAGTGTAAATAACTAATTCTCGCGATATACAAATTCCGAAATTTTTTAAATTGACACATATACATTTTGAATCCAATAGAATATCGGCCTAACTTCAAAAAAGGTAAGTATTTTGCCTAACCTTGTGTGGGAGAATTTGCACTAGGCATTGAGTCTTATGTGGAAATTGTGTGATTAGAAAACCATGTATGCTAGGTGACGAGTACGTACTTGGTTTATATGTGCAAACTATATCGGTTAAAAATTTGTAGACACCCTTATGTATTAAATTGGAAAATTGTGAAAATTTAGTAAATCCTTGATTTGTCATGCCTCATTCTTTGTTTGTTGAGTTTGTATTTATATGATAATTTTGGTGTGATTGCGACTTCGAATTTTATGAGAATTTCGTGTGTTTGTTGATTTGATATTTCTTGAAAATAATTATATTATGGATTTTTCCGTATGCAAATAATTTATTAAATAAGTTTAAATTGAGGTACTAATATATTTTTCAAAAATTTGGACTAAAGAAGGTGTTGTATCATACTGAGTTAATTTTCCTTTCTTGTTGTTGTTTTCGAGGTTTGTATACGTTGTTTGGAGCCTTGGACTATTTACTGTGAAATTAATTGATTTTGTTGCATCTATTTTAACAACCCGGCCGATCGTTTTGAGAATTAGAACCCTGATCCCCTAATATCTTCTTTCCCCACATTTGTTTCTGCTTTTGGGATTTGCCAGAGTGATTGGTTATGGAATTCGGGGAGTTTTGGGGCACTTAGTCCCTAGTTGTGAGTTTAAGCCTTAAACATTGGACCGTAGTTAGAACTGTGTGACGACGGATCCAGAATGGAATTTTGTTGACTTTGTTAGCTTCGTTGAGTGATTTTGAGCTTAGGAGCGCGTCCGGAATATGTTTTGGAGGCTTGTAGTAGATTTAGGCTTGAATTGGCGAAAGTTAGATTTTCGGCGATTTCGGCCGATAGTGGAATTTTTGATATCGAGATCGGAATGGATTTCTGAAAGTGGTTCTAGGTTCATAGTGTCCTTTTTGACCTGTGTGTAAAATTTGAGGTCATTCGGACTAGATTTGACGTGGTTCGACGTCGTTTGTAGAATTTGGAAAATTCTAAGTTCTTAGGCTTGAATTTGTGCTTAATTCATGTATTTGGTGTTGTTCGATGTGGTTTGAAGGCTCGACTGAGTTTAAATGATATTTTAAGACTTGTTGGTGTATTGGGTTGAGGTCCCGAGGGTCTCGGGTGTGTTTCAGATGCACAACGGGTCATTTTTTGGGACTTAGAGAAGTAGCAGATTTCCGGTGTTTTATTGCAGAAAAGTCCTTCATCGCATTCGCGAGAGGTGCCTCGCGATCGCGTAGAGCAACTGGGTAAGGAAGATAAGTTGTTCTTCGAGTGCACGATGTTGTTCCCGCGTTCGTGAAGGTGTAGGACCTTAATCTTACACGTTCGCAATATGGTCCTCGCATTCGCGTAGAGATTTGGGGCAGAGGAAGCTTCGGGCATTAAGCCTATGCCTTCGTGAAGAGGTTCCCGTGTTCACGAAGTGTCCGTCAGTGGAAGGTACGCGTTAGCGAGAGTCCCCTAGTGTTCGCGAGAGTCCCCTCGCGTTCGCGAAGGAGGAATTTTGGGCCAGTGGAAGATTGTTCATCGCGTTCGCGAAGAAGAATGCACCTGGGCAGAATTTAAGGTTCAAAAATGAGGGTTGAATTCATAACACAAAAATTTGATTGAGAGCTCGGTAGAAGGCGAAATTTGGAGAGATTTTCGGAGGAAGATTTTTGGTAATGATTCCTAACTCCTTCAACAAAGATTTCGAGTTTTGAAAGGGGATTTGTGGTGGGATTTGAGTAATTTTTATATGGTTAGATTCGTGAGTGAATGGGTTTTCGTATTTTGTGACTTTTACCCGATTCCGAGATGTGGGCCCCACATGTGATTTTTGAGTTAATTTCTGAATTATTGGAGATTTCGAACTTGGACAGAGTTAAAGCGTGATCGCAAGGACTCAAGGTAAAGCTTCTTGGTCCTCGCAGTCCCTTGGAGTCTTTTCATTTTATTGTACTGTTAAGTATTAATCAAATTGTATTGAGTATTCGATCCTTAAGATCATTTCATGTATTCAGTTAGAGTTCGTGACTCAGTATTACCAGTCTTGGGAGGTTGGTACTACACCTCATGATCACAAGTCACGGGTCCCAAATGACGAATCATAATCACGTGGTATCTTGTGCCCACATTACCAATAATAACCGCACAAACAACCTATGTGTTGTATGGACCACTCACGTGTCAATACCATTAATACCTCAGATCTACAGGGACAACTCACATGCCGATAATAATAATACTTCATATATGCACGGACAACTCGCGTGCCAACAGTCCAATCCACGCACAGAAGGAAGGTACACAAGAATACATGTACATCATCAATAAACATCAAGTTTCATACTCCTCGACTGCTATATGTGACATGTTACAATGTATGCTTGTGGAAGTGTACTATCATAGTTCAAGTCAACAGGTAAATTCAGAGACACCGAGTAGTACATTGGAAAAAATCACCACAAAACCCTTAATATGCATGACACGCAAAAGAAGGTCACACCACCACACAAATATCATCAATAACAATGCCCCCAAGATATCACAAATCATCCCCAACATATCCCACGTTATCTCTCCGCGTGCGCAACAATAAAGTAAATGCCCGCCTTATCTCGCTACACACACATAGATAATTATACCAACTTGTCACGCCACATTCGCAAACCCAACATATATATACAACCCACATTGTATCGGTGCATGTGCAAATATCAATAATAGCAATAGCACGGACAACTCACGTGCAAAACACTCCGACAATCCTCTCAACAATCCCACATTGGCCAAAAACATAACAACATAATATAATAACTCGCACCACATGTGCCAATTTTCCACAACATCTCCATAACAACAATTCTGATACCACAACCACAAATAGCCCACGGCTCAACAACACCAAGTACAACAACAACAACAACATGAGAGTACGACAAGTAATCAACATAAGAATTACAACCACACAATGAAATGGAGGAGTGAACTCAATAATGAAAGAGATAACAAGTAATAATGACTTCAAATAATAATAACTCAATAATGAATTATTTCCGCTGTTGGTTTTTGGCACCTATATTGAATTCAAAAAAAGAAAAATATGGCTTGAAATGTAATTGTAATTAGCTTACCTAGTCTTAGAGACTAAGTGCCATCACGACACCTATGGTGGGATTTTGGGTCGTGACATTCACAGTTCACACGGTGCACGCCCACACGCCCGTCACCTAGCATGTGTGTCACCTCAACACCAAATGCATAACACATATAGTCAGGGTTCATACCCTCAGCACTAAGATTAGAAGAGTTACTTACCTCGAACAAGCCGAATCCAATTCCGAGCAAGATCAACAATACTCCAGAAATTCTATTCTGCGCGTATCAACTTCTGAACTTCCTATCTCCTCAATTCAAGCCAAACGATCCGTATCTATTCATATATCGTGCAAATAAATCACAATTTACTCCAATGCTTAAAATTTAACAATTTACAAAAATTTCCAACTACACTCGAAAAATCGATAGTGGGGCCCACATCTTGAACTCCGACAAAACTCACAAAATCCAACAACCCATTCAATTACGAGTTCAATCATACTAATTTCATTTAAATCCGACTCCGAATAGTTGTTCAAATCTCGGAAATTTATTTTATGAAATTGTAGAGAATTCCACCAATTTCTCTTGAAAAATCAATATTCTAAAGCCGAAAATGAAAGTTAATTCATGGAATATAATCACAAGGGAGTCAAGAACACTTACCCCAAGTTTTGTGGAAAACGTTCACCCCAAAATCGCCCAATCCGAGCTCCAAAATCCGAAAATAGAAGAAGTAACCAAAGACCTCGAATTATAGATCCTGCCCAGCGATTTTCGCTTTTGCGAACCAAGGGCCGCTTTTGTGGCGTCGCTTGTGCGACAAAATTCTCGCATCTTCGGTTTCACACTCAACAACCAGCCCTACGCAATCGCAGGTGCGAGCCAAGGGTCCGCATCTACGTTCCTCCCGCTTCTGCGATCAACATCACCGCATCTGCGGCTCGTGCCCAACAGTGTCCAGTCCGCTTGTGCATAACCAAGGTCAGTTCTGTGAACTCAAACCTGCTAGCCCATTTCTGCAGGTGCGAAGACACCAGCAACAGAAAAATTCCAGTATTTCTTTAAGTCCGTATTTGATCCGTTAACCATCCGAAACCCACCCGAGGCCCCCAGAACCTCAACCAAATATACCAACAAGTCCTAAAATATTGTAAGAACTTAATTGAAACCTCAAATCACATCAAACAACACTAAAACCATGTATCATATCCCAATTCAAGCTTAATGAAACTAAGAATTTTCAACTTCTACATTCGATGCCGAAACCTATCAAATCAAGTCCGATTGACCTCAGATTTTTCACACAAGTCATAAATGACATAACAGACCTATTCCAATTTCCAAAATTAGATTTCGACCGCGATATCGAAAAGTCAACTCCTCGGTCAAACTTCCAAACTTATATTTCCATTTTAGCCAATTCAAGCCTAATTTAACTACGGACTTCCAAATAATTTTTCGGACATGCTCCTAATTCCAAAATTACCATACAGAGCTATTGGAATCATCAAAACTCTATTCCGGGGTCATTTACACATAAGTCAATATCCGGTCAATCTTTTCAACTTAAGTTTTTATCTTGGAGACTAAGTGTTTTAATTCATTTCAAAACCTTACCGAACCCGAAACCCGGCAAGTCATACAACAACTGTAAAGCATAAATTGAGAAGTGAACGGGGGAACGGGGATGTAATACTCAAAATGACCAGCCGGGTCGTTACATCTAGTTCCTCCACCTATTACTCATGATGAGGATATGAATATGCGGAGTGCAGTACGATTATTGACTAGATTGGTAATCGCTCAGGCTCAGTGCCAGACAGGTACAGACACAATTTCTTTTGATAGGGTTGTGAGTGCTCGAGTTAGGGATTTCATTACGCTTGATCCCTCAACGTTCACTGGAGCTGAGTCCGGCGGGGACCTGCATAATTTATTGATCATATGTTGAGAACCTGGCGATAATGCATTCTAGTGATACTGAGGTTGTAGAGTTAGCATCCTATTGATTGCGGGACATAATAGTAGGATGGTATGAGACTTGGGAATGGTCTACATCGATATAGAAAGAGTTTTTTGGAGGCATTCTTACATCATTACTTTCCAATAGATACTCGTCAGGCAAAGATAGACAGGTTTTTAACTCTCTAACAGGGGAGTATGAGTGTGCGGGAGTATAGCCTATGGGTCGATTCTTTGGCTAGGTATGCTCCCTCGGTTGTGGCTGATATGGAAGATCGGGTGCACTGGTTTGTGATTGGACTCAAGCCGCACTTGATTAATGAATGCACTACGTCCAATTTGCTTGACATTATGGATATCTCTCTTATCCAGGCATGTGCCTAGAACGTGGAGGATTGGGAATGACAACAACGTGAGGACCATGATTGGGGTAAGGATAGGAGGGCTAGGCTTGCTAGACAGTTTGAGGGTTCTCGAGGTGGACCTAGGCCACAATCTTCTAGGCACTCAGCATATCTTGTACCTATTACACCTCCATAGGTTTAGAGGTTGCGATATGATAGGGTTGCTTATTCCCGGTCTGGTAAGAATTTGCAGGCTTCAATTTTTCAACAATGGAGAGATTCACCACAGATGAGGCCACCTCCTCTGCAGTGTGATCAATGTGGTTGTGCCCATTCTGGGCGGTGTGATCAGGGTTCTAATGTATGTTACACTTGTGAGACCCAGTTATTTTATGCGTGATTGTCCGTTTAGGGACAGGGGTAGTATGTCCCAGTCAATTGGATCAATGGAGCCTCATCATCTTCTGTGCCTCTACCAGAGCGTGAACCTCAAACATCTGCTTGTAGAGGCAGAGGCAAGGGTGAAGCATCGCTCTGGCGGTGGTCAAAATCGTATATATGCTTTGACAGGATGGCAAGATCAGGAGTCATCACCTGACGTTGTCACATGTATACTATTAGTTTTTTCTTATGATGTATATGCATTTATAGATCCGAGTTCTACCTTATAGTATGTTACCCCTTTTTGCCAATAAATTTGTTATTGAACTTGAGTTGTGAAGAAGACCCTTTGCAGTAGCTACACTAGTGGGTAAGCCAGTAGTAGCTAGGATGGTATATCGAGGTTGTGTGGTGATAAGGTGTAACCATTATACCTTGGCAGATCTAGTAAAGTTAGAAATTATAGATTTTGACGTAATAATGGGTATAGACTGGTTGGTGTCTTGCTATGCTAATGTTGATTACTCCGTAAATTTCTTTAGATTTCATTTTCCTAGTAAGCCAATTTTAGAGTGGAAGGGTAGTGACGTAGCTCCTAAGGTCGGTTTATTTCCTACCTTAAGGCAACGAAGATGATTTCCATGGGTTATATATACCATCTAGTAAGGTGTGGAGATGCAAAAGAGGAACCACAAACTCTCCAATCTGTTCTAGTGGTGAATGAGTTCCCAGATGTGTTCTCGGATGAAATTTTGGATCTTCCGCCAGAAAAGGAGACTTAATTCAGTATTGATGTGCTTCCTGACACTCAGCCGATATCTATTCTTCCTTAGAGAATGGCTCCAGGAGAGTTGCGTGAATTGAAAGAGCAGTTGAAAGATCTATTGGATAGGGCTTCATTAGTCCTAGCACTTCTCCGTAGGGAGCGCCGGTATTGTTTGTGCGTAAAAAGGATAGTTCGTTAAGAATTTGTATTGATTACCGCTAGCTAAATAAAGTTACGATTAAGAATAAGTATTTACTTCCTAAATTGATGATTTGTTTGATCAACTTCAAGGTGCTAAATGCTTTTTCAAGACCGACTTACCGTCTGGGTATCTCCAACTACGGGTTAAGGAGGAAGATATTCCAAAGAATGTTTTAGAACGAGATATGGACATTTTGAGTTCCTTGTAATATTATTCGGGCTAACTAATGCGCCGACAACCTATATGGACTTAATGAACATGGTAACTTAAAATTTCATTTCTATTTATGTAATTTTCAAACATATATTGTATTTATTTATTTCTCCAAATTTGTAATTCTAAATTATAGTGGCTCTTGACTTATAATACCAATTGGGGTTGTTGCATATTGAATTGTGTTACAGTTTTATTAATATATTGATGATTTCTCAGTTTAGTAGTATCTTACATTGTTTGACTTACCTAGCAGACGAGTTAGGTGTCATCACGATATTGATAGAATTTTGGATCGTAACATAAATTATTGTAGTTGCTCGAAAGATAACTTACGGTACCTGAAGTGCTCACAATTAGTAGAGAATACTTAGTGAAATTAGAAGAGACATAGCGGAAAGAAATCTGACAGTTGAAAAAAATCATAAATCTTAGCCTCCTTAATCTTATTTCCAACCTCATCCTCATTAGTTGATAGTTTTACTGCTTTTTAATATTTGTTAGTTATTTAGTTAGAAATAAAAAATTTAAAATTTATAACTCAAAAAAATTATTCGATCTTGTCTTTTTAGTGATAACAAACAATTGCACCTATACTTTATATCTATGTGGAATTCAATTTCGGACTGTTAGATTGAATTATATTTGCAGCGACCGCTTAGTTATTTTTACAAAGTATAGTCGGGCATGATCATATATCATACTGCATAACAATAACATACCTAGTGTTATTCCACAAGTGGGGTCCGGGGAGAGTAGGATGTACGCAACCTTCGTGTGAAGTAGAGAGGTTGTTTCTCATAGACCATTAGCTTAAAAAATAATTTTGAAAATAGGTTTGAATGCGCAAGAGTAAACAATATATATGATAAAAATATTAAAGAAAAGAAAAGTATTGACAACAAAAATAGTAAAGATAACCAAACTAAAAGAAACAACAGTAGTAATAAAATTAATGAATAAGATAATAATAATAATAAATTGATAAGGATAAGAGGGAGCAACTAAGGTTCTCTAAGCTAGAACTAAGTTGTCCCATATAAAAGGGAAAAATCGCTCGACTACCTACAAACCTTCTACCCTAATTATCGACCTCCATGCTCTCCTATTTAGGGTCAAGTTCTCGGTGAGCTAAAAATATGTCATGTCCTGTCTAATCACCTCTCCCCAATTCTTCCTCGGTCTAGCTCTACCTCTCTTTAGACTTATTACTACCAACTTCTTGCACCTCCTTACACTACTAAAAATCTACTAAAAACCGACCAACTATTTCCGACCAATGTTGGTCGGTCAAAAAAAGCGACCAAAAACCGTCCAGGTTGGACAGAAACTGGGGAAAATAAATATTTATATTTTTTTAAAACTAAATACCGACCAACGTTGGTCGGTAAATTGGTCAACGTATTGACCAAGCTGGTCCGACAAGAAAATTTTGGATTACCGACCAACGTTGGTCGGTAATCTGGATCCAATTTTTTAAATTTTAATAATTATTTTATTATTTAAAATATTTTATAATATTTAAGAATTTATATTTAAAATTACCGACCAAAGTTGGTCAGTTAATGTAGGGGAAGCATTTACCGACCAACTTTGGTCGGTAATTGTTATTTTCTGCTAAATAACCGACCAAAGTTGGTCAGTTATTACATCAACATTGATCAAACTTTCGAATTACTTTTATATTTACTATCTAAATAATATAAATGTAATTCTTTAACACTTTTGTAATACAAATAATTAATACACTAACATATACTATATATAACATGCTATTTGTAAATTGATTCATCGACTTATAACTTAC
The DNA here is from genome assembly GCF_000390325.3 of Nicotiana tomentosiformis. Lineage (NCBI taxonomy): Eukaryota > Viridiplantae > Streptophyta > Magnoliopsida > Solanales > Solanaceae > Nicotiana > Nicotiana tomentosiformis. Next base: position 151,222,976 of record NC_090812.1, read on the forward strand.
TTAGATGCATCGATGAATATTAAAAATAAAATGTTTTACCTATATCGACTAATAGTAAAAACAAAACATCTCGACTTATATCGATTAATCTAGCTATGCCATGTATTATTAGTGATGAATGAATGAAAAATAAAAGAATTAATACTAAACATCTGTGACATATATATATATATATATATATATTAATACTAAACATCTGTGACATATATATATGGATCAAAAATTAAATAAACGAAAGAAGATATTAGTATTAAGTAAACGAGTTAAATTAATAGGTCAAACACAAACTTTAACAAGCTATATATATACACACTAAAATATACTATAACAAGCTATATATATATAGTTAAAGTATTACAGTGAAGTGTGTTTGTATGTGTGTGTATATATATATATATATATATATATATATATATATATATAAGAACACGAAGCGCTAGGACCACATGGTCGGGTTCTTTTAGGGATAGACTTGGGAAGATACTAATTAGTATATATACTTTATCATCAAATATATCTATTTGTAAATTGATTCATCGACTTATAACTTACTTAGATGTATTGATGAATATTAATCGATGATTCATCAAAACGTCTCGACCTATATATCGATTAATCTATGTCTTGCATTATTAGTGATGAACGAATGAGAAAAGAAGTTATTAGCATCAATTACAATATAGTGTATGTGTGTGTGAGAGAAATTACTCACATACTTAATTATAACTTAGAAAATTTACTTATATAGACGCTATTATAATTTATTAAAATTAAATAGTTAATATAATTATTTATAAAGATTATGCTTATAGTTTATAATTATTTATAATAATTGCATAGTTAAATAAATAAATGCTTGTAGTTTATAATATTTTTTTATAGTTTATAATATTTTAAGAAAAAAAAACACACAAAAAAAAAGAATTTAAATTTTTTAAAAAAACAAAACCGACCAAAGTTGGTCGGTTTTTGGTCAAACGGTCAGCACTTAATGTACCGACCAAAATTACCGACCAACTTTGGTCAGTAATTCTAAAATCAGAGAAGTGAAAAACGGGGGAAACCCCCATTTCTCTGAAATTTTTCCCTCTTCACTCTAAACCTTCCCCTCTCTCCTTCTCCCAGCCCTCCCCCTCGCCGCTGCCACTGCCACTGCCGCCCCTCTCCTTCTCCATCTCCTAAAAATTCTAGGTTTGAATTACAATCCATTTATTTATTATTTCTAGGTTTTGTTAATTAGTTATGAATTAGTTTCAATTGATTAGTGTTTCAATTATTTGAACATTGCATTTTATTGAGGATTAGGGTTTAGGTCTTGTTTTAATTAGTTTTGTTATTAGTTTTATTAACTAATTAGTTTTTTTAATTAGTCAATTAGTTATGAATTAGTTTAGTTTAGGGTATGGGTTGAATTTCTTTAGTTTATGTTTAAACTCGTAGGATATGAATTGAAATATTAGTTTTTAGGATTTGTTCTTGTGAATTGAACTTTTAGGATATGAATTGAACTTTTAAGATATGAATTGGATCTTTTGGATATGAATTGAACTTTTAGGATATAAATTGGTGTAATTAGGAAAAAATAATTATCTTGAATTAACTAAAAAAGATATAATTAATTTATAATTGTAGAATAAATTAATTTGTTGTTGTGAATCGAACTTTTAGGGTATGGGTTAAATTTCTTTAGTTTAGTTAGTTTATGTTTAAACTCGTAGGATATGCATTGAAATTTTAGTTTTTAGGATTTGTTCTTGTGAATTGAACTTTTAGGATATGAATTGAACTTTTAAGATATGAATTGGACCTTTTGGATATGAATTAAACTTTTAGGATATAAATTGGTGTAATTAGGAAAATATAATTATCTTGAATTAACTAAAAAAGATATAATTAATTTATAATTGTAGAACAAATTAATTAGTTGTTGTGAATCGAATTTTTAGGGTATGGGTTGAATTTCTTTAGTTTAGTTAGTTTATGTTTAAACTCGTAGGATATGAATTGAAATTTTAGTTTTTAGGATTTGGTCTTGTGAATTGAACTTTTAGGATATGAATTGAACCTTTTGGATATGAATTGAACTTTTAGGATATAAATTGGTTTAATTAGGAAAAAATAATTATCTTGAATTAACTAAAAAAGATATAATTAATTTATAATTGTAGAATAAATTAATTTATTGTTGTGAATCGAACTTTTAGGGTATGGGTTGAATTTCTTTAGTTTAGTTAGTTTATGTTTAAACTCCTAGGATATGAATTGAAATTTTAGTTTTTTGGATTTGTTCTTGTGAATTGAACTTTTAGGATATGAATTGAACTTTTAAGATATGAATTGGACCTTTTGGATATGAATTGAACTTTTAGGATATAAATTGATATAATTAGGAAAAAATAATTATCTTGAATTAACTAAAAAAGATATAATTAATTTATAATTGTAGAATAAATTAATTTGTTGTTGTGAATCGAACTTTTACGGTATGGGTTGAATTTCTTTAGTTTAGTTAGTTTATGTTTAAACTCCTAGGATATGAATTGAAATTTTAGTTTTTTGGATTTGTTCTTGTGAATTGAACTTTTAGGATATGAATTGAACCTTTTGGATATGAATTGAACTTTTAGGATATAAATTGGTTTAATTAGGAAAAAATAATTATCTTGAATTAACTAAAAAAGATATAATTAATTTATAATTGTAGAATAAATTAATTTATTGTTGTGAATCGAACTTTTAGGGTATGGGTTGAATATCTTTAGTTTAGTTAGTTTATGTTTAAACTCCTAGGATATGAATTGAAATTTTAGTTTTTTGGATTTGTTCTTGTGAATTGAACTTTTAGGATATGAATTGAACTTTTAAGATATGAATTGGACCTTTTGGATATGAATTGAACTTTTAGGATATAAATTGATATAATTAGGAAAAAATAATTATCTTGAATTAACTAAAAAAGATATAATTAATTTATAATTGTAGAATAAATTAATTTGTTGTTGTGAATCGAACTTTTACGGTATGGGTTGAATTTCTTTAGTTTAGTTAGTTTATGTTTAAACTCCTAGGATATGAATTGAAATTTTAGTTTTTTGGATTTGTTCTTGTGAATTGAACTTTTAGGATATGAATTGAACTTTTAAGATATGAATTGGACCTTTTGGATATGAATTGAACTTTTAGGATATAAATTGATGTAATTAGGAAAAAATAATTATCTTGAATTAACTAAAAAAGATATAATTAATTTATAATTGTAGAATAAATTAATTTGTTGTTGTGAATCGAACTTTTAGGGTATGGGTTGAATGTCTTTAGTTTAGTTAGTTTATGTTTAAACTCCTAGGATATGAATTGAAATTTTAGTTTTTTGGATTTGTTCTTGTGAATTGAACTTTTAGTATATGAATTGAACATTTAAGATATGAATTGGACCTTTTGGATATGAATTGAACTTTTAGGATATAAATTGATGTAATTAGAAAAAAATAATTATCTTGAATTAACTAAAAAAGATATAATTAATTTATAATTGTAGAATAAATTAATTTGTTGTTGTGAATCGAACTTTTAGGGTATGGGTTGAATTTCTTTAGTTTAGTTAGTTTATGGTTAAACTCGTAGGATATGAATTGAAATTTTAGTTTTTTGGATTTTTTCTTGTGAATTGAACTTTTAGGATATGAATTGAACTTTTAAGATATGAATTGGACCTTTTGGATATGAATTGAACATTTAGGGTATAAATTGATGTAATTAGGAAAAAATAATTATCTTGAATTAACTAAAAAAGATATAATTAATTTATAATTGTAGAATAAATTAATTTGTTGTTGTTTTATTTGTATAGATGGAACATCGTACTTGGATGTACAATAAATATTATCCTAATCGGCGGGGATTGCGGGAGCATTTTGTAGAAGGGGTTGATGACTTTATTAGACATGCAATGTCACTTCCACCATACCAAAGTGAAGGAGTAATTAGGTGCCCTTGTGTCAGGTGCGATTGTATGAAATTTAAAAAATCGGAGGAAGTTAAGCTTCATCTTTATAGGAAGGGGTTTATAGAGAATTACTTTGTGTGGACTAATCATGGAGAGATCGATGGTAGCCGTGGGATATTTCATAACATGGTTGTTGGTGAAAGTAGTAGGTCGGTGGAGAATACAAATCTTGATTCTAGAATTCAGGATATGGTTGCAGATGCTTTTGGGGGTGAGCCCAATGAAAATGTTAAACAAACTCCTAATGATGACGCAAAACTTTTTTATGAACAGTTAGAGGAAGCTAGTCGTCCACTACGTGAAGGAAGTCCGCACTCTGAGCTGTCTGTTGCAGTTAGATTACTAAGTATCAAATCTAATTGGAATATTTCTCAAGCAGCCATGGACTCTTTCATTGACCTTATGAGTGAACTAGCTGACCTTAATATCAACTTACCTGGTGATTTCTATAAGGCGAAGAGATTGGTTTCTAAGTTAGGACTTTCGTCAATGAGAATTGATTGTTGTGAAGATGGTTGCATGTTATATTATAAAGATCATGCAACTTTAGACAGTTGTAAATTTTGTGAAAAGCCTCGTTTCCTGAGGCTTTCCAGCGGGAATATGGTCGCTGTCAAGACAATGCATTATTTGCCTCTTATACTTAGGTTAAAGAGGTTATATGCGTCGATGAGTTCTGCTCCTCATATGAGATGGCACTTTGAAAATAGAAGACCACCTGGTGTTATGTGTCATCCTTCAGATGGAGAAGCTTGGAAGCACTTTGATAGGACATATCCAGATTTTGCTAGTGAACCAAGGAACATTCGGTTAGGTCTGTGTGCCGATGGCTTCACGCCTTTTTCTATATCTGCGACACCATATTCATGTTGGCCTGTCTTTCTTACACCTTATAATCTACCACCTGAGTTGTGTATGACTAGTCCATATATATTCTTAAATTGTATTATCCCCGGTCCACGTAATCCGAAAAGTTTGATTGATGTATATTTGCAACCTTTGATTGATGAGCTAAAACAATTGTGGTATGATGGTGTTGAAACATATGACATATCAACCAAGCAGAATTTTAATATGCGTGCTAATTTAATGTGGACTATTAATGATTTTCCTGCGTATGGAATGTTGTCTGGGTGGATGACTGCTGGGAAGCTAGCTTGTCCTTACTGCATGGAAAATAGTAAAGCGTTCACTTTGAAACATAGCCGAAAGCAATCATGGTTTGATTGTCACCGTCAATTCTTGCCTGATGATCATGAGTTTAGAAGGATGAAAAATGCATTCAAAAATAATAAAGTGGAATATGATTCTCCACCTCCGATACTTTCAGGTGAGGAAATTTGGGAGAGGGTCTAGAACTTCAGTAAAGTTACCGAGGCTCCACCTTATAGATTCCCCGGATATGGTGTTAATCATAATTGGACGAAACAGAGTATATTTTGGGAGTTGCCTTATTGGAAGGATAATATTCTCTGACACAACCTTGATGTCATGCATATTGAAAAGAATTATTTTGATAATTTGTTCAACACAGTGATGGATGTTAAAGGTAAGATAAAAGATAACCCGAAGGCTAGAATGGACTTACAAGAATATTGCATGCGGCCTGAATTATACTTGCAGACAGCAAACAATGGTAAGGTGTTCAAGCCCAAAGCAAGTTACACATTCACTTTGGAGGAAATACAATAAATTTGTGATTGGGTTACGAAATTAAAGATGCCTGATGGTTATGCGTCGAATCTTGGAAAAAAAGTAGATATGGAGGTAGGGAAGTTGAGCCATTTGAAAAGTCATGACTGCCATGTTTTCATGGAGACCTTAGTGCCTATTGCATTTTGTGGTTTGCCTGAAAGAATCTGGAAACCCATCACAGAGATTAGTTTGTTTTTCAAAGACTTGTGTTCTACAAAATTAAGGGAAGAAAACCTACTTCAGATGGACCAGAACATCCGTGTAATTTCTAGTAAAATGGAAAAAATATTCCCATGTGGTTTCTTTGATGTGATGGAACACCTTTCAATACACCTTGTACACGAGGCACGACTTGGAGGGCCTGTTCAATGCCGATGGATGTATCCCTTTGAGAGGTAATATTATAAGTTTGATGTAATATTCTATTTTATTTGAATGTTCTTGGCTAACATGAGATTATGTAGGACAATTGGCAAATGCAAATAATTTTTTAAGCAGAAGAATAAGATTGAAGGATCTATATGCGAAGCCTATCTTGCAAAGGAAACTACACATTTTTGTTCTTATTATTTTAAGAGTAATGTGCCATGTTCTAGGAATAGGCCCAATAGGCAGAGCAAGTGTGTATGGGAAGACCGCTATAGCGCGGAAGTGGCTACAAATTTTCATCATAAAGCTCGCAAGAGATTATGCTTTCTCGGATGCTAGAAAGAAGAACAAGAGGCATGGCTGGTTACTTGACAATTTCTGGAATGATTTGCAAAGGCAATGGCTTACCGCAGAGTTCTTAGAGAGGAGCGAAAAAGGAAAGAAAGCTCGCGCATCCGAGAAGGGAGGCTCATTGCACACTGGAGGTGCGATCAGCCTAGGGACAATAAAAAGAAGATTGGTATGTAATTGCTTAAATTATTTTACTTTTCTAAGTATATCTATTCTATTTATTAACTAAATTAATTTGTTTTCAGGAAAAGAAGTATGGGCGTCCAATGAGTCATGATGAGCTATTCAAGGAGACACATATTGTGAAGAAGAAGAAAGAGGGGGATCAAGATAGATGGGTCGAGGACCGGGCCCCGACTGCATATGTAAGCTTTCAATTTTATTTAATTATTATAATTTACTTTTATAAAAAACTTGAAATACTGATTTAATTTAAAATAATATAGGGTCGCTACCAAAGTAACGTGGAGGAATTCATCTGTAGTCATCCAGCTGGTGAATCGGGTGAGCCAACCCAACCTTCGGACGAGGATGCTGAAAGAATATAGTTGGAGTCTGTTGGCGGTCCAAAATGGGGAAGGTATACGGGCTTCCTACTAAAAACTTCCATCGCTATAAGTGTGGAATGCGAGGAATAGGGACTTCCTCGCAAGGCGAGCAACTTAATATGGAGAGCCTCTCCGCTATGCGGGAGACAGTGACAAAGCTCACATCAGAGCTAGAAGCGACCAAGGAAAGAGAAAGGCTTAGAGATGCTCAATTCCTTGGCATGCAAGCTCAGATCAGAACTCTCCTATCTAGTGGAGCTTTTCCGTTGCCCTGATCTCGTGAGTCATCTCCAGAGGGTCGACCTCCACGTGATCGTTCCTCCTGCCCTGCTCGTGATCGTTCCTCCCGTCCTCCCCGTGATCGTGCTTCCCGTCCTCCACAATACCGTTCTCTATATCATCTTGTAAATGAAAGTTCATCAGACGGTGATGATGATGTTGTAGAAAACACTCCTTGACTTTTATATACTTTGAACTAGACAAATAGAACCAGTTTTGAACTAGTTGTAATTAGTTTTACCTTGGTTTTGGATTTTTATGTTCAATTGAACTTTAATTTGTTAGTTTTAAAGTATTTATTGAACTTTAATTTGTTAGTTTTAAAGTATTTATTGAATGTTTTGGTTGTTGTTGTTGTGTTGTTGTGGTTGTTGTGTTGTTGTTGTTGTTGTGTTTTTGTTGTTGTTGTTGTTGTGTTGTTGTGTTGTTGTATTGGTATGCTGGCAAGTGGTGTAGCTGCCAAAACATGCATTTTATGCCAAAATTAAACCCAGAAAAACTGACCAAAGTTGGTCGGTTTTTAATAAAAAAAATAAATTATTCCAAAATACCGACCAAAGTTGGTCGGTTAATGAACATTGAATTCCCAAAATTCAACACTACCGTCCAACTTTGTTCGGTATTTTGCTTGCATTGTTGAGATTACCGACCATAGTTGGTCGGTAAGGTTTAATTTTAATTATTTTTAAAAAATATATATTTTTAATTACCGATCAAAGTTGGTCGGTTTTTTTAAATTTTAATAATTAATAAAAAAAATATAATTTAGTTAAACCAACCAACTTTGGTCGGTAAAATTAAAATAATAAAATATGTTTCCGACCAAAGTTGGTCGGTAAGTAATTAAACTTGTCAGATGGTCGTTTTAATATAACGACCAAAGTTGGTCGGTAATTTCCGACCAACTTTGGTCGGTACGCCATTCCGACCGTCAAAATACCGCCCACACCGTAATGGTCGCGTTTTGGTCGGTAATTTGCCATAACCGACCAACGTTGGTCGGTATTTTTGGTCGGTTTTTAGCGAATTTCTAATAGTGTTATTGGGTCATTTATTCCTCTCCTCTTCATGCACCAAAATATCTTAGCCTCACTTTCCACATCTTGTCCATCATGAATGCTACTCTCACTTTTTCTCGTATATCTTTGCTCCTAATATGCTCACACATCCATATAAGCATCCTTATTTTCGCTACTTTTATCTTCTGAATGTGTGAGTTCTTGACCGGCCAATATTTTTCCCCATACAATGTAGTTGATGTAACAACCACTCTATAAAGCTTAACTTTAAGTCTTGGTGACACATTCTTATCACATAGGACACCAAATACGAGCCTTTATTTCATGCACCCTGCTCCAATACGATGTGTGATATCATCATCGATCTTTCTGTTTTCTTGTATCATCGGCCCAAGGTACTTGAAGCTAATTCTTTTCTTGGGGATGACTTGTGCATCAATCCTCACCGTAATATTCTGCATTCCGATCCACCTAGTCAGCTTGGTTGTTTCAGCATTTTGTATAGCATCTATATCATCAATTTGAGATAATCCGATGAAACTACACCATTCAAATTGGATTTGATTCATGTGTATTGCTCTTAATTCAAAAAGAAAATAAATAAAGAAACAAACTTTACCATCCAGCAACTAATCCAAATTTTTTGTTATAAAAAAATACTGCACCAATTTTGTTAGGGAAAAAAAAATCATCAAAGCTACATATCACATATATCCTCAAAAATTGTAAGAATTTCTGGATATTATCAACTAAAGAAGAAATTGAAGCATATAAAATGATTTTAAAGAAAAAGAAAAATATCTGAATATAGCAATGAGTCTATTTTGAAGATAGTTACTACTTTTGTGGGAGATGGCTATAGAATATCAAATTTTTTGGACTTCTTTTGCCAAACGTAATCTAACGCCAAAAATTTACTAATTCTTATTATTTGATGTCACCCAATATCAATTTTCCTAATATAAGTTGCTAGAGTTTCACCAATTTGTGCCCATCTAGTTTTTGTTAGCATTATGAAAATTTCAGGAACACGTTGATCAACCGAAAATGGATTATGTCACAAATAGCGTTGTTCCGATCTTCCGTTTTATTTATATGATATTCTTTGTTTTTTTGTCTCTTTAAATAAGAATGATACCTTATATTTGTAAAAACTCTTTTACTTTACTTTTCATTTTATCCTTAAAAATAAGCTTTTATAAGATAAAACTGTCATGTTATATTTAAGATTACAACTTCTAAAGCTTTTTTTGGTACGTGTGAGAAGTCATTTTCTTTTCCCTTAAATTTCTTACCAATTCAAATACCATCATATATGTAAAATCAAAGGAGGAGACTAATAAATATAAATATTGTACTTAAAAGAAAAAAAGAAGAAGGAGAAGATAGAACATGTGTTGGAAATATTTCCAGCCGTGCTTGACCCGCGTCAACTGCTGGCTTAACAGAAGTCAATTTTTAAGTCCCATAAATTATTTTGCCGTGATCCTGCTGATGAAGGCAATGGATTCTAAAAGAAATATTTTCAGTTTCACTATTGTCAGCTGCAACTTTCTTTACTTGTTATTTTTGATACTTATCAGTTTTTCTCTAAGATGCAATGCAGTACAGAGTGACATCGATTGTTTAAAATCGATTCGAAATTCGTTGGAAGACCCTTTAAATTACTTGAGCTCTACGTGGCAGTTCGACAATCAGACAGAAGGTTTCATATGCATATTTACAGGAATACAGTGCTGGCATCCTGATGAGAGTAAGGTTCTAAGTATTAACCTTCCAGACATGGGACTAATAGGTGAGTTTCCTCGAGGAATTCAAAATTGCACTTCTTTAATTACTCTAGATCTCTCAAGCAACTATCTAAATGGAAGCATCCCTTCGGATATATCAAAAATAATTGGATTTGCGGTAATACTTGATCTCTCGAATAACCAATTATCAGGACAGATCCCAGTAGACTTAGCAAATTGCTCTTATCTTAATGACCTCAAATTAGACAACAATGTACTAACAGGTCAAATCCCACCTCAAATTGGCCTCTTAGGTCGCCTCAAGACGTTCAATGTTGCCAACAACAAGTTGACGGGGCCAGTGCCAAATTTTATCAATGCCACTATTTCGGCTGAAAGTTACGCAAATAATTTAGGACTTTGCGGTGTTCCTCTAAAACCGTGTTACAGTGTTGGAGTTCCAAAGCGGAACCATCGTACTCTGTTTGTTAGTGGTTTTGTAACTGGTTGGTCGCTATTCACTTTACTTGGTATATATCTTTTTATCTTTGGTTTTCCTTGTGTAAAGAAGATATTTGTATCGATCAAGAATAGAACAAAGACAACGGTGATTGATGGAAGTGAATGTCCAGACGGAATAGAAGTAAACAATGACCCGAAGGTAAACATTTTGCAGGCTTTCTGAATCATGTACAAAATTAGCTTGGCCATAGATCCTCAAATTTATTTTAAAAAATTTGATTTGGATGAAGTTTTATTTGAAAAAATATGAAATGTGACTTATACCCATAAGTCCTAAAAACTATTAAAAAAAATATTTTCTTAGTTTCAAATTAGATGAGATACTTTCTTTTTTAGTCTTCCAAAATAAATGACACATTTCTAAATTTAAAAATAATTCAACTTTAAACTCTTTATGTTACTCATTTTACCCTTAATAAGAAGCTTTTATAACCTCACAAATGTCATGACCCCACAACGTTTTTACCCCTTAAGCTTTTTAGACCACAAATTTCAAAAAAAAAAATCTTTTTTCTTAAACTCTGTATCGAGTCAAACTAGCTCTTCTAAATTGAAACGGAGGGAATACCCAACAATACCAAACAAACAAACTTGTTAATCTTGTATATGCAAAACCTTCATCAATGCCATTAAAAGTTTAAAACCATAATAGATTGTGAGTTTTTTTATAAATACAAAAATTTGGGGTAATTTTTAAAATTGTTAAAAAATAAAACAGTAATATTTTATGCCAAAAACAGGTCTAGAGTTAGTTTTGGAATTTGAAAATTTTATTTTCAAAATCTGCCAAACATGAGTAAAATCTATAAACAAACATGTTTTGCCAAAAAACTTTTGGAAAATTCTTGACAAAATCTATGGCCAAACGGGCTTAATCACACTCCAATTACAGAGAAGAAAAGTAAGCATATGACATTAAATGAATTGTGCTAATGATAGAAATGTTCTTTTCCTCAGATTTCAAAGCTGGAGAAGATTGTTACAAGAATGAGTTTTATGGAACTAGCAAAAGCGACTTCATATTTTAGCCAAGACCATGAAATTGGGAAGGGAATGCTGGGAAAAGTGTACAAGGGACTGGTCCCAAATGGCTGGAATGTTGCCATAAAGAGGCTCTATGCCTCAGAAAATTTGGAGGAAGAGTTTGTTTCTGAGATTACAATTCTGGGCAGTCTGAGGCATCAAAATTTAGTCCCTTTAATCGGTTTTTGTGCAGCGAGGGACGAGCAACTGCTGATTTACAAATACATGCCAAATGGAAACTTACATGAGTGGCTACATACGACTGATGACAAGGCAAAGCTCTTGGATTTTCCTTTAAGGGTTAAAATTGCTGTTGGTGTCGCGAAAGCCCTTACTTGGCTTCATGATGGTGGAAATTTCCATGTTGTGCATAGTAACTTAAGCACACAAAGTATTTTGCTAGACGAAAATTTTGATCCCAAGATATCCAATTTTTGGGAGGCAACAATTGCAAAACAAAATGACATGAATTCAAGCATGAGTCTATTGCCAATAGTTGAATATTTAGACTTTACATCTTACAAGAAAGATGTATATAGATTTGGGGTTGTGCTTCTTGAACTTTTAACAAGGAAGGAATCTTACCAATTGAGCTGCTCAAGTTTAAATCTTAGCAGTAGCTCTTTTGCCAGTCCTCTTGATGTGGATAAAGTGCTGTTAGGTCAAGGTTTTGATGCTAAGATATTGCAGCTACTTGAACTTGCAAGTAACTGTATGAAGTTCATTCCTAATCAAAGGCCAACGATGCTTCAAGTGTATCTGACTGTAGCTGCGATTTCTCGAATTCTTGATCAAACAGAAGACCCTGAAATACAGTTGCAAGTGGAATAAAAGCAGCCATGTGTATTCCCTTGCTTTCTATGTTTATTTCATTAGCAAGAAGTGTGTCTATCTTCCTTTCCTTTATCTAATGCATCCTATCAAACGTCCCCTTAAATTCAGTAAACCACTCTCGTAACTCGTAAGTCATTCCTGCACCAGAGAACTCAGTATATGAAATATAAGAATTTAGACAAGAATCAAGTCTTTTATGTTTTCACTCCGTACTATGTTCTTTAACACTCTTAATTTAGAATAAATCTAAACCGCCAATATTTGAGTGACTATTATATTATAAGAAACATTTAATGTTAAGGCAATACTTTTTAAACTTCTCGTTCGTTATCTAATGATCTCAAATTTTACCACTAAAATTTTTGAACTATTGAACTTTTATACTCTTGGAGAAAGGAAGTAAGAAACAAATGAAAGAGAAGTATGTTATCTTACAAGAGAAGCGAAAAAAGAAAGCTTGTGACGTTATAAAAATAAGAAAGAGAGTATAAATATTTACATCTATTCATGCATCCCATAATAACAATTCCAATATTGATGGTTTATCACAAATGTAACAAAATTATCATTCCTTTTATATGAAAAAGTTTATTTTTTTGCTAAAAGTACTTAATATTTTTTTTAATGAAACCCAATAAATCTATTATTGCTAAACAAAAAAAGAGGAGAACTCCCAAATCTTGGAAAGTTGATTGAGAAACGATAGGAAATGAAACGAAAGGGAGAGGTCCTTCCTGAAAACCATCATTGGCTAGAATTGAAATATAAAGTTTCAACCACTAATTCAAAGTGCCATAGGAAAATATTTATGCATGATTTCCTCCATCTTTCTTAGCTTGATATTTCTTAAGTCGGCAATGGGAAATCCCAGAGACAACTATGCTTAAAATCAATAAATCAATAGTTGATGACGTAGACAAAATTTGTGTGTTGATGACGTGACTACACTTGTTTGGCATTTTTTTCTTATGTGGCATGTAGCTGATTACCTTCATAAAGGTAAGGGGAGGGATGTTCGTGGTTCGGTTTGGGTCAGTTTTTTCCGAAAAAGAAACCAAATCAAATAAGTCGATTTTTAAAAAAACCAAACCAAACCAATTAAGTCGGTTTTTTATTGATTTTTTCGGTTTTTTCTGTTATTCATCAGTTTTTTTCTTAAATATGAGACATACACTACTAAACGCATATTCTGACGACTATATTTATAACGTAACACTATCAAATCAATTGATCTTTGAGAAATCTATCATTTACCAAGATACATTGATGATAATTGAATCAAATAGTGATGAATAATTAAAGTACTCAATTCAAAATCGATTATTTTTAACATGAAATAAATTCTTACACTTAGCAAAAGAAAACTACCAATCAAACTAGAATGTAAAAGCAAATAATTAGATTATTATAATAGCAAAAAAGTAGACTAAAAATATAAATGACTAGTATGTGCCATAAATTTTTAGAAACTTTATATAAAAATATACATATATATATATATATATATATATATATATATATATATATATATATATATATATATATATATATATATATGTGTGTGTGTGTAATAATAAATTTAAATAGCTACTTTTATAGTCGGTTTGGTTCGTTTTTTTCGTTATTTTTTTATTAAAACCAAAACCAAACCAGATTTGATCGGTTTTTAAAATTCAAAACCAAAACTAAAACCAAACCAAACATCACTTTGTAGAATTATACTAGATTTGTCATTGTTGTTGTTATGGCATGGAGCGATATGGACCTTTGAGTTCAAGATTAATGATTTTCCAGCTATTTTGATTTTCTGAGATATATAGGCAATTTAGCCTTTGAGGTACTTCTCTGGAGTCAATTACTCAAATAGTCACTCAATTATCTGCTAAAGTCACTTTTTTTTCTTTTGTAATAAAAAAGTCACTTAATTATTCCTATAACACTCAGAAGGTCACTCAACTAGATTTTCCAAATTTTAGATTGTCAAATACATATTTTACCCTCTAAATTATAAACATTTATCTTCTTTTTATTTTTTTAACTTTTTAATATTATGATTTTTCCCTTTTTAAATTTATATTATGGACTTACTTATATAATAAATAAATTTTATTTATAAATTAAAAAGATAAAAAATATTTAAGCATATATAATGCTGGAATAAAATAATAATGAGTATAGTAAAATGATTAATTAGAATAATTTGTTCGTAAGAATTTCAGTATTAACAAAAAAAATTAAAAACCTTAATTACACAATTAAGAATGAAAGAAAATAAAGGTTGTAAAATATATATTTCATGCATGTAATATAAAACTAATTATTTAAATAAAGGTATTTTTATAATATACATTATATACTGTTGAAAATTATGCTCAAGTATATTACTATTCTGTCATTATATGAGTTGAAAATTAATTTTTTATTTTATAAATAAAATATATTTTTCTATAGGTAAATCCACAATGTAGATTAAAAAGAAAGAAAACTTATAATATTTAAAAAGTTAAAAACAAATTGACAATTTAGAGGGTAAAATAGGTATTTGACAATTAAAAAATTTAAATTTCTAGTTGAGTGACCTTCTGAGTGTTATATGCATAATTAAGTGACTTTTCCGACAAGAAAATACAATACAATGCCAAATATCTCAATTCTTTTCATAATCATGATATGAACTAATCAACGTTTAATAAAAGTTACTGCATGAGTCTAGGATGCAAATACATGCTCACGATCCACTCTCAATACCTCATAGCACAAATTCATGTGCCTCACACTAGTCAAGTGTCCAAACTAAGCACCAATTTGGGTATTTGCACTCACATGGCCTAAGGAAACATGGGTAACCAACTGACTCTAGAGGGACGAATCCATATCCAAGCGCGATTGCGACGTACAACCGGGTCCAATCATAATACCATCAATAATCAATAATCCATATTCGCTCTCTATGTCTTTAGTGCCAAAATGCTCATCTTTTCTCAATATATAACTCTCCAACTCATGTATATACATATGAGATAATATAATCAAAGCGCACAGGGATTGTCCCCTAGAATACAAGAAAAAACTCACCTCAGTTGAATATGACCAAATATTTAATAAAGGTACCATTATTGAAGCCCCCCATTGAGTGATCCTAGTGAATATGAGAGGTTGGTGGGAAGGTTATTGTATCTTACAGTGACTGGACGAGACATATCATTTGGAGTACTGCAGGTATTGAGTCAATACATACATGCTCCAAAGCAATCACACATGGAGGCTGCTATGAGGTTTGTTATAATTTTGAAGACATCACCAGGTCTAGAGCTTCTAATGATAGCAGAAGAAACTAAGGGATTGCGGGCCTTTTGTGATTCAGATTGGGGATTTTGTTTCCAGACCAGAAGAACTGTCTGTCACGACCCAAATCTAACCCCTGTCGTGATAGCGCCTATCATAGAACTAGGCAAGCCAACTCATTTCCAAAATAAACCGATATTTTCAATTTAAAGATAACTCCAAGGTTATTTAACATAAAACCTCCATTTAAAGAGTTCAAATCAAAGAAAAATATAAGTGCGGAAAAAAAAAGCCCGACATCGGGGTGTCATTAGTCATGAGCATCTACTACAATCTGTCTAACAATATCAAGGCTAACTCAGCCTGGAAAATAGCTAAATACAACTAGAGGAAGATAAGAGGGAGAAGAGCAGATCTGCGATCGCCAGGCAACAACCTTGCTATCCTCGGGAAAATATGCAATCAGAACAATCAACAACCGCTACCATGTCCAGCTACACCTGGATCTGCACACAAGGTGCATGGAGTAACGTGAGTACACCAACTCAGTAAGTAACAATAATAAATAAAGACTGAGCAATAGTGACGAGCAATAAAACATATAACATTCATATCATGAAATCTCAGTAAAGTTTAAAATCAGTGTTTGAATCAAATCATCTCGTTTAAACCTGGTTCCAGTAAATATCACTTAAAATAAATTTTCCAATAGTTTTTTTTTTCAAACAAAGGCTCAATGCAAAAGTGAGCAAAATTATGAAATCATAAACAGCCCCTCGGGCAAACCTCACATTCACTCTTGCCACTCGGACATACCTCACAATCACTCTTGCCACCCGGGCATACCTCACAATCACTCATGCCTCCCAGTCACTCAGCACTCGGCACTCGGCACTCGCACTCAGTAGGTACATGCGCTCACTGGGGGTGTGTACAAACTCCGGAGGGGCTCCTTCAGTCCACGCACTATAATTTGCACGTACAACTCACGTGCGATAATAATAAAGTATGTTGCAGGCGGGCAGCCCCGATCCTCACACATCCTCACAAATCAGGCCCTCGACCTCACTCAGTTATAAATATATCAAGCCACTCGGGCATTTCAATAAAACAAGGCATTCGGCCCAAAACATTTACATGCATCAAAATAGAGTCAAAAAATTGAGTTATGCGGTAAACAAGTATAAACATGACTGAGTATAGATTTTCAACCGAAATCAATGAGAGTATGGTAAGAAACATCCCCTAAGGGTCCATACAGTATTGGCGCAAGGCCCAAACATGACATTCAACCCAATTTACAGGAATTCTTTCTAAAACATATAAGTATCAAATGGTTTCAACAAAGTATGCAACTTTACAGTTGCTATGGGTCGGACCAAGTCACAAATCCCCAATATTGCACGCCCACACGTCCATCACCTAACATGTGCGTCACTTCAAAATAGTAGAATGATACGAAATCCGGGGTTTCATACCCTCACGACTAGATTTACAATCGCTACTTACCTCAAACCGGTCAAATCTCTAACCCGCAATGATCTTGCCTATGGACTCGGCCTCCAAATGCTCCGAATCTATTCACAATCAGTACAATACCATCAATACGCACTAATGGGATGAATTTCACAAGAAAAACTACAAAATTAGACCAAAATCCAAAATTGGCTCAAACCCGGCCCCCGGGCCCACGTATCGAAATACGACAAAATTTACAAAACTAGAAAGCTCATCCATTCACGAGTCTAACCATACCAAATTCATCAAAATCCGACATCGAAAGTTCTTCAAATCCTTAAATTACTTTCCAAAAGTTTCAAGCCCTAACCCCTCATTTTCACTAATTACCATGCTTAAAACAATGGGAATTCACCATATATGCAAGTATTATGGCTCAAGTAACTTACCTCAACAAAATCCCCCTTGATTCCCTCTTCAAACCCCTCCAAAAAGCTCCAAAAACCGAGTTGAAATTGTGAAGAATGACCAAAATTCGCGAAGGGTTCTATTTATGGTTTCTGTCCGGAATATCCACACCTGCGGACCCTTTCTCCCACCTGCGCTTCAGCATCTGTGGACATAGGTGCGCACATGCGCATTTCACTTAGTTGACCAGAACTCAAATACTGAAATTCAAATACCGCATAGCTCGAAGCAATGATTTCAAATCATAGTATCGACTCAAATCAATCCAGTGCCAGTAATAAACCTCATATTAGACAAACCCTCGTTCTAAAACCTTCGTAAAATGTTGATGATGAAAGAAACATACCGAATTCATAACCATTCATTAGACCATCAGGTCATGGAGCTCTCGTTCCTTCTACAAGAACTATAGCCAATTTCAAAGCCGACTTCCGATATTATCCTCCCAATTATACCACAATCAAATCTGATAGCATCCATTCTAGGCCCAATAACCTCGTCTCATCCCACACGACCACTCTAGTGACATGACATATCAATACAATCTAAAGCCACAACCCATGCAATCTGTGCACCAGATAGCAACATTCCAAATGTACCCAATCGTAACAATGACCCAACATAGGAGAACCGTTCCGCAAGCTCGACGAGTACCACCCCGACACAATGCTAAGAACCCATCACACACCGCAGAACCATAACACACGAATCTTACACAAGGGATCATATTTCTACATAACTCTGCTGCAATACCCGACCCTATCCAAATACTGGTCCATATGAAAACACCTCAAGCCACCCTGCTAAAATCAATAACCATGCGCAATTCGACATCAAGTACCCAGAGTGCATTACCATAACCACGGAGAAGCAAACGACACCATGCCACATAAAATCCGAAAGTACATGACCAATACGTCATTAACCAAGCAATATCCAATACTATTCTCGCTCAAATTCCACTATAAGGCCATAATAGAACGGCACCATATATGCATATAACCACGAATCACAACTCCTCGTAGCATAGAAGAGTAACTCACAGATCATTTCAGAACACGAATAAGCTTCACATCAACCGAAGGGCACATCCTTCAACAATAGCAGTATGGAGCCAATCAATCCTGCTCGGTATAGAATACACATCCTAATTGGGCCTACCAATGGGCCCCCAAATCAACTATGGTCAGCCACCAATAGATAAACAACCTCCGAAAGTCCACAATGACGGAATTATAATACCTTCTATCATCTGGGTAGCTCCGACCATAACTTCACAGTCCACCACCATGAAACAATCTGCTCATGAGAACTCCCAATCTTCAATTCCATAGAACACATGAATCACCCTATTTGATTCCACCTCCACCGCCCGAATGCCTAACACCTCTCTCATACACAATCCTCCCACGAGAAATACTTTGAAACTTCTTCCGTGCCACCTGGCAAAAATTTGAATATCAACAGTCGATCAACTAGGAGAGTGCCGCAATACCAGCGTAGTACCCATAAATCAAAACACACTGCCCCTTTTAAAATGTACACTCTCATCAAGCTATACCAGATAGTAATATCATTTACCTAGTCATCGGAAACCGTTCATGCTGCCTAAGAATTTATGTCCTTCCCTTCAAAACTAAACTGTAGCCTGGTACCTGTAAATCCTATTCCCGCACAACACACCAAATCTATTATGCCATCATGTGACAAGCATAAGATTTCCATTATCAACTCTGAGTCACTAGCAAATTACATACCTTATTAGTCAGAAACCTCTTTCTTCCTTCTTTCTAGGAGGAACTCATAACACACAACATGCTCCGTACATCGGTAGAAATTATCCGGTTCAAACCATGGTAGAACCCATCCTGAATACTTTGAAATCCATTCGCACATAACCAAGCTATCTGAACTGAATTCCTCTAACTTCACCAAGCCACATAGGTTGCCAAATCCGGGAGCATTGCCACGAAACACCTGTAGATACTAGACACGTCATAAGTACACAAATAACCGATCATACCCACTACTGTGCTACCCCAACCTACTTCCAAACTGTCCTATTTTGCCAAGTCCTTTCCAAATTGCCTTCAAATTGCTATTTTATTTCCTTGTTAAAACACTACTATCCTTAACTAAAACTTGCCCCACAAACTCTAGCATAGAATCACACCGCCTTAAGGTTTATAAGCCGCTGAATTCCCTTTTTATGTATTCCAAAGGTTCCACAACCAAAATGCTTACTCCGAAGAGACTTTATGTGAACCTAAAATTGTTTCCTTCACCTTCTTGATACTGAAATGCATAATTCACAATGATATAAGATGCAACGAGTCTCAACACCGTTCAATGCAACTCCTAGTTTTCTATCCATATTTATAAATCTTGAATCCATTGTAACTATTCTCGAATTAACCGACCAAACGGACCGAAACGACATGTGCCCCATTAGCACACCAACACCCAAGGGAATAAAGAGTAACCCTCACTCCTACGCAACCGAGCAAATTTCTGCTCCATGTACACTACATTCTCTGTGAATAACCACTTATTTATTTTTATAGTCCTCCTATAACCATAGAGTTTAATACAACTTGTGTCCAGAAATTTCTTTACCCGAGTCATCCTCGATCTCGACCTCTGCAAGTCATAACTGATTCACCAGTATACCCCAAATCGAAACTAATACGACACATAACTGTGTAATCAACTCGTCGATAGCAGACTCTCCCACTTAGCCTTAAGCTGCAATTATAGAAAATTAGAACCCGTAAGGATTTCTCCTTCTCAATTACCAAGGTCTCGCACCGTTAGCCTGCCAGAATTCTCGAAGTCTTTTATTTAGCCTTTTAAGAACATTCTGAATCTTCACCCAAAATTACACACGCGACCTCCTACCGAGTAGCTAGTAATATTCCTCGCAAAAGCTTCATCAACATCACGCCACCGCTAGCTGCACACAGGAGATAACCCACATGTGGAATTCCTTACCGACATCTCCCAATGACACTGCACTGAGTGCAACGACCACTAAATCCGTAAATTCTCCTGAGTTCATGCTCGCCCACCATTTGTATAAGTCTGCAATTTCCCTATTGACATCAATTGTACGTCAACAATACCTTCCGAACTCAAGTCATATTGCACCTGACATGATAATCAGATCTTCACGCCTCTATTTATTTCAAACACACTCCTTTTTGCCATATTCAATTTTCTTTTGTACACTAACCATCACTCCAAATAGAGTCTGCAGACCGATTCACATATTAACACGATTTCAAACCATTCTACACTTTCTCAGGGTGCACGACTACCCTACTAGTGAATTCATATGCTAATCTGCCACTCTTACTTCGGTTAAATCATCTCCTTTAAGAAACTCCTCAACCTCTACTTCTCCTACTTGACCTGCTAGTACTTCAACCATTGCAAAACAATTCCCGTCATGTCTTCCCTCATACTTTGCTACCCAACTGCTGCATCAAATCGAAATGTATCTCTGTCGCACCTGAACCAATAAAATGTTACTAACTCTAAGTCTCTACAAAGATTATCTTTCCCAAGCCATCAACATCAAAATACCCATTCGCAACCACTATTACTACACAACCACTTACTCTTCTTGAGTTCAAACTCATTGACAGACATGAGAATTTAATTTGCCCCAAAATTTAACAACGTGAAAGATCCTTCAAAACATTCACACTCGAGACGGTACATCGCATCAAAATGAAAATCAAGCACCCAATGTCCTTCCTTTACATTTCAAGAAAACACTTCTCATCACATTCACATAGTCTTAACACTTCCCGCAGTTACGTCATACTCACCACAAAGCCATTCCACTGCTCATCGAGCCACAATTCCACTCGTAGGGACATTATCAGACATATGAGTCCAAATGTATAGGTTACAACTGAAGCTACCGAACTAAAACTACGGTTTAAACCTGGCCTCAAGACTAGCACATCACCAAAACACATAATACACATCTTGAACCTCGTTCATAGAATCACAAACCGGCAATGCACAACTGATACCGAGCGCTCATATGCGTATACGAGATACGTGGAATGAATTCAAAGAGTTATGTCTCAAGATGAATCAATTATGCACGATAGAATACAAGAAAGTGAAATTTTCCTAAGGGTTCTGCAGCCTCTTAAAGATAAGTACAGACGTCTCTGTACCGATCCACAAGACTCTACTAAACCCGCTCATCACTCGTGAGACCGATGTAACCTAGGCTCTGATACCAATCTGTCACGACCCAAAACTAACCCCTATCGTGATGACGCATATCATGGAACTAGGCAAGCTGAATCATTTCCAAAACAAACCGATATTTTCAATTTAAAGATAATTCCAAGGTTATTTAACATAAAACCTCCAATAAAAGAGTTCAAATCAAAGAAAAATAGAAGTGCGGAAAAGAAAAGCCCGACATCGGAGTGTCACTAGTCATGAGCATCTACTACAATCTATCTAACAATATAAAGGCTAACTCAGCCTGGAAAATAGCTAAATACAACTAGAGTAAGATTAGAGGGAGAAGAGCAGGGCTGCGATTGCCAGGCAGCTACCTTGCTATCCTCGGGAAAATCTGCAATCAGAACAATCAACAACCGCTACCGTGTCCAGCTACACCTAAGTCTGCACACAAGGGGCAGGGAGTAACGTGAGTATGCCAACTCAGTAAGTAAGAATAATAAATAAAGACTGAGCAGTAGTGACAAGCAATAAAATATATAACATTCATATCATGAAATCTCGGTAAATTACAATATGCTTTAAAATCAATGTTTGAATCAAATCATCTCGTTTAAACCTGGTTCCAGTAAAAATCACTTAAAAATATTTTTCCAACAGTTTTTTTTCTTCAAACAAAGGCTCAATGCAAAAGTGAGCAAAATGATGAAATGATAAACAGCCTATCGGGCAAACCTCACAGTCACTCTTGCCACTCGGGCATACCTCACAATCACTCTTGCCACTCGGGAATACCTCATAATCACTCATGCCACCCAGTCACTCAGCACTTGGCACTCGCACTCAGTAGGTACATGTGCTCACTGGGGGCGTGTACAGACTTCGGAGGGGCTCTTTCAGCCCAAGCGCTATAATATGCACGGACCACTCACGTGCGATAATAATAAAGTATGTTGCAGGCGGGCAACCCCGATCCACACTCATCCTCACAAATCAGGCCCTCGACCTCACTCAGTCATAAGTATGCGGCAGGCGGGCAGCCCCAATCCACACTCATCCTCACAAATCAGGCCCTCGGCCTCACTCAGTCATAAGTATCTCAAGCCACTCGGGCATTTCAGTAAAATAAGGCATTCGGCCCAAAATATTTATATGCATCAAAATAGAGTCATCAAACCCTAGTTATGAGGTAAAAAAGTATAAACATGACTGAGTATAGATTTTCAATCAAAATCAACGAGAGGATGGTAAGAAACATCCCCTAAGGGTCCATACAGCATTGGCGCAAGGCCCAAACAAGGCATTCAGCCCAATTTAAAGAAATTCTTTCTAAAACATATAAGTATCAAATGGTTTCAACAAAGTATGCAACTTTACAGTTGCTATGGGTCGGACCAAGTCACAAATCCCCAACATTGCAAGCCCACACGTCCATCACCTAGCATGTGCGTCACTTCAAAATAGTAGAATGATACGAAATCCGGGGTTTCATACCCTCAGGACTAGATTTACAATCGCTACTTACCTCAAACCGGTCAAATCTCTAACCCGCAATGATCTTGCCTATGGACTCGCCCTCCAAATGCTCTGAATCTATTCACAATCAGTACAATACCATCAATACACACTAATGGAATGAATTTCACAATAAAAACTACAAAATTAGACCAAAATCCAAAATTGGCTCAAACCCGGGCCCCGGGCCCATGTCTCGAAATACAACAAAATTTACAAAACTAGAAAGCTCATCCACTCACGAGTCTAACCATACCAAATTCATCAAAATCCGACATCGTTTGGTCCTTCAAATCCTTAAATTACTTTCCAAAGGTTTCAAGCCCTAACCCCTCATTTTCACTAATTACCATAATTAAAACAATAGGAATTCACCATATATGCAAGTATTAGGGCTCAAGTAACTTACCTAAATGAAATCCCCCTTGATTCCCTCTTCAAACCCCTCCAAAAAGCTCTAAAAACCGAGTCGAAATTGTGAAGAATGACCAAAATTCGCGAAGGGTTCTATTTATAGTTTCTGCCCAGAAATTCCGCACCTGTGGACCCTTTCTCGCACCTGCGCTTCCGCATTTGCGGACACAGGTGCGCACCTGCGCATTCCACTTAGCTGACCAGACTTCACACCTACGACAGTCTCCTCGCTCCTACGAGCCCGCATGTGCGACCCATTCTTCGCATCTGTGAGCCCTCAACGCAGCTGCGATCATCGAACCTTCGGTTCCCAATCCGCAGGTGCGGACACACCAGAACAGCAGCTCTAGCTGCATTTTCCAACTTCAACAACTCCGTTAACCACCTGGAATCACCCCGAGGCCCTCGAGAAGTCAACCAAAAATACCAACAAGTCATATATCAACATACAAACTTAGTCGAACCTTCGAATCACTTAAAACAATATCCAAACACCGAATTACCCTCGGATTCAAGCCTAAGAACTTCTAAATTTTTCAAATTCGGCAACCGATGCCGAAACCAACCAAACCACGTCCGAATGACCACAGATTTTGCACACACATCACAAATGACACTACGAACCTACTCCAACTTTCGGAATTCCTTTCCGACCCCGATATCAAAATTTCCCTACCGACCGAAATCACCAAATTTTCAATTTTGCCAATTCAAGCCTAGTTCTACCACGGACCTCCAAATTACATTACGATCGCGCTCCTAAGTCCAAAATCACCTAACGAAGCTAATGGAACTATCAGAATTCCAATTCGAGGTTAAATGCTAAAGAGTCAAATTTTGGTCAACTCTCCCAAATCTAAAGCTTCAACAATGAAATTCTTTCTTCCAATTCGATTCCGAAATACTTGCAACCCAAAACCGATGATTCACACAAGTCAAAGTACATCATACGAAGCTACTCATGCCCTCAAACAACCGAGCGGAGTGTAATTGTTTAAAACGACCGGTCGGGTTGTTACACTGTCACAAGTTATCTTGTGAAGTTTGGTAAAGCTCTAGTATCAAGGAGGTCAAAAAAAGCAAGAAAATGTGGCCAGAAGTTCAACTAAAGCTGAATTGAGAAGTATGGTACAATGTGTAGCTGAATTCACATGGCTGATAGGTCTGTTTAAAGAGCTTGAAATTCAACTACATCAGCATGTCGATTGTTTCTGTGACAGCAAAGCTACCATCCAAATAGTGGCAAATTCTATATTTCATGAAAGAACTAAACACATAGATATAGACTGTCATTTTGTGAGAGAAAAACTGAGCCATGAATGATCACAACACAACATCTTTCAACAAGAGACCAGTTGGCAGATCTAATGACAAAGACCATTAGTAAAGCACAACATGAGCTCTAATTAAGTCAGCTTGGAGTGGAGAATATATTCAAAGTATCAACTTGAAGGGGGGAATGTTTGAAGCATAACAAGCTTGTGTGGAAAGGGTTGTTAGTTAGTTATATATGTTAAAGATATCTTTAGCCGATTAGTTTTACTTCATTCATTAGAATCAACTGGTGTATATAAATACTGGCTTGTACAGTTTATCCGATAAATTGAAGAAATAAGACTCGGTTAGATTTCTCTCCAAGTTTCTTCGTCCAATCTTTCTCTTTCTCATCAAAATATTCTTCCTCCTTACATCTAATTAATTTGAGAGCACAGAAATATCCCATGTGTGTAATTCTCCCTTAAAAATAAATATATTTGGAATGGATGAAAAAATATATAAAAATGGACAAGATATGACACGTGATAATAAAAGGATGTTTAATAACTTGTAACTTTATTTGCCAAAAATCTTATTAAACCGTTAAAATTAAAGTAGTTTCTCGTTAGGTCCCAAAAAGCCAAAGGATACAAGCTTCTCAAGGCCCAGTCAGAAAGCTTTGTTTGTAAAGTCTCTTTCAGTTCAGGTCTATTTGGAAAACGTTTGGAAGGAGAAAGACTATAGGGCTAAGAGTTCATCCAAAAAATCACAAAAGGCTTCTTGGAGGGTGTAGGCGGTATTTTCGGCTAAGTAAGGATGTGAAGTAAGTATTTGTTGAAAAAGAGAATAGCATGAATGTTTTTACTCTCGGATCCAAATATCCCTATTCTCGAACTCGATCAATTGGTTATATTCCTTTTAAGAGAAAAATTATTTGAGTGAATGTTTTACTTCTGCCCTCGGTACAATATTGACGATCTCACAAAGATGCAATTTTAGTGAATTGTCATTTACTGATCTCATCTTTTACGGAATCGATCCTGTTTGATTGTACAAGAATATGTGGAGCTAAGCATGTCTAGAAGCACAGGAGAACGTAAAATTTTAAGCTGGAGCCTCACGTCACAGAACGAATGTTTTGTTTTCAAATCAACTTCGAAGAATGCTCGGGAATCGTCTTCCTAAAAAGAAGAGTCTTCGTGACTGGTAATGTTTGTATCCTTACTTTTGAAAAGTCTTGAACTGGTTGTCCCACCATGCAACCTAGCGAGCCCTACATTTTATCACTACCCCAAATTCCCTCTGTAGGAAGTCGTGATGGCACCTAGTCTCTAAAACTACGTAAGACTATCAACATGCGGAAAAACTAAAATAACAACTTGAAATATCAAAACTACAACAATTTCATAAATAAAATCTGTATCTCAAAATGTAAAACTCCAAATACCTGGTGAAATATAAGTCACAAGCTCTAAATACAGTGCTGAACAATCCTATACATCATTGTTTATAAAAGTGTAATAAAATAAGGAAGAACAGGATAAAAGGGGACTTCGAGGCCTGAAGACGTGGGCAGGTGTACCTTGAAGTCTCCAAAATCAAGCTCCGCACGGTAGTACCGGGACTGATAAGATGTACCTAAATCTGCACAAAACATGTGCAGAAGTGTAGTATGAGTACACCACAATGGTACCTAGTAAGTGCCAAGCCTAACCTCGGTAGAGTAGTGATGCGGTCATGTCAAGGCCCTACAAGAGATACTAAGAAACAAGATAGAAGACATAACGATATAATGATAATGGCAAAGGAAGTGAAACAATATAGAATCTCCGGAAAGTTAACAACACGGAATCAAGGCAGTTAATATAACACAAAAGGAAAACAAGAATTTTACATGTTAAGAAAATAACAACCAAAACAAATACAACAAATAGAGAAAGATCAACAGGGGGCCCTACCGAGGTACCGCCTCGTAGTCCAAAATCATAAAAGTAACTCACACTATTTCCTTATATCACCGCGAGAGCCTCTACATTTAGTTATGAAATCATTTTACCAAAATAGTACCCCGTATTTTAGCCCACCTTATCACACCGCATGGCTTCTAGTAGTTCCCATGCTAGCCACGCGTATCAAGCTACCTTATCTCACAATATGCGTTTCAACACCCAGACCGTATACCATCGGATGCATATCAATAGTCACAACGGCACGGCAAAAACCTTGTGCAAATAGTAACAACAGCACGACAGAAACCTCATACAAACAACCAAACAATCTTCTCAGCAATAACATGAATGCCAAAACATAACAACTCAATAAAATGATATTTCACAACTTACACTTTGCCTCAATAGAAACTACGACCTTTGCAACTCAACACCAAACTCAACAACAAGATATTTCAAGTATTGAAAATTTTAAGTAAAGAATCCCTGGTTAAATAATAAATACAGAATTAAGATTGCAAGTAATTCAACTAAACATGTAGTACAAGTTGTAAATAAGAGATAAGACAAGTAGACATGTGAAATTAGACTAAACATGGTAGCTATAACATGCTAAAGTAACTCAATTAAAGCATGAAAAAGAAACTACGTAGCTAAAACTGAAATCTCAACATTTAACTCATGTACGCACTCGTCATCTTGCGTACACGGCCTCCACATATCACAATTATCACAACAATACCCAATCCTAAGGGAAATTTCTCCCACACAGGGTTAGACAAGTCACTTACCTCAAACCACGCTAAATAAATCAACTAGAAGGTCTTTCCCTCGATTTACCAACTCCGAACGGCTCTAATCTAGCCAAAACAATTTCATACTATAAATATATAACTATAGGGACAAGAGTGGGTTGCTCTAGTGGTAAGCACCCTATACTTCCAACCAAGAAATTGTGAGTTCGAGTGACCCCAAGAGCAAGGTGTGGAGTTCTTGGAGGGAGGGAGCCGAGGGTCTATCGGAAACAGCCTCTCTACCCCATGGTAGGGGTAAGGTCTGCGTACGCACTACCCTCCCCAGACCCCACTAGTGGGATTAAACTAGGTTGTTGTTGTTGTTGTTGTTGTTGAAATATATAACTGTAGGAAACTAATTTAAATAATGAAATTATGATCTTAGCAAAATAATGAATAATGAAATTATGGGATTATACCGTGCCTCGGAACCCAACCAAAATTACAAAAATCGAACACCCATTCGATATCGAGTCCATCCATATAAGAATTATTCAAATCCGATCTCATTTCGCCTTTCAAAACTCTAAAATTTAGTCTAAGAAATGCTATCACTTTTCCCCAATTTCCAACGCAAATCCCTAATTACATAATAAAATTTATGATAGATTAATATAGTTTAATCAAATTTGAGTCAAGAATTCTTACCCCAACAATTCCTCTTAAAATCCCTTGAAATGTTGCTTTAAATCGAGCTCCTAAAATCCCAAAATGAAATATGAACCAAACCCTCAAATTCTTCCTTTTTCTGCCCAGTAAATCTACATCTGCAGTCACTTAGTCGCATCTGCGTCGCCGCACCTGCGGAAAAAATATCGCATGTGCGGTCCTAGCTTAAGTCCCAGAGTTTCACTTCTGCGGATAAAAGATCGCATTTGCGAGCCTGCTTCTGTGGAGAAACGACTGTATCTGCGGTCACGCCCGAGGTTGCTTTCCCCAGCTTCCGCTTCTGCGAAGGCAGCCTCCGCATCCGCGGACAAATGATCCCACATGCGATCCCAACTGGTCTAGGAAAAATCCGCTTCTACGACCAGTGGCTCGCATTTGCGAGTCCTCACCTACGGCAAGTCCCTCCACAAGTGCGAAGACAACATGACCAGTCTAGCTTCTGTAGATTCACACAAGTCCAATCTCGTTCTGGATTTGAACCGAATCACATCGGGGGGTCCGTCCGAATATACCAACTAGTTCAAAAACACATAACGGATCTACTCGAAACCAAAAATCACATCAAACAACAAAAATTCTACGAATCGCAACCCAATTTCAAGCCTATGAACTATGAACTTTCGAATTATGAAACCCACGCCATTTCATACTAAAACAACTCCGATTGACACCAAATTTTGCACACAAGTCATAAATAATATTACAGACCTATTTCAACTTCCGGAATCGGGATCCGACCTCGATATCAATAAAGTCAACTCCCGATCAAACTTTCCAAATTAATCCAATTTCCAACTTTCGCCAAACTACGCCGAAACGACCTACAGACCTCCAAATCAACATCCGCACACGCTCCTAAGACCAAAATCAATATACTGAGCTATTGAAATCATTAAAATTTCATTACGGAGTCATTTTCACACAAGTCAAACTACGGTCAGATCTTACGACTTAACCCTTCAACTTAGGGATTATGTGTCCCCTTTCACTCCGAAACTCACCCGAAACCAAAATTACCATACAGAGCTATTGTCATTACTTCCTTAATTAAGTAGATTCAATTTCATATTTTTGAGATGTGAAAAATTTACCCGCATCGAGTGTTTATACTCAGTTAATAAGCAAATGACATATGCCACTTTATTTAACTATAATTATCGATACTTAACTATAATACAAGATCTTAACTAATACTAATATTAAAATACTTAATATAGTCTATGCTATTTACGGTATCATTGGCCATTACCAATAATTTTATCCGAAATTTCACAAAAATTATGACAAAACTACTTTATCCCTGAACTCTATTTCTTGTCAGCATTATTTCTCGCAGGAGATTTAGTGGGCGTTTGGATATAAGAATTGTAAAATTCCAAAATAAGGGAAATTATTTTTTTAAGTGAAAATGATATTTGAAATTTAGAGTTGTATTTGGACATGAATATAATTTTGAGTTATTTTTGAAGTTTTGTGAGTGATTTGAGTGAAGTTTTTGAAAAGTAACTTTTTGGAGTTTTTCAAATTTTCGAAAATTTCCAAAATGTATCTTCAAGTGAAAATTGAAAATTTTATGAACAAACACTGATTTCGAAAAAAAAATGAATATTTTTTTAAAACAAAGGAAAAATTTCTTATGTCCAAACGGGCAACGTCATACCATCAAATCAATATAAGTTTTCACCATTGAACACCATTTATTATTCTGCATTGAATTTAACTTAGCAATAACAAGTACAAATTACTATCATAATGTGATAACCCAAAATGTCATCTTTAACATTAATTATTAATTTTGTGTTCTAAAACCTCGAAAAGCACTATTTATCATTTCTCGACTTGCGTGCGCTGTTCGTAAAAATTTTCGGAAAGTTTTTGTGTAAAAAATGGATTAAAATGTAAAATACAGCTTTAAAACTCAACTGAATTGACTTTGGTCAACATTTTTAGCAAACAGACCCGGATCAGTATTTTGACAGTCCTGGTAGCTCCGTATCGTGATTTAGAACTTGGACGTATGCCCGAAATTTAATTTGGATGTCCCTTGCTCAAGTTATGACCATTTAATAGAAACTAGAAATTTATAGGCTAAAGATTTCTAAGTTTGACCACGTAGTTGACTTTTTGATTTCGGAGCCGGAATCCGATTCTAGAAATTTAAATAGCTCTGTTATGTCATTTATGACTTGTGTGCCAAATTTAAAGTCATTCCGGATTCATTTAATATATTTTAGCACGAGATTTGCAAATTGAAAAGTTTAAAACTCAAAGTTCGAATCGAGGTGTGAATTGTAATTTTGATGTTATTTGATGTGGTTTTAGACCCCGAGTAAGTCTGTATTATGTTAAGGGACTTATTGGGATATTTGAATAAGGTCCCGAGGGGCTCGGGTGAGTTTCGGACGAAATTCGGATTGGTTAGAGCATGTTGAAAGCACCAGATTTTTGGCAGAACCTGGTATAACAGCACCTGCGAAATAGTGATCGCAGGTGCCTGCGGAAAGCTGGTCGCTTCTGCGATTTTGGCCTTGGGTTGTGACTTCGCTTCTGCGGAGACGAATCGCGCATGTGCGCGACCGCTTCTACGATAGAAAGGTCCGCAGATGCGGAACCTCGCCTGGCAACCCATTTCGTAGATCCGAGCTCGCATGTGCAAGCCCAGGCACCACATGTGCGAAAATGCCTAGGCAGTATATATATCGAAGAGTCAGACATTTTCACTCATTTTGGACATTTTGAGCTCGGAAAGGTGAATATTTGGGTGATTTTCACGCGAAAAAATTGGGGTAAGTATTTCTTATCCTATATTGATTATATTTCATGATTTCATACTCATTTATTCATCAATCCGTGAATTTATGGAAGAAAAATCAGATTTTTATAAAATCTTTCCAAAACGAAAATTTAAGATTTGAAGGTCCATTTGATATCGGAATTGGATATTTTTTGTATGGTTGGACTTGTCTCGGAATGGGTGTTCGGATTTCATAAGTTTTTCCGAGATTTGAGACGTGGGTCCCACTATCGAATATTTAAATGAATTTCGGATTTTATCCGGAAAATTAGTAAATTCATATGGAATTAATTCCTATGATTCATATTGAGTATATCGAATTGTTTGTGAATAGATTTGAAACTTTTGGAGACAAATTTAAAAGGAAAAGCTTTGGTCGGGTAATTGATTGGAATTTACAAAGCGAGGTAAGTGTCGTGGTTAATCTTGACTTGAGGGAATAGAACCCTTAAATTATTTGTTATGTGAAATGCATGTGAACGACGTATAGGTAAGATGACGAGTGTCTATACGTCGTCAAATTAATTATTTGCATAATTATTTGAAAATCATAAATTGTTTTAAATCATAAATGAATTATTATATTAATTGTTTCACTCATAATTGCTTTGTTAAATATTAATTCTTGAATTACTGTAATAATTGCTACATGCTTATTTGAATTATGTGCACTAATTGCTACTTGACATTTAGCATATTAAATATTAAACTGTCTATTTTCTCCCGAATTTCCAAAATAAATTGTTATTGCCATTGTTTGTTCTTAAATAAATTATAAATTATTGTGTGCCTTGATGCTTAATAGTTTCTCACTGGACGTGGTATTTATTGGAGTAATTTTTATTTACATTTATGAGTTGTTTAAATTTATTTATTGGGGGAACGGGTTGCACGCCTGCAACGAAAATGAAAGTTAATATATCTATATTGGGGGATCGGATTGCACGCCGCAATAGGCTTATTTAAAAGTCAATATATTTTTTATTAAAAATAATTATATGAGAGGATTGAAAATGAATATATATTGGGGGATCAGATTGCACGTCTGCAACAGAAATTGCTTGAAATAATAATTGGTTATGACTGATGAGTTGGCTTCAATTATTTTAAATGAATTACCTGATTTATTTCTATCATTTGTTGTTGTTACCAATATTGCATATAGGTTAATGTAAGTGAACTGCCTTAGACTCGTCACTACTTCGTCGAGGTTAGACTCAACACTTACCAGTACATGGGGTCGGTTGTACTGATACTGCACTCTGCACTTCATGTGCAGATTTTAGAGTTGGTCTCAGCGGCATACCATAGACTTGCTCGGATTTCAACTACTAGAGGAGACTTGAGGTATAACTGCACGGCGTCCGCAGTTCTGAAGTCCCCGTCTACTTAACTTTAGTTGTGTGTTTGTTTTCAGACAACTTTATTTTATTCAGACCTTTATTTGTATTATTCTAGAAGCTCGTTCACTTGTGACACCAATTCTGGGATGGTATTTAGACACCATTGTTTTATGGATTATTCACTACATTTTAAATCTTACTTCCGTATTTATTTCTTAGTTATTAATAAATTTAAAAATTGTATAAAAATAGGTAATATTATTCTAACATTGGCTTGCCTAGCAAGTGAAATGTTAGGCGCCATCACTATCCAAAGGTGGAAATTTTGGGTCGTGATAGTTGGTATCAGAGCACTAC
The DNA here is from genome assembly GCF_000390325.3 of Nicotiana tomentosiformis. Lineage (NCBI taxonomy): Eukaryota > Viridiplantae > Streptophyta > Magnoliopsida > Solanales > Solanaceae > Nicotiana > Nicotiana tomentosiformis. The sequence goes on from NC_090812.1 coordinate 151,255,867, forward strand.
GTTACATAGGTCTCATGAGTCACGAGCAAGCTTAGTAGAGTCTGAAGGATCGGTACAGAGACGTTTGTACTTATCTCTTAGAGGCTATAAAGTTTAGGAACAATATCACTTCTTTCTTATTCTGTCGTGGGAATTTATTCTATCATCGATGATTGAACCACTCTACTATTATTCTATCATAGATGGTGAGAACACGTAATACATCTACCGATGGACAGGGATCAAAACCCTCGATGGCAACTATGGCCAGTGATAGAGGTCGAGACCGAGGTCGTGCTAGAGGCCGAGGTAGAGCTCAGTCTAGAGCTCGAGAAGCTGCACCTGTTGTAGAATCTCAGGTGGACCTTCAGGAGGAGGTCCAAGTTCAGAATGTACCAGCTGGACCAGTTCAGGTCCCGGAAGGATTCATAGCCACTTCAGTACTTCGGGACGCTCTAGTCCGGTTGGTGAGTCTTAAGGAAGTCGTGGCCCAGAATGGTATATTTCTAGTGGCGCCAGCCATCTCACAAGCTGGGGGAGGAGCACAAACTCCCGCCACTCCCGCTCCGGAGTAGATGGCTCCCAAGAATCAGGCTCCAGTAGCCCCGCCAGTTGGGGTAGTTCAGCAGTTGTTGTGGCTCAGACCGGTGATAGGTTCGCTATGTCTTTTGAGGCCTTATTGAGACTGGATAAGTTTACTAAGATCTTTCTAGTTCACTTCAGTGGTATACCTTCTGAGGACCCACAGAATTATCTTGAACGCTGCCACGAGGTGCTGCGGAACATGGGTATAGTTGAGACCAATTGGGTTGATTTTGGTGTATTTTAGATGACAGGTTCCGCCAAGAGGTGGTGGAGAGATTATACGTTGACTAGACCCGTTGGATCACCTGCACTTACCTGGGAGCAGTTCTCTCAGCTATTTCTAGAGAAATTCCTTCCTATCACACTAAGGGAGGAATACCGCAAGCAATTTGAGCGTCTATAGCAGGGCAGTATGAATGTTACTCAGTATGAGTCCCGTTTTGTGGATTTGGCCCATCATGCTCTCATTTTACTACCTACTGAGGGAGAGAGAGTGAGGAGGTTTATTGATGGACTTGCTTAGCCTATCAGATTGCAGATGGTTAAGGAGACTGGGAGTGAGATTTCTTTCCAGGCGGCTGCTAATGTCACCAGACGAGTCGAGATGGTTCTTGTACAAGAAAGAGGGCAGAGGTCTGATGAGAGGCCTCGTCAGTTCGGTGCTTTTAGTGGTGCCTCACTTGGAGGCAGGGGTAATTTTGGTAGGGGTCATCCTCCCAGACCGTTTCATTTAGCACTGCATGCATCTTTCGGTGCTTCAGGGAGTCACGGTCTTATTATTGCTTACTCTGGGAAGCCAACATTTAGTGCATATTCAGCTCCTATCAGTGCACTACCACTCCAGAGTTACTACAGCAGTTATCCGGCCCATTTGGGTCAGCTTCAGTTTCAGCCGCCACGACATAAGGATGAATGTTATGAGTGTGGGAACATTGGTCACATCATGAGGTATTGCCCTAGATTGCCGAGTAACATATCTCGACAGGATTCTTGTGCCACCATACCAGCACCGGTTGCTTCACCTCCTGCTCATATAGCTAGAGGTAGGGGTCAGGCAGCTAGAGGTGGAGGTCGGTCCATTAGGGGTGGAGGTCAGAACATTAGAGGTGGAGGTCAAACTGTTAGAGGTGGAGGCCAGCCAGTTAGAGGTCGTCCCAGGGATACAGTTCAGAGTGGTGGGGCTCAGCCCCGATTTTATGCTTTTCCAGCTAGGCCTGAGGCCGAATCATCTGATGCTGTGATCACATGTATTATTCCAGTTTTCCATAGATATGCTTCAGTTCTATTTGATCCAAGATATACTTATTCCTATGTGTCCTCCTATTTTGCTTCATATTTGGTTGTGCCCCGTAATTCTCTAAGTGCTTCTGTGTGTGTATCTACACCGGTGGGAGACTCTGTTATAGTAGATCATGTGTATCGTTCATGTGTGGTTACTATTGGTAGTCTGGGGACTAGTATGGGTCTTCTATTTCTTGATATGGTAGATTTTTATGTCATCTTAGGTATGGATTGGCTGTCACCTTATCATGCTCTATTGGATTGTCATGCCAAGACAGTGACCCTAGCTATGCCGGGGTTACCTCGGTTAGAGTGGAAAGGAATTCCTGGTCATTCTTCCAGCAGAGTTATTTCTTATATGAAAGCTCGACGTATGGTCGAGAAAGGGTGCCTAGCCTATTTGGCTTATATTCGTGATTCCAAAGCGAATGTTCCTTCTATGGACTCAGTACCAGTTGTTCGTAAATTTCCAGAAGTATTTCCTGCAGATTTGCTGGGGTTGCCACCTGACAGAGATATTGACTTCTGTATTGATTTGGCTCCGGACACTAAGCCCATTTCTATTCCATCATACTGTATGGCCCCGCCGAAGTTTAAAGAATTGAAGGAGCAGTTACAAGACTTGCTTGATCAGGGATTCATTAGACCCAGTGTCTCGCCCTGGGGTGCACCAGTACTATTTGTAAAGAAGAAATACGGCTCTATGCGGATGTGTATAGATTATCGGTAGTTGAATAAGGCCACTATCAAGAACAAATATTCGTTGCCAAGAATTGATGACTTATTCTATCAGCTTCAGGGTGCCAAGGTATTTTCGAATATTGATTTGAGGTCTGGTTACCCCTAGTTGAAGATTAGGGCATCTGATGTCCCTAAGAAAGTTTTTCGGACTCGGTATGGGCATTACGAATTCCTAGTGATGTCATTTGGGTTGACAAATGCCCCAACATCATTTATGGATTTGATGAATAAGGTGTTCAAGCCCTATTTGGATTATTTTGTGGTTGTATTCATTGATGATATCTTGATTTACTCCAGCAGTCGAGAGGAGCATGAGAAGCATCTTCGAATTGTGCTTCAGACCTTGAAGAATAATCAGTTATATGCTAAATTTTCAAAATGTGAATTCTGGTTAGACTCAGTTGCCTTTTTAGGGTATGCTGTATCGGCGGAAGATAAATGTGGATCCTAAGAAGATTGAGGTTGTTCAGCATTGGCCTAGACCTACTTCAGTTATAGAGATTCAGAGTTTTTTGGGTTTGGCAGGTTATTATCGTCGGTTCATGGAAGGGTTTTCATCTATAGCAAGCCCATTAACCAGACTAACCCAGAAAGATGTCCCATTTAGATGGTCAGACGAGTGTGAGTTGAGCTTTCAGAAGCTCAAGACTGCTTTGACCACGGCACCAGTGTTGGTGTTACCCACAGGTTCAGGATCGTATACGGTATATTGTGACGCATCTCACATTGGGCTTGGTACAATGTTAATGCAAGATGGCATGGGGATTGCATATGCGTCACGACAGTTGAAAGTTCATGAAAAGAATTATTCGGTTCATGACTTAGAATTGGCAGTCATTGTTCATGCGCTGAAGATTTGGAGGCATTATCTCTACGGTGTCCCGTGTGAGGTATTTACTGATCATCGTACCCTTCAGTATCTGTTCAGACAAAAATATCTCAATTTCAGGTAGAGAAGATGTTGGAGTTGTTGAAAGACTATGATATCACCATTTTGTATCACCCCGGAAAGGACAATGTGGTGGCCGGTGCTTTGAGTAAAAAGGTTGTGAGTATGGGCAGTCTTGCGTATATTTCGGTTGGTGAGAGGCCGTTAGCTACATATGTTCAGACTTTGGCTAATCTGTTCGTGAGGTTAGATATTCCAGAACCCAGTCGGGTTCTATCTTGCACAGTCGCTCGGTCTTCTTTATATGAGCGCATCAGAGAGAGGTAGTACGATGATCCTCATTTACTTGTCCTTAAGGACACGGTGCGACACAGTGATGCCAAATAGGTTTCTGTTGGGGAAGATGGAGTTCTGCAAATGCAGGGTCGTATTTGTGTGCCTAATGTTAACGGGCTTAGTGAATTAATTCTTGAAGAGGCACACAGTTCCAGGTATTCTATTCCTCCAGGTACCGCCAAAAATGTATCAAGATTTGTGGCAACATTATTGGTGGAGTAGAATAAAGAAGGATATAGTTGCATATGTAGCTCGGTGTTTAAATTGTCAGCAAGTTAAATATGAGCATCAGAGAGCTTGTGGTTTGCTTCAGAATTTAGAAATTCTTGAGTGGAAGTGGGAGCGTATCGCTATGGATTTTGTTTTTGGGCTTCCACGGACTCAGAGAAAATTTGATGCAGTTTGGGTCATTGTGGACAGGTTAACCAAGTCAGCGCATTTCATTCCAGTGGCAGTTACCTATTCTTCAGAGAGGTTAGCTGAAATTTACATTCATGAGATTATCCACCTTCACGGTGTGCCCATGTATATTATTTCAGATCGAGGTATGCAGTTTACCTCAAACTTCTGGAGGGCTCTACAGCGTAAGTTAGGCACGTGGGTTGAGTTGAGTACATCATTTCATCCACAGACAGACGGACAGTCAGAGCGCACAATTCCGGTTTTGGAATATATGCTTTGTGCTTGTGTTATAGACTTTAGAGGTTATTAGGATCATTTCTTACCACTTGCGGAGTTTGCTTATAATAATAGCTACCGGTAGAGCATTCAGATGGCTCCATATGAGGCATTATACAGAAGGCGATGTGGTTCGCCAGTTGGCTGGTTCGAACAGGGAGAGGCTCGGTTAATGAGTACCGATTTGGTACAGGATGCCTTGGATAAGGTCAAGATTATTCAGGATTGACTTCGCATAGCTTAGTCTAGGCAAAAGAGTTATGCCGACCGTAAAGTTTGTGATATTGCATTCATGGTTGGAGTAAGAATATTGCTCTGGGTTTCACCTATGAAAGGTGTAATGAGGTTCGGAAAGAAGGGCAAGATGGCCCCAAGGTATATTGGACCCTTTGAAATTCTTGAAAGGGTGGGTGAAGTAGCCTATAGGCTTGCGTTACCACCTAGTTTATCAACGGTTCATCCGGTGTTCCATGTGACTATGCTTCGGAAGTATCATGGTGATCCGTCCAATGTGTTAGATTTCAGCTCAGTCCAATTGGACAAAGATTTGACTTACGAGGAAGAGCTGGTGACTATTTTAGCCCGGCAGGTCCGGCAGTTGAGGTCTAAGAGTTATCCTTCAGTTCGTGAGCAATGGAGATGTCAGCCAGTAGAGGAAGATACCTGGGAGTCCGAGTCGGACATGGGTAGTAAACATCCACACTTATTCACCAGCTCAGGTATTTGTTTTCTAACTCCGTTCAAGGACGAACGTTTGTTTTAGAGGTGGAGAATGTAATGACCCAAAATGTCATCTTTAAAGTTAATTACTAATTCTGTGTTCTAAGACCTTAAAAATAACTATTTATTATTCCTCGACTTGTGTGCACAGTCCGTAAAATTTTCTGAAAAGTTTTTATGTAAAAAGTGGATTAAAATATGAAATAGAGCTTTAAACCTCAACTAAGTTGACTTTGGTCAACATTTTGAGCAAACGGACCCGGATCGATGTTTTGACATTCCCGGTAGCTCTGTATCGTGATTTGAGACTTGGGAGTATGCGTGGAATTTAATTTGGAGGTCCCTAACTCAAGTTATGACCATTTAACGGAAACTAGAAATTTAAAGGCTAAATATTTCCAAGTTTGACCACGGGGTTGGCTTTTTGATATCGGAGCCGGAATCGATTCTGGAAATTTGAATAGCTCCATTATGTCATTTATGACTTGTGTACCGAATTTGAAGTCATTCTGGATTCATTTAATATGGTTAGACCCCGAGTAAGTCCGTATTATTTTACAGGACTTGTTGGGATATTTGAATAAGGTCCCGAGGGGCTCGGGTGAGTTTCAGATGAAATTCGGATTGGTTAGAGCATGTTGAAAGTAGTAGGTTCTTGGCAAAATCTGGTGTTACTGCACCTACGAAATAATGATCGCAGGTGCGCAGCCGCTCCTGCAGAAAGCTGGTCGCTTCTACGACTTTGGCCTTGGGTTGTGACTTCGCTTCTGCGGAGATCAATCACGCAGGTGCGCGACCTCTTCTGCGATAGAAAGGTCCGCATATGCGGAACCTCGCCTGGCAGCCCATTTTGCAGATGCGAGCTCGCATGTGCGAGCCCAAGCACCGCAGGTGCGAAAATGCCTGGGTAGTGTATATATTGAAGATTTACTCATTTTGGAAATTTTGAGCTAGGTAAGGCGAATATTTTGGCTATTTTCACGGGAAAAAATTGGGGTAAGTGTTCCTTATCCTATATTGATTATATTTCATTATTACAGACTCATTTACATCATGAATCCGTGAATTTATGGAAGAAAAATCAGTTTTTTATAAAAAATTTCAAAAACGAAAATTTAAGATTTGAAGGTTCATTGGATATCGGAATTGGATAATTTTTATATGGTTGGACTCATCTCAGAATGGGGGTTTAGATTTCGTAAGTTTTTTTCGAGATTTGAGATATGGGGTCCCACTATCGAATATTTAAATAAATTTTGAATTTTATCCGAAAAATTAGTAAATTCATATGGAATTAATTCCAATGATTCGTATTGAGTATATCGAATTGTTTGTGAATAGATTTGAAGCTTTTGGAGACAAATTTAAAAGGAAAAGCTTTGTTCGAGTAATTGATTGGAATTTGCAAAGCGAGGTAAGTGTCGTGGTTAACCTTGACTTGAGGGAATAGAACCCTTAAATTATTTGTTATGTGAAATGCATGTGAACGACGTATAGGCAAGGTGACGAGTGTCTATACGTCGTCAAATTAATTATTTGCATAATTATTTAAAAATCATAAATTGTTTTAAATCATGAATGGATTATTATATTAATTGTTTCACTTATAATTTCCTTGTCAAATATTAATTCTTGAATTCCTATAATAATTGCTACATGCTTATTTGAATTATGTGTACTAATTGCTACTTGACATTTAGCATATTAAATATTAAACTGTCTATTTTCTCCCTGATTTCCAAAATAAATTGTTATTGCCATTGTTTGTTCTTAAATAAATTATAAATTATTGTGTGCCTTGATGCTTAATAGTTTCTCACTGGACATGGTATTTATTGGAGTAATTTTTATTTACATTTATGAGTTGTTTAAATTTATTTATTGGGGGAATGAGTTGCACGCCTACAACGGAAATGAAAGTAAATATATCTATATTGGGGGATCGGATTGCACGCCGCAATAGGCTTATTTAAAAGTCAATATATTTTTGATTAAAAATAATTATATGAGAGGATTGAAAATAAATATATATTGGGGGATCAGATTGCACGCCTGCAACAGAAATGGCTTAAAATAATAATTGGTTATGACTGCTGAGTTGGCTTCAATTATTATAAATGAGTTACCTGATTTATTTCTATTATTTGTTGTTGTTACTAATATTGTGTACGAGTTAATCTAAGTGAATCTCCTTAGCCTCGTCACTACTTCGTCGAGGTTAGGCTCAGCACTTACCAGTACATGGGATCAGTTGTACTAATACTGCACTCTGCACTTCTTGTGCAGATTTTGGAGTTGGTCTCAGCGGCGTACCATAGACTTGCTCGGATTTCAACCACTAGAGGAGACTTGAGGTATAACTGCACGACGTCCGCAGTTCTGAAGTCCCCATGTACTTAACTTTAGTTGTGTGTTTGTTTCGAGACAGCTTTATTTTATTCAAACCTTTATTTGTATTATTCTAAAAGCTCGTGCACTTGTGACACCAATTCTGGGATGGTATTTAGACACCGTTATTTTATGGATTATTACTACATTTTAAATCTTGCTTCCGCATTTATTTCTTAGTTATTAATAAATTTAAAAATTGTTTAAAAATGACTAATATTATTCTAACGTTGGCTTGTTTAGCAAGTGAAATGTTAAGCGCCATCACGGTCCGAATATGGAAATTTCGGATCGTGACACGTAACCTATGCCTCCCAAGTCTGAGAGTGCAAGACTAATTGAGCAACATACTAGTAAAAGAACAGGAACCTTCATGGTTAGTTCTCTTAGTCTAACTTTAACTACATATATTGTTGTTTCGGAATTATGCTTTACGCTCGAAGAAGATCGGAAATAATCAGTATTTCGAAATTTAGCCAAACACTTGAAGAAGATTAGGAATAAAAGAAAGAAGAACGAGGAAGTTGATGGCAAACCTAAGTTTTCCTGAAGTTATGTTAGTATAGGTTTTCTGACGTTATGTTGGTACGTATGACTTAATTCCTTTTTTTTATTTTTTATTTATTTTAAATAAAACTCCTAATAGACCTTAGTTTGTCTTATATGGTTAACGTAACCACATTGGTGCATGTAAGTTTTTAGCATTATCATATATCATACGAAAAATGTACCTTAATTATTTGATACATTAATAGGCCCTTATTTAAATTTATGTGTTCTTGCATTTTTGAACATCCTAGAACTTTAGTTTCAATAGAAATAGAAAAACAAATTTGGAAATAGGGACTTTAGGAGTTAATTACTTGATGTCTTGTGCGTGTTTCCATGATAAGGGCCAAGGGGAAAAAAATATTTTGTTAATTTTAAACTTAATATATTAAAATATGTTTTTTATATATAAATTTATACGGTACGATTCAATATCTTTTGAATTTTAATTTTATAAAATAAAAAACATACCATATTTTCATTAGAGAGCTTGACTAAAAGCTTTTTATCTAGATTCATGTCCTTCATGAGATTTGACAAAGTCTCACTTCTTAGGCGGCTATACTTAATAAATTGTGTTCTTTTGTGTGGAAAAAGTGTGGAATTTATACTCCCTCGGTCCCCATTTATGTAGCGTTGACTGAGCAACAACAACAACCTAGTATAATCTCATTAGTGGGGTTTGGGGAGGGTAGTATGTATGCAGACCTTACCCCTATCCTGGGGTAGAGAGGCTGTTTCCAATAGACCCTCGGCATCCTTCCTTCCAAGTACTCCCTCCTTGCTCTTGGGGTAACTCGAATTCACAACCTCTTGGTTGGAAGTGGAAGGCGCTTACCATCAGAGCAACCCACTTTGTCTAGAAAATAATCCCAATAGTAGCGTTGACTCAGCATGGAGTTAAAAAAAAAATTACTTTTGAAATTGATGATGTAAAATAAGTCATGAATATTTGTGTAGTTTTAAAATATCTTTTTAAGGTAAAATAATAAATTTAAAGTTAAATTATTTTTAAATATAAAAATATATTATTCTTTTTTATATAAACTAAAAGAAAAAGTGTATCACATAAAATGGGACAGAAGAATACCACAATTAATCAATCTACTTTTAAATTTCAAGTGTTCTCTCGCCTCAATAAGCATCAAAATCTTTCTTCCTACCATGTAGATTTATTTTTTAAGAAAGATTGTCATACTATAAATTTAATATCTTTTGAATTTTGTTATTGTATATAGTGGTAATATTGTATTAAATGTAAGATGAAAGTCCCATTTGGCTAAATGGTGGACAATGAACAAGGAGGACATAGAAGCTACAATTTTGGTTATTTTTAATTATTTGTCTCTAGAGTTCAATGAGCAGGTAATGTATTTATTCTTATTTGGTTGAATAAGATTTTATATTTTAACCAAAAAAACTCTTCATAGTAGAGTTTGTGCTATTATATGTTTAGAATCTTAAAAAAAACAGAGGAAAACCATTGACTGTTTAATTTATAAGAACAAAAGTACATTAATAATAATTATTTAATAATTATGTGGGAGACTAGATCTAAAGCATTACAATTCTAGCAAATTTCGTTAAATGTTATGTCATCTCAGATAGATAGATCAATTTAAATAAAAAGTGTATCTCTGTGTTTGTGGATTTCTTTGTCTGTTTTGTTTTTCCAAAACAAATTTAAGTGTTTCCTTTTACAACCTCTTGTCAATATTATATATCTTTTAAGATTTTTGCATACTCTTATGAAAGTCATTTTAATAGACATAATCATATGGGTATTTGTCTAAATTCTCTTTTCTCTCCTTAAACATATCACTTAATTAATATTAATACTAATTAAAAAGATAGGATGGATTTGAAAATACAAGTAATATTAAATGATTTCTCTAACACCTCAAATATTTTGAGACAAATTCAATTTGGAAAAAGTAGAAATATTTCAGAATATGGGAGTATCAAATACACGTAAATGAGTTGTTGTATGTCTAGTTGTGATAACGTAGATAATCACCACACATATATTTAAAGTAAAATGTTTAAATTTGCTGTTAAACTATTCGGAATTAAAGTATACGGAGGGCAAAGTTGCCCCTTCTCCGAATATTCGACCATTTTTTCTCACCACACATCAGATTTGAACTTTCTACATTTTGTTTTCCGTGCTTCGCTTGGCAATTGACTTTGGCTTTTTAAGTCTTTGTCGGTCTTCTTCTGCTTGCCTAATGGTTCCTTAAACGCACAATTTCAGCTCAAATGTTTCTTACTCTCTCATTTCCATTTTAGCTATGGCTTTGTGCATTAAAAATGGCTTTCTTGCGGCTGCCCTTGTACTTGTTGGGGTGTTAATGTGCAGTATCCAAATGATAGGTATCTCTCTCACACACACATGTACACTACATGTATATATATATATATGCACCTTGTACCATGCGGATCAACTTATATACACTAATAGCGTAAATAACTTTTGCGGTAGTATTGATTTGCTCTTGTATTTTCTTATGTTTAGTTTACCTTTACTACCTAGGGATTATGTTCTTATTTTTATTCCTATTTTTGTTTCTTTCAATTTGGTTGATCTATTAACTTGCAGTTATTTACCGTTTGTTGATATTGCTATTGCTTCTTTTTTATCTTTTCTTGAGCCGATGGTCTATCGAAAATAACCTCTCTATCTTCAGAAGGCAGCGGTAAGGTCTGCGTGCACTCTATTTCCCCAGACCCCATTTGTGAAATTACATTGAGTTTGTTATAATATTTTTATGTTTATCATGTAACCTACCTTATTTTTGTAAGTCACTTATTATGAATAGTTACATATAGTTATTTCTAGGTAACCTGACACTATAATGTTGGTTTGAGAAGAATTTATATAGAGAATCATAGTTAGTGGGAATATTCATTTAGTCGACACCTAACTTATTTGGGGACTGTCGCATCGTTGCTGCTGTTGTTTATTCTAATGTACATTTTTACTTATCATGCAGGGGCACAATCTATTGGAGTATGCTATGGAAAAATTGCCAACAATTTACCATCAGAACAAGATGTCATAAACCTATACAAGGCTAATGGCATTACAAAGATGAGAATCTACTATCCAGATAAAAACATCTTCAAAGCTCTCAAAGGAAGTAACATTGAGATCATTCTTGATGTTCCAAATCAAGATCTTGAAGCCCTAGCCAATTCTTCAATAGCCAGTGGTTGGGTTCAAGATAACATAAGAAGTCATTTCCCATATGTTAAATTCAAGTACATATCTATAGGAAATGAAGTATCTCCCTCAAATAATGGTCAATATTCACAATTTCTTCTTCATGCAATGGAAAATGTGTACAATGCATTAGCAGCATCAGGGTTGCAAGATAAGATCAAGGTCACAACTGCAATATATTCAGGGCTCTTAGCAAACACCTACCCACCCAAAGCTAGTATATTTCGAGGAGAATTCAATAGTTTCATTAATCCCATTATCCAATTTCTAGCACGAAATAACCTTCCACTCTTAGCCAATGTCTACCCTTATTTGGTTCACATTTCCAACACTGCTGGTGTCGCACTTTCTTATGCATTGTTCACACAACGAGGAAAAAATTCAGCAGGGTATCAAAATCTTTTTGATGCCATTTTGGATTCTATGTATTTTGCTGTAGAGAAAGCTGGAGGACCAAATGTGGAGATTATTGTATCTGAAAGTGGCTGGCCTTCTGAAGGAAACTCTGCAGCAACTATTGAAAATGCTCAAACTTATTACAGAAATTTGATTGATCATGTGAAAAGAGGGGCAGGAACTCCAAAGAAACCTGGAAAGTCTATAGAAACTTATTTATTTGCCATGTTTGATGAAAATGATAAGAAAGGAGAAATCACAGAGAAACACTTTGGGCTCTTTTCTCCTGATCAGAGGGCAAAATATCAACTCAATTTCAATTCTTTGATGCCAATATATATTGATATATCTAGAGTGATATGAGTAATAAGGAGAACTGTTATGTTTTTCTCTTCAATTGAAAATGTAACTATGGTTTCACTTTGATATCTATATGTCATATTTATTGAAATTCGTCTTTTGGTTTTAAAGTCTCGCCTTCTATTGGCAAGTATCTGCGTAGTTTTCATATTAAAAATACTAAGCCTTAAAAGAGTGACTACCAATATATTCTTGACGACAAAAAAACTGTATGAAAGACCATTTTGCATTGGATGCTCTTTTTAACCTCCCTTCAATATGATGGTTTTGTTGTCTTGGATAGTGTTTAAGCCTACTTCTTCTCCAGAATTTTCTTTGTTATCAATACGACATGTTCTTAACATAACTACTCTTAATTTCTGATCGGTAACCATCCGCAAAAAAAGAAAAATTAAGCAAGGAGATGACTCATATTCGATCAGAATGTTTGATTTTGGAACAACCCGGCATGTATATTTCATAACATGTGTTTCATTGAAGAGGATGAACTACACTTTTTTTATTACCGCACCCAAGGCAGATCGAAACAAAGAATATCCACCAATATTTTCATTCTCTTGACCAGCTATGATACTGGTAATAACGAGGTCTCTTTCTTCTCTTCAACACTTTCTTTTTCCCTTCAAGATTCCTTTTTTTCTACTAGTTTTTACGTAAGCTATTTGCAGGAAGCATACAAAGTCTTTACTTTTGAAATCCATTTCTGAAGTCACGACACTAAAATAAAGTACTTTCGAGTTATTTTTTATTTGTTAGTGGTTTTGTGACTGGTTGGTCGCTTTTCACATTACTTGGTGTATATCTTTTTATCTTTGGTTTTCCTTGTGTAAAGAAGATATTTGTGTTAGAATAAGAGATTGAGCAGAATTGGTGAATCCACGGTTAGAGTTTCAGAGAGAAAAACGAGAGAAGAAATGAGTAAAGCTCTGTATTGAACAATTATGTTCTGTTGTTCTCTAAAATGTTCCCTACTCTCCTATATACAATGAGCCTATTACTATAATACAAAGAATACAACCGGACCAAGTAAATAACTATAATGGGCATGTGGCTTAACTACACTACCAACTAACTACATCCCAAATATGCTACTAGAAATGCAGTCTTTTCACAGGGAAGAATCGGTAGAAAATCTGTGTGAAATTTGAATATTCCCACGATATTTCCAAGGGAGGCGCTCCGTGGGAAAATGGCTGGTGGGAAAATAATTTTTCAGGACATTCATGGGTAATTCCCAGGAAGTTTCCCACAAAAGGTTTCACGAGAATTTGGTGGGGTCACACAGTGTATTTTTCCACGACCGCTGTGGGAAAAAGAAGAAAATATAATAATTTAATTTTTCTAAATTTCCCACCGAATCTGTGGGAAGTAATAAAAATAATTTAGTTATTTTTTTATTTTACCCACGAAATCAGTGGGAAATATGCATAACCTAGAAATAAATCTATAAACATTCCCACGAATATCAGTGTGAAATATTGAAATTCTTGAAAAAATATGGGCAAAATTCCGAGGGAGTTGGTGGGAAATCCGTGGAAAATCTGGTAAATATTTTCATGACAAAATCTGTTTTTAGAACTACACCACCTGCCAAACAAAAAGTACAACCACGAATACAAGACTAAATACAATTAAGCATTCAAATACCATAAACAACATCTAATTCAATCCATTTCATAAACAATATCCAACAAAACATAGAGTAGAACAAAAACTCAAAAAATCCAGCATTCAAATTCAACATCCAAGTACCATTTAAGACAAACTAATAAAAGAAACTACTCTTTAGTTATCATCAGATGCTGCTGGAGAACGAGGCACGGGAAATGCACCATATGCTAAGAGGGAGTTTATCTAAGACTTGAGACTTTTAACATCACTAGTGACAAGTCTTAATGCATCGTCCTTTCGCCTCATTTCTTCCTCCCTTCGCCTTTCCTCTTCCTTTCTTCGCCTATCTTCTTCCTCCCTTCGCTTTGACTCTTCTTCCCTTGCAGTCCTTTCTTGAAGATACAACTCTGTAATCTTCGCTACCTTTCTATTCAATTGCTCAAACTCATCCAGATCAACCGAACAATGTGACGAAGAATAAGAACCAGACAATCCAGAAGTACGACGGCCGAGACTAAACTCTGATCCAAGGCTGTAGACTCTCCCCTTATGCACGCCACCAACTGCCTTAATCCACATGTCCATGATCTCCTCTTGGGTTGGTTGGATTGGCCTACCTTGATCATCAATCGACTGGCTTTGAATGAACTCCTCCAAGATTCGTTTGAAATTATCCTGTAAAAAAATTATAATTATTATGAAAGTAAATTTTATTAAAGAAAATTTATGCAAATAAGTATCTTTATTTCTCAAACTTTAAAGTGAAACACACGGAAAGATTAAAAGCATAGCAGCCTTGCTGGACTTAATCATTGCCATTTGTTCACCATCCTTTTCACATGGCATTTCATCCAATAAATCCCTTGTTCCTTATGCTTTTCGGACCAATAGTTGGACATGCAGAAACTAAGAAATATGCTGACTTTTCCTTAAATAGTTCTAGCCTGGAATCACAAGTTTATAATAGAGAGAATTTGACAGTGTGTGCTCTCGTCATAACAATTAGAATCATAAAAAATAACATACTGTGCCGATGCTTATGTCACACCATCCAGCTACTATAACCATATCTCAAGAGCCAAAAGCTTTTGTAGCCAATTTGTTTGTAAGACTATATATTTAATTGCTTGATGTCATTGTAAACGGTTCTTGAAATCAGACTTCTTTGCACCACATTACTCCAAAACATATCTAAAAGGCTATTCTCATCATAGTAAGAAGCATTAAAACTTTTGTAGATTTTGAGAGTTATCATTAGCCTTCTTCTATACATCTCGTCTAACAAATATGAAGCAACATCAAGATTCCCCACTTTAAAGTAAGCATTTACAAGAGTAGCATATACTAGACTATCCCCAAGCACTCCCTTTGTTTGCAAAATGTGGAAAACTTTTTCAGCACTATCAATTCTACCTCTCTTGCACAATCTCTTAATGAGACAACTGCTATATCATTATTCTGGTGGCAGTAAACATCCACAAGCCACGAATATGAGTAATAACTGGGAGAAAGTCCAACACTAACCATGTTAAATAAGATTTCTTTGGCCCATCTATATGCCTAAGAAATAATATCCAATGCGTGCATTGTACAATATAAGCTCACTGCACTAATAAGTGCAAACACATCTTAAACACCAATCATATGATAGAGCATTTAGAGCATTTCAGAATGCCATGAGTAGAAATGTATTTTTGATATTCATATATGTGAAGAATGTTGTTAATCTTACATGGGTTGTCTTAGCGCGCGGCTCAATCCAAGTCATTTTTGTTCCATCCTTCAACTTCTTCATGTGGGTTTCCTAAAACACCTCATCATGAGTAACTGGTCTTCCTTTAGTCTTTTCCTGCAAAAATAAATAATATGTTAAAAAATGGTAACTAAAATAGTTATAAATCAAGAAAAATATAAAAAATACATTACCAATCTTCTTCGATGAGCCGCCATACTAATTGAGCCGCCTGTATGCACCGAGCCACCCTTGTTGGACAAACGGGTTGCCCTTCCTTGTTCGCTCTTCTTCTCAAATTTCGGAGAGTTCCAATACTCAAGAAGTTTAACCCATAAATCATCAAGAATCCAACTTGGCCTCTTTTTACTTTCTCGATCAGTCCGAAGCATATCAGACAACCTATCAGAACATTTTTTAAAGAAAACGACTCGTACCTCAGCTTCAAAATCGCGTGACCATGCACACTTCATCTGCAAATAAAACACGTTAGAATGAATATAGTGAGTTGAAAACTAAAGAAAAAGATTAATTTTACCATAAATTCATCAAACATTCTGTCCCTAATGTGACTTGGAACATCGGACCAAAACCTCCATGGTGCGTAATAAAATAAACACATCGATTCAACCACGGCTTTCGTAGCCTGGGGAGGATAAAAGTTGCATTGAATTTAAAACAAGTTAGAAACTACATTTAGAATTAATTATAAATTAAAAAGATGAATATTTACCCTGCTCCATCGGGAACAATAATCAACCTCCGAAGGTCATCATATATTCCAACATTTAGAGGATCCTACCTTCGTGTAGAAGTCTGTGTATGAGGATGTGTAGTTGTATCACTATCGGTGTATGGGGATGTAGAATTACCATCGACTCCAATATTTGGCCTAGAAATGATGGGAGATAAAGACGGAGTGAAATCAGACGAAGGTATGGAAGAGTAGCTAGCAGGATGACTAAATGATGAAGACATGCCAGATGAAGATGATGAATGAATGATTGGAGAAAATGATGACCGGATGCCAGAAGAAGATGATGAAGGAATGGCTGGAGAAGATAATGATGGCATGACAGGGCAAGATGATGAGGGTATGTCCGAAAATGGAGTGAATTTATACGAAGGCATGGAAGAGTTCCTAGCAGGCTGACTAAATGATAAGAGCATACCAGAGGAAGATGATGAATGAATAATTGGAGAAACTGGTGATTGAATGGCAGATGGAGATAATAAAGGAATGACTAGACAAGATGATGATGACATGATAGGGTAAGATGATGATGAGGGTACGCCAGGCCTAAGTGAAGGCATGTGCTGGGAAGATGTAGATTTAAAAAAGGGTGTAGATGAGGGAACGTTATACCCTAGGTGAGGAATAGAGTATAAGGGAGGTGAAAATGATAACGGGCATGTAGGTGGAGGCACATGCGAAGTAGACTGTGCATGTGGGGGAGAGGTAGTGATACCTAAGTTACTAGAAACTTTTGTTTTCTTTCTTGTTTTACCCTTCTCCGCTGCAGTACCCTCTGAACGATCTTTACCTCGAGGAGCCATCTAAATAATATAGCATAAGAAAAGATATGTTAATATGTTTAGCAACAAATTTAAATGCATAACATACAAGTTAGTAAAAAGAACAAACATGTCAATCCTAATCGCTTAGTTCATCTTCATCAGAAATTTCATCCTCCTCGCTTGTTTCATTTTCATCATCATATTCTTCCTCCTCAGTTAATTCATTTTCATCAGCGGAATCTTCCTCTTCATTATCCATAATGTTGTTGAACTGAAGGATCAACTTCTTCGTACACGCCTTCAATATGCAGTTCATGTGCTAATTCATTATCCATAATTAGTTGAACACTTGATATATCATTCTGGTATGCTATATCTAGTGCATCCTCAACTTCTACTCTACCAACCGGTTTAGTTTTTATAACTACCCACCATTCAGTCTTATTTTTACACGACGACGGATAAGGAGCGTAATACACTTGCTTTACATTTTGTGCAATGATAAATGGATCATATCTTGCATACTTCCTCGTGTGATTAACTTCAACTATTTTATAGTGCTGATGTACCTTTGTACCTTTATTTGGTGTTGGATCAAACCACTTGCATCGAAAAAGTACCAGCCATTTCTTCGGCCAACCAACATACTCTATTTCTAAAATCTCCTCGAGTACACCATAATAATCAATATCTCCATCTTGGTCACCATCACCACCCTTCACCCACACTCCGCTATTAATGGTTTTCTTATTCTTAGACCATTCTTCCGTGTGAAACTTGTATCCATTGACAAAGTACTTGGACATAGTTTTAACCTGAGGAATAGGTCCCCAAGCTATATCACGCAAAATTGGATCACCTATACCATTGTCTGGATTATGAACCTATATAGAGTTGAAGAAAATTAAGAAGTTAGAAAATACAACTTGTACAAAACTGAGAATCTGATATTTGTTAACACTTACATAATCTCTAAACCACTCTAAAAACCTTGGATAAACAACATCTTGACCAAACACACTCACAAAATATCTGTCCCACATATTTATAAATTTTATTAGCTAAAATAATAATAATAGATCATGCAAGTAGGTCAATAACATAATTTCAAACCTACTCGTAAAATTGTTGAACTTCGGGGCAGTTGAGCAACACGTGTGTTGTAGCCGACTTTTTCTCCATCCCAGTCCAATTTATTTTTTGATACTTTTTAAAACTTCTACCGGGTTGATTGAATATGGATATCGGCGGTGCCAAAGGATCATTATCACCTTCGTCATGTCGATTTGGACTATTTCTCAAACATGGCACATGATGCTCAAAATAATATGAACAGAAATGAGAAGTTTCTTTAACTAGATATGCTTCACATATTGATCCCTCAATCTTGGATTTTTGTTTCACCGTCCGTTTACATTTTCCAATAGTCCTACATAGCATAATTTTAGATGGGAAGAAGTGTAATAAAAAAACATAAAGGAAAAATAATTAATGATTATTACCTCTCAAATGGATACATCCATCTACATTGAACAGGCCCTCCAAGTCGTGCCTCTCTTATAAGATGAACTGGGAGATGTTCCATTACATTGAAAAAGCCACATGGAAAACATTTTGCCGGTTTGTTTATGATTAAATGGATGTTACTTTCCATTAAAACTAGATTTTCCTCCCTCAATGTATTAGAACATAAGTCTTTGAATAATAAGCTTATCTCTGTAATGGGTTTCCATATTCTCTCAGGCAATGCACTAAATGCAATAGGAAGTAATGATTCTATGAAAATGTGACAATCATGGCTTTTCATATACATCAACTTTCCTTCTTTCATCTCAACACAATTGGATAAGTTTGAAGCATACCCATCGGGCATTCTCAAATTTCGAACCCAATCACCGATCTTTCGTTTGTCATCCATTTTGAAAGAATAAATGGCCTTAGGCTTCACCATCCTGTTATTTTCTTGTCGTAGTTCTAATTCTCTTCGTCTACAGTATTCCTGTAAGTCCATCCTGGCCTTCAAATTATCTTTTGTCCTGTTCTTGTCATCCATTATAGTATGAAATAAGTTATCAAAAAAGTTCTTTTCAATATGCATGACATCCAAGTTATGTCGAAGAAGATTATGCTTCCAATAAAGTAACTCCCAAAATATGGTTTGTTTAGTCCAATTATACTCAACACCATAACCAGGTAATTTAAGTAATGGAGACTCTGTTACCTTAGGAAAATTCTTAACCCTCTCCCAAATTTTCTCCCCCGACAAGGTTGCTGGTGGCTCATCATAATCAGTTCGATTCTTCATAAATGCACTAGTATTTCTCCTAAACTCATGATCCATTGGCAAAAACCGACGGTGACAGTCAAACCATGTGGTCTTACCTCCATGTTTCAAAGTGAATACTTTTGTGTCTTCCATACAGCAAGGACAAGCTAACTTTCCGGCAGTCGACCATCCAGATAACATTCCATACGCAGAAAAGTCATTAATAGTTCACATCAAAGCAGCACGCAATTTAAAATTTTGTTTAGTTGATATGTTGTATGTTTCAACACCTTCCTGCCACAATAACTTTAGCTCATCAATCAAAGGCTGCAAATATACATCAATCAAACTTTTTGGATTACTTGGACCCGGAACTATGCTAGTTTGGAACAAATATGGACTTGTCATACACATCTCTGGCGGAAGATTATACGGTGTAATAAAAATAGGCCAACAAGAATATGGTGCAGCAGACACGGAAAAAGGAGTGAATCCATCTGCACACAAACCCAACCTAACATTTCTTAGTTCATTAGCGAAGTCAGGATACATCCTATCAAAATGCTTCCACGCTTCTCCATCTGAAGGATGACACAAAACACCAGGCGCCCTTCTATTTTCGTGGTGCCATCTCATATGAGGAGCGGAACTCATTGATGCATACAATCTCTTTAACCTAGGTATAATAGGTAAATAATGCATCCTCTTAATTGGAACTTTCTTTACTTTGGCATTTGTGACTTCCTTAAAATGAGACAATCCACAAAATTTGCACGCTTCTAGTGCCGCATCATCTTTATAATATAACATACAACCTTTTTCACAACAATCAATTTTTGTTGAGGAAAGTCCTAACTTGAAAACTAACTTCTTAGCCTTATAGTAATCACCGGGTAAGTTAATGTTCGGACTAACTTCACCCATAAGCCCAATTGTAGCATTCATGGCCGCTTGAGAAAGATTCCAATCCGATTTGATAGTTAGTAATCTAACTGCAACAGACAACTCCGAGTGTATTGAGCCTTCATAGAGTGGACGACTAGCCGCCTCTAATAATTCATAAAAGTGCTTTGCCTCATCATTGGGAGACTCATCAATATTTTGTTGGGATTGAACTCTTGGGTGTATCCCAAAAGCATTCGACACCATTTCATGCATTTGAGGATTATCATAATTTTTCTCAAATAATGTACTACTCTCACAACCAGCAAGATTCTGAAAGTCAACATCAGCTAAATTACTGTAGTTCTCTCCATGAACCGTCCACATATAATAATTTTCTCTAAACCCCTTTCTGTAAAGATGAACTTTAACATCCTCCAGTATCAATAACTTTATACATTTGCACTTAGCACAAGGACATCTAATTGTTCCTTCATTACGGAATTCAAGAAGTGTTTTTGCATAAGCAATAAATCCTTTAACACCTTCTACAAATTCTTCTTTCAACCCCCCACGATTAGGATAATTTCTATCATACATCCATCTACGATCTCGTTCCATCTATTATACAATGCAATATAAAATAATTAGATAAGGAAATAAATAATTTATTTTATTCACTCAGTGGAACGTCATGAAACAATGTTTCATAAACTATTCCTTGTACATGAAAATTGATAAAGATGACTACTTCCTAACAAAAATAAAATCAACATATGTACAAAAATAGGAAAGAGTGTACCAAACTACTTCGCAAAATGAGGAAATAAAAGGCCTTGAAGATTACTGAGATCTGAAACCCTAGCTTCGAAGAAAAACTTCCAAAGTAAAAATCCAATTGATGAATGAATCGCTCAAATTTCTTAGAGATCGATGGCTCTCCAATGCAATCAAGCAAATGAACCAGCAGAAGAAACAAAAACAAGATGAAACTCCGACCACTAAGAACAAATGAGAAAATTCTGGTAGCTAACGAACTAAAACCTCCAAGGGCAACACCGCTGAGATTAGGAGATGAAGGATAAATGATTTCATGGCTGTGATACCATGTTAGAACCAGAGATTGAGCAGAATTGATGAATCCACAGTTGGGGTTTTAGAGAGAAAAACGAAAGAAGAAATGAGTAAACCTCTGTATTGAACAATTATGTTCTGTTGTTCTCTAGAATGTTTCCTACTCTCCTATATACAATGAGCCTATTACTATAATACAAAGAATACAACCGGACCAAGTAAATAACTATAATGGGCATGTGGCCCAACTACACTACCAACTAACTACATCCCAAATATGTAGCCCAAATATGCCATGTAACTCCAATAATTTATATCGATCAAGAAGAGAACAAAGACAAGGTGATTGATGGAAGTGAATTGCCAGACGGAATAGAAGTAAACAATGACCCGTAGGTAAACATTTTGCAGGCGTTTTGAATCATGTACTAACTTAATCACACTCTAAATACAGAAAAGAAAAGTAAGCGCGTGGCATTTATTGAATTGTGCTAACGGTAGAAATGTTCTTTTCCTCAGATTTCAAAGTTGGAGAAGATTGTTACTACCTTCGTTCCAATTTATGTGAACCAATTTACTTTTTGGCCTGTTCCAAAAGAATGACCCTTTTTTAAATTTGGAAATAATTTTGTTTAAACATATAATTATACCCTTAATGAGAAGCTTTTATAACCAAACAAATACCCCAGGCCCCCTTTTGAGTTGTTTAGGACCACAAATTTCATAAGTCTTCATTTTTTCTTTAAGTTCGTGCCCTATCAAACATGTTCACATAAATTGGAACGGAGGGAGTATAACAATGAGTTTTATGGAACTAGCAAAACTGACTTCATATATTAGCCAAGACCATGAAATTGGGAAGGGAATGTTGGGATAAGTGTACAAGGGACTAGTTTCAAATGGCTGGAATGTTGCCATAAAGAGGCTCAATGCCTCAGAAAATTTGGAGGAAGAGTTGCTTTCTGCGATTACAATTCTGGGCAGTCTGAGGCATCCAAATTTAGTCCCTTTAATGGGTTTTTTTTGCAGAGAGGGACGAGAAACTTTTGGTTTACAAATACATGCCAAATGGAAACTCTGGGGCTCATATTGAAGAAAAAAAAAAGAAAAGAAGATAAATGGGATGAGAGGTGCCTAACTTTGTTGAAAAGAAAATGGGATAGGTGCCTAACTTTGTTGAAAAAAAAATGGGATAGGTGCCTAACTTTGTTGAAATATTATAGGACTAAATCAACAACAAGTCATCTTCTTTGTAGTAGTTGGATGACAACTCTTACTATAAATTGAGGCCTCCATTCTTCATTTCAATCACACAAAAATAAGAGAGAAGCAATAGAAGTTAGAGAGCGTAATTCACAGATTGTAGTCTGTGAGATAAATAGTCTATGTGAGTAATATTGTAGTGAGATGTTTTAAATAAAGAGTGTTATTCTTTTGAAATTGTAGTCGTCTTTTGACACTACTAAGTTATAATATTATAGTGGTTATATTACTCCGCTCGAGCATTTTATTTTACCCATTAAAAGAGTTAGTGTTATTGTTACTTTCTTGTGTTATTATTATTTCCAATGAATATTATTCCTGTGCGGGATTATTATTTTTTCCAACAACGTGGTATCATAGCCATGACGAATAATGATTCGCTGCCTTTTCAGTACCCCTGTCTCATAAAAGATAATTATGAGAAATGATATCTACGTATGAAAGCTTTTCTTGGCTCCCAGGATGTGTGAAAAATCGTAGATAGAGGGTATGCGAAACCCAATAATGAGGAAACTTTGACTCAAAATAATAAAGAAGTCTTTCCAAAGACAATGAAGAAGAATCAACAAGTTGTCACGCTCATCCATCAATGTCTGGATGATGCCATATTTGAGAAGGTGGCAGATGCTACCATCTCAAAGGAAGCTTGTGAGATTTTACAAAATTCTCTTCAAGGAGTTAACAAAGTGAGGAAGGTAAAACTTAAAACTCTAAGGGCTGATTTTGAAGTTTTAAAAATGAAAAAATCTGAATGCATTTCGCATTATTATTCAAAAGTGAAAGTTGTTATGAATCAATTAAGAAGATACAGAGAGGAGATAGAAGATTTTCATGTGGTAGAAAAGATCCTTTTCACTTTAACACCTAAATTTGATTTTGTGGTGTGTGCTATTGAGGAGTCTAAAAATTTAGACTCTATGATGGCAGAGCAATTGGAGACAAGAAGTGTCATTGGAGCAACTTCTTAAAACTCACGCATCCTTCAAGGATTATGGAGGTGAAAAACGCTATCAAGGGAATGGACGGGGACGAGGCCGTGGCAGTCATGGAAGAAGAAGAGGTAACGGTAACAACTTCAACAATGAAGTTAAAATCCACCAAACATTCAGAGGTTGTGATCGTGGACATAGAAGAGGAAGAGGACGTGGCTACTACTAAGAAAACAATGGACAAAGGTATGACAAATCAAAAATTAAGTGTTATAATTGTCATAAATTTGGCCATTACTCTTGGGAATGTCGTAGCAATGTTGAAGAAAATGCTAACCTTGTTGACGACAAGAAAGAAGAAGTTGAGTCAACGTTGTTGATGTCACTCAAGGAAGAAGACATGGATGATTGCAGCTCGTGGTATTTGGATAATAGATCAAGCAATCATATGTGTGGATGCAAAGAGAAATTTGTGGAGATCAATAAAATGGTGAGAGGTAATATGTTCTTTGGAGATACCTCAAAGATTCAAATCGAAGGGATAGGTACAATTCTGATCTCCTGTAAAAATGGTGACCACAAGTTAATTCAAGATGTTTATTATGTCCCAAAATTAAAAAGTAATATTTTGAGTTTGGACCAACTTCTTGAAAAGGAATATGATATCCACATGAAAAATATTCATCTTTGGCTTAGTGTGGATTTCTAATTGCTAAAGTGCATATGTCAAAGAATAGATTATTTTCTCTGAATTTTAAGACAATTGATGCAAAGTGTTTGAAGGCTAATGTGCAAGATGAATCATTATGTTGGCATATGCGATTTGAGCACTTGAATTTTGAAGCGCTCAAATCAATGGGAGAAAAGAACATGGTACATGGGATACCATCAATCAACCATCCAAATCAATTATGTGAAGCTTGTCTTCTTGGATAACATTCAAGGAGGAGTTTTCCAAAGGAGGCCATGTCAAGATCAATCAAACCGCTCCAGGTTGTTTATACTGATGTGTGTGGACCAATCAATCCAACTTCCTTTGGTAGGTTGAAAGTAGTGACGAGCTTGGACATCGGTTAGAGTCCAACACTAATAGCCAAGAACAAGTCGTAACAAAATAATAAAAAGCAGTATAAGTAATAACTCAAAGATATGATACTCAACTCATTCACAATTACGGAAAATAGGCATGCTTTTCATGTATAACAGTAAAACCCCAAATCTTTCATCGAAATCACAAAAATACTAGTATAACAGAGAACTATGGGTTTTCCCAAAAAAACTTTCAACAACAGATAAGATGTTTCATTCTTAGATAACATAAAAAAGTGCACCTCTATGCCTACATGTTAATGTGCATGTGAAGCCATCAATGTCACAATACCATTTAGCATGAGGAAATGCATCTCATGCCTACATGCCAAGTATGCATGTCAAATATAATGCATTCCAGTGATGAACTCATGTACTCACACTCGCAGCGTACTCATTCTCACTGTCTTATACTTAATCACTCCATACATATAATGACTCGGCACGTGGCACCTGCGCTCACTATTGGCATGTCAGACTCTGAAGGGGAAGATCCTTCCCAAGCACTAATATGAAGCCAACCTGCCCTGCTGCGACGTGCAATCCAATACCATAATAATAGAGCATATCAGGCATACTTCAGCGTTAAACCCGATCTATTTAATAATAATGTATGTATAAAGCCAATAGGGTCTGCTGCATAGTACAAACCGATCCATAAAATCACTCACAACACTGCTCACAGGCCCCAACTCAATCATCAATCTCTCCAGTCTATCGGGATCAATAATCTCTTACTAATCTGCCCAAACAATGATAACAATAATATGACAATAAATGATAACAGAGATGGAGATATAATATTCAAATGAATGAGTATGACTCAGTATGTAGTTGTAATTTAAGCAAATAACTCAACATCAGAGATGACCTCAGTAGGTCCCAACAGAATAAGTATATAGACTAAACATGATTTCTAACATGATTCACATCTCATATAATCAAACAAGTAAGGAGAACATGGAGGTAACAATATATAACAGCAAAACAAGTCTGATCATAGTCTAATAGTCGACAAGAATCATGATTTCCCTGTTGTATGCCCACACGCTCGTCACCCAGCATGTGCGTTGCCTCAATATATCTCTTATAACACTGTCCCGAGGGCTAAATATCATAAAATCCAAGTTTAAATATGTTACTTACCTCGAATAAACTGAATTCAAAACCGAGCAATCTAAATGATACTCTATAAATTCCATCCGGCGCGTACCGACCTCCGAACGGCTCGAAACTAGCCAAAAGCAACTCAAGAACATCAAATAATGCCAAAGGAAACAAACCCAATTGATAAAAGTCGAATCTTTAATCAAACGACTAAACTCAACCATAAACGCAAACCTGAGACCGCATCTCGGAACCCCCACAAACTCGCAAAATTTGACAACTCATTCAATTACGAGTCCTACCATACTAGTTTCACTCATATCCAACTCCGAATCGATGTTCAAAACTCAAAAAGTCACTTTATGAAAGTTTAGACAAAAATCCTCAATTTCTCTATCAAAATAATCAATCAAATGCCAAAATCTAAGATGGATCGTGAAATATATTCAAAATCGAGTAAAAAATACTTACCCCAATCCATGTGGAAACAATCGCCTCAATAATCACCTCAATTCGAGCTCCATAGCTCACAATATGCTAAAATGTATGAAACATTTGAAATAGATCTAGTTTTTTTATACACTATTCACAAACCTCACGGTCATGATTCCAAAATTTCCCAGGACAATGTCTACCCTATGCGATCACGGCCATTTCTAAGAGATCGCGATGAACAAAATTCCATTAACCCTTCCCAAACTCTTGTCGGACAGCCTATAGTATATCAGCCATAGCATTTTGTATATAACTCCAAATTACAAACGGTTTAATATTTTGAAAAATACACACAAAAGATTACAACTTTTATTTTTGGATCATCTCCAAGTTCCTTATAGATTGTAAGATATAAGCTTCCAAAGTCAGGTTGACATCAAACGTTCCAAAGTCAGATTCTGCAATCACAATTCATAGTGCCCAAGCAGCAAATATGCTCTTCGCGAACGCGACCCAAAGTCGGTGATCGCAATGCACACCCGTGTGATAAAAAACCAGCAACTACAAATGGCGTAGAAATGGTCTGAAACCACCCTGAAACTCATCTGAGTCCCTCGGGACCTCATCTGAACATACCAACAAGTCCCAAAACATAACACAGGCCTATTCGAGTCCTCAAATCACACATAACAACATTAAAATCAAGAATCGTCGATCAAGATGAATCTCTTAAGTTCATAAAGTTCAAACTATGAACCAAGCATCCGGTTCAAGCCTAACCAACCCGAAATGAACCCATATTTTGCATATAAGTTTCGAATGACATAACGAACCTATTCCAACTCTCGGTCAAACTTATGTACATTCCAAACCTTCAAATTTCCAACTTTCATCAATTAGTGACGAAACCTTCTAGAAATAATCAAATGAAAATCCATGCATACGCCAAAGTCTAAAATCACTATCCGGAACCATCAAAACTCTGTTTCGAGGTCAAATACTCAAAATTCAAACTTGATTAACTCTTCCAACTTAAAGCTTTAAACATGAAATTCATTCTTCCAAACTAATTCTGAATCACTCAAACATCGAAACCGACGATACACACAAGTCATAATAAATAATACGGAGTTACGCATGCCTTCAAACCACCGAACGACGTGCAAATGCTCAAAATCAATGGTTGGGTCATTACATGACAAG
Source organism: Nicotiana tomentosiformis (assembly GCF_000390325.3). Taxonomy (NCBI): domain Eukaryota; kingdom Viridiplantae; phylum Streptophyta; class Magnoliopsida; order Solanales; family Solanaceae; genus Nicotiana; species Nicotiana tomentosiformis. The sequence goes on from NC_090812.1 coordinate 151,283,101, forward strand.
CATGTACACAAGCCTATATGTAAATAATTGACTGGTTTATACTCTTACGTCACCTATAGGAATTCAATTAAAATTGCTATTATTTGTCATATCTTTCGTTGTCAAGTTTATACTTACATGCCTTAGCTAAAGTTTGTATTACATGTTCTATTTTTCATTTGTCGAGATTACTTTTATATGAATTTAGTAGTACTTTTTATTACATGCCATTTAACCTATTGTTGAGTTATTCTCATGAATTTATTTGTAGTTGATAATTCGTGCTATCTCTTTCCTTCTTGAGCCTACGTTATGCATTTGATTTGAAGTTGCTATTTTATGGAAATACCTTCATTGTTGAGCTATTGAAATTGTAGTTGTAGAAAGTTATTAACACGTTTGGGGTTGAAATTGTTGGTTGTTGGAATATCTTATCTTGTTGAGTTGTTTCTCATTCATTTTGTTATTATTGAGATTCTTGTACACATTGTGCTTGAGTCGTGGGATACATGTTGTGGTAACCTTGTTATTGTTGATTTGGTAATGCTGTGGCATATGGGCACGTCTGGTGCGAGTTGATTATTTTGTTATGATATTTATGTGCATGCGGCAGTATAAAGATAGGGGTTAACGTGCATGCAGCGACAGAAAATGGGATTTATGTGCGTGTTGCTAGTAAGGGAATTACTTGAAGCCACGCGACGACATAATGAGGCTAAAGTGCATGTAATTTTTTCGGAAAACATGTTTTCAAAAATATCTAAATGTAATGCTCATATGGAGGTATAAAGGAAAGTTGTGATTTTGAAATGTGAAATGCGAATATGAGGCGTGGTACCTCGATATGATTTTGTTGTGCATTTTATATTTGAAAAGCTTATTGATTTGAACGATTATTGTTTTTCCTTAAATCATCTCACCTGTGATTTGCTGTGTTGCTTTAATGTGCCAACCTATGCCTCTGTGTTACTTGGTGAATTGAGTTTTAAGATAAATTTACTTTTGTGGAGTCATTATCTCATACTCTGTTGAGTTGTTGGTAACGTAACTGTTTTAAATAAAAGAATTATTAACATGCTTTATTTTATGTGACTCTTAATTGGGTTCTCAAGTGAAACTCATTGCCATGTTTGATGTTTTACTTTACCTGAATTGTTATCGCGCCTTACTTTAACAAATTCTTAATTTAATTCGTTAACATATCTGATGTTTTTCTTAATTTAAAAATGTTGTTTTACTTTACCTTATCGATTTCTAAACTAAACTCATTTGATACTCTATTTTGTACATATTTTATTTTACATTATTTGTTTTCTAAAATAAACTCATTATCTCATTTGACTCCTTACTTTATTCAAGATTGTTATTATGCCTTATTGTATTTAAATAAACCTCTCGAATATTTTATTTGGTATTTGAGACATATACAATGTATATGGTAGCAAGTGGACTTTGCAGTGCGAAGGTGATTGATAATGTGAGCACGAGGTGCCATGCATGTAAAATTCAGAATTATGGCTTATGATTTGTGGTTATGAGGTATGGTGCCCTGGGTTAATTCTTGTTGTAAGTCATGCGTTGGGAAAAAATTGATTACTTTAATTGGTATCTGTTTTCCTAAGTTGAGTTCCTTCATATTTCATTTGTGTTCTGATTATGTTGTTGTTTTATTACCCGTTTGCTTCTTGTTGCCAATTCTTTTTCTATTATTCCCTCGTTGATTTTATATTAATAATCTTTATGTTGTTAGCCTTACATTAACTTTCTTTCCATTACTAGATTTATATTAATATCTTGCACAAGTTTTATGTCTAGTGAGTGTCTCGATATACCTCGTCACTAATACACTGAGGTTAGTCTTGGTACTTACACGGTACCGTTGTGGTGTAGTCATGCTACACCTATGCACATTTTTGTGCAGATCCAGGTACTTCTGATCGTGTTGGTTCTTGAGCGTTATGTCTGTGTGGCTAGAGACTTCAAGGTATACCTGCTTGATATTCGCAGGCATCAAAGTCACCTTCAGATATTATCTTTACTGTTGTTTATCTTCATTTTAGAACAATATTATATTTAGAAATACTAGTGTATGTCAGTAGAGCTTATGACTTTGTACTTCCGGTTCTGGGGATTATATAATATTTGTTCAGTTTTAGTTAGGTTATCCCATTTATCAGTGTAAGTTTTATATAGATAAGATGATTATCTCTGTTAGATCTCCTAATGTGTTAGGCTTACCTAGTCTTAGAGACTAGGTGCCATCATGATTCCTAAGGTGGGATTTGTTATGACCCAAAATCCCACCATAGGCGTCGTGATGGCATTTAGTCTGTAAGACTAAGTAAGCCGATCATAATACCAATTCAAGCCATATTGTTTTTGAACATATAATTTAAGTATCAAAACAAGTAGCGAGAAATATTCAAACAAACTCCCAAGACTGGTAATACTAAGTCACGAACTCTAACTGAATACATGAAATAATCTCAAGGATCGAATATACAATATTGTTCGAATAAGAGTTGATAGTACATTAAAATAGAAAGGATCCAAGGGACTGAAACGACCAAGTAGCTCTACCTTGAATCCTTGCGATCAACACACTCAATCTGCCCGAGTCGGATATATCCAATACTTGGCTCTGCACAAAAACGTACAGAAGTGTAGTATGTGTATACCACAATCGGTACCCAGTAAGTATCAAGACTAACCTCGGTGGAGTAGTGACAAGGCACAGCCAAGACACTCACTAGTCAAATAACCTGTGCAATATAGCAGTATACAATAGTATTGGAAAACAACTAGCACTGATAGCAACAAAACTCAACTAGTGATATAAACAACAAGGCACAAGAACACCATAATTATTGCTCAAATGAATAAGAAACACAAGTGCAACCAATTAATCAAGTCTTTCAAATATAAATCACATATAATTCTTTTGAATAAATACCTTCCGAATATATATTTTTCAAATAAATGTCTTTCGAATATAAAATTCTTTCAAATAAATATCTTTCGAACATAAAATTCTTTCAAATAATTATATTTAGAATATAATTTTTTTCAAATAAAAGTTACTCTGTGAAACCTCATTTCATAATAATAAAATACGGATCTCAACCCACTTTCATATTTTCGTAATACGGGTCCCAGCCCACTTTTATGTTTTCACGGCACCCCGTTCCCATATTTCTATCAAAACAGCACGGACAACTCACGTGCCAATAATAAAAATTATCATATTTTCCCCGGCACCTTGCACCCACATTTCATATATGTTACAACGTGCAACCCGATCCCATATAACATTAATCATACCTGTTGCGGGGTGCAACCCGATCCCATATAATATAATCCGCTCGGCAATAGCCACAAGCTCACAATTTCAACATAGATAAGAATATTATCAAGTTTACTGAAACAACAAAACAAATTGCACAAGATATAAAAATAAACCTAAGGAAATTCACAACATCACATGAAAATTACCAACACAATAACCCCACATCATCACATAGCATCCATGATAATAGCCACTATTATCTCTCCTATAGCCACCCTTATCACTCTTATAATAGCCCCCATTATCCCTCCACCTTAATAGTATTAATATCCACCCTTATCGATCTTATAGACGAATTTATCTCTCGTATAATAGCCTCCCTTATCGCTAAGTTTAATAGCCTCCTTCATCACTCCGCCCAGACAATATCCCAACACACATAACAATAGTAAAATACCACCCTTATGCCCACATAGTGTCAACAATGGAATTCCACCCTTATAAGCCGCATAACAATAAGCCAAATCACATAACAATTCACACAAAATATTATCACAACAACATAACATTATCAACTCGTATTTACAAATTGCATGTAGGCTACAACCTTTCCAAAGATACACCAAAGTCAATTAATTTCATAACACATAGTCCATGGCTCAACACAATGTATATAAAATGTCAAAAACAACAACAAAGATGGGAAAATAACTCAGCATAGGGCAACACCTTCTTTAATCTAAATTTTAGATAAATATATAAACGTCTCAATTTAAATTTATTTAATTAATTATTTGCATATGGAAAATCGATAATAAGATTATTTCCAAGAAATATCAAATCAACAACCACACGGAATTCACATAAAACTCTAAGTGGTAATCACACCAAATTATCAAATAAAATACAAACTCGGCAAATAAGGAATGAGGCATGACAAATCAAGGATTTACTAAATTCCAATAATTTTCCAATTTAATACAAAAGGGCATCTACGAATTTCAACCAACATAATTTGCACATATAAACTAAGTACGTATTCGTCACCTCGCGTGCATGCTTTTCAATTACACAATTTCCACATAAGACTCAATGCCTAAGAAAAATTCTCCCACTCAAGGTTAGGCAAGGTACTTAACTTTTTGAAGTTAAGTCGATATTCCAAAATAGACTTCTCTCTTAAATTGACCTCCGGAGAACCCAAATCTATCCAAATTAATTGTATAACTTCATTAAAGTTCATCGGATACAATTCCAGATAATAAAACCTCGACTTAAAATTTTACATTAAAAAGTCAACCAAGAGTTAACGCAAAACCCTCCTCTCGGAAACCGACAGAATTTTCACGAAATTCGAATACATATTCCGATACGCGTTCAACCATACCAATTTGATTAAATTCCGATAACAACTTGGCCTCCAAATCTAAATTTTCTATTTTTGTAATAATTTCCAAAAATTTCAATTTCTTCCATTTAAATCTGAATTAAATGATGAATATAACCATGGATTTACGAAATATAATCAAAACTGAGTAGGAACACTTACCTTAATCCATTTGGTGAAAATCCTCTCAAAAACCGCCCAAATCAGAGTTCCCTAGCTCCAAAAATGTTGAAATGAGCTAAAAAATAAATCTGGTCAATAAACACCCATTTCCCGTCACTAAAAGTACATTTCTCGTCACTAAAGGTCCACACCAGAACGTGCTTGTACCAGCAATTTAATATTTCACTAAAAAGGATCTAACTCCATCATAAAGACTAGGAATTCGGCGATTCTTTTTCCTATGAGTCGCAAATAATAATACGAACATAGTCGATCAATCGAAACTCAATTCAGAGCTCATTTGCTAAATGTGATACTAATTTCGCTCGTTAAACAATTAACTCGTATTTTACGCTAAAACCCGATTGCGACTTGATGAAATTATACCAAACATTCCAAATCATTCCTATAATTTATTATCAAACTCTCGGAAGTTTCGAAATCTAATTTTGATCTCTAAAACTAAAAATGGACCTTTGGATCATTACATGCTTATGCTTAAAACATCAAACTCCTCCCAGGCATCCTGTAGAGTATCAACCATATCTTTTTGTACCCTACCCTAACTACCAATCAATCTACACTTATGAAAACTAAATACAAAGGTCTACAATTTTTATTTTTGGATCATCGCCAAATTCCGTTTAGATTACGAGATATAAGCTTCCAAAGTCAGTCATGTGCAACAGAAATTTCTGCGATGCACATTGACAAGCAAAACAATTGTTGTACTAGGCCTCAGTTAATATATCATAACATTCTGTATAGATATCTAAATAATGAATATAAGCTTACAGAGCTACAACTTGAATTTTCAAATCATCTCCAAATTTCTTACAGATTACGAGATATAAGCTTCGGAAGTCGACCATGTGCAACAAACATTTTTGCGATGCACAGTGCTGTAACCAAAAACCAACAGTTAAAAATTACCTAGAAATGGTCTGAAACAACTCTGAAACTCACCCGAGCCCCTCAAGACCCCGTCCGAACATACAGACAAGTCTCAAAACATATTATGGACTTAGTCGAGGCCTCAAATCACATCAAACAACACTAAAACATGAATTCGAAATTCTACATTTGATGTTGAAACCTATCAAATCCATCCAAAATGACTCCAAAGTTTTCATGCATGTCATAAATGATATTACGTAGTCATTCCCATTTCCAGAATTGAATTTTGACCCCGATATCAATAAAGTCAACTCTCGGACAAACTTTCCAAAACTCTTCCATTTTTCAACTTTCGCCAAAATGCGTCAAATTGACCTACGGACTTCCAAATCCAATTACGGACATACGCCTAAGTCTTAAATCACCATACAAAGCTATTGAAATTATCAAAATTCTATTCTAGAGTCGTTTGCTCAAAAGTCAAACTCCGATCAACTCTTTTCATTTAAGCTTCAAAAATAAGGATTGTTCATCCAATTTAATTTCAAACCTTCCAAAACCAAACTCGACCGCACACGCAAGTCATAATACATATTACGAAGTTGCTCGGAACCTTAATTATTTGAACGGGGAGTTAACTCTTAAATTGACAAGTCAGGTTGTTACATTTTTCCCCTCTTAAACATATGTTCGTCCTCGAACATGCCAAGAATTATTCTAAGGACTTCAATTTACTGAGTATATTATTACACACATACTCACGGGTTATCCCACGTCACCGCAAATTTAACATGGGTCCAAAAACACTATCTCAGTTGTGATTATTTCTTTTATACACATTTATACACTTTAATACCAATTTTTTACACTTCAAACATTTTCAAGAGACCCAATTTTCACATCAACACACGGTATTAGTCTCACACGATTGTAGCAACTCGTGCCTACGCACACGTCATACGTATGCCCATACCCACATCTCAGGTCATAATAGTTGTTCATAATTAATTATATCCTTAATTTAACCTCATATTAATCAAACCCTTATTTCAAATTTTCGCAATACTCACTACAATATACCTTAATTAACGAGTCACATTTAATTCCACTTGGGCACTCACCTTATAAGCTAAAACTCAATAATTACAACATGAATATGGCTAAATATGCACAGAAACACATAAGAGAATTATCAAATAAGCCTAACAGGCATGACTCTCTATCAATACTATAGTACAAATTAAATTTCACAAAGGGAGAATTTAAAACACATGAATTTAACCACAAGGATCGCATCCTAATATAACTTCCACCGCGGCACGTAGCCCGAGTTAAAAATATCATATCACAATAAACCGTGAGGATCCCATCCTCAATTCTGAATCACGAGTACTTTGCACATTGTTCCAACTGAAATTTTCCATTTCATTTCTTTCTTCTCTTTTTAATAAATTCCGTGAAACACTTTCACAACACATAGTAAACCCCCATACCGGTATGACATATAATTCATAAAATTATAATCAATTATCCCAAAATTACATCAAAACTCATTGTAGTACGTAATAGAAAGTCATTTTTAAACTCATAGCCCACAATAATGTACAAAACAAAAATGATAGACACGGGCTAACACCATCAAATCTCCCAAAATGGATAAACACGGGAGTGGGGTACAAATTCACAAATCCACCGTATAAGAAGCATGAAAGTAGTTCTCACCTCGATAATCGGTATTGAATCAAAATAAGAATAGTGATCCTTTTATTATAAATTAAATCATACATGTAACGACACCATCTGGTGTATCGGCCTTAGCCAATTCATAGCAATTATATCAACGGGTCGGGCCTCCCCCTCTTGGGCGCCATATACCCATATGTCCTCCAGTAATAACTGGTTGTGCACGTCAAGTATTAATTGGAATAAATCATGTATCCTGAGTAATTTGATGAAATTCTCCTCTCCCAAGTCTGGGACAATATCTCATGATGTGCCTAGTATCACCACACTCATAACAACCCCTATGAGGTCGTGGCTGCTCGTACTGAGTCTGTGCCAGATAACTGAAATAACTACTGTAAGAACCTCGTACCGATGGTGCACTAAAATTATTAACTAGAGCACTACGAGTACTATAAATTATGGACTATGCTGGACTGCCCGAGCCTTCTCCATGATGAGTCATAGATGCATAGGAGAATCCACTAAATCCTCTAGAGTTCCAAGACCTTTTGACCTCCTTAGAATCCTTTTCCTCACTTCGAACAGGTTCTAACATTTTGGAAATCTCTACTACTTGCTGAAATGGAATGTCAGTCTACAACTCTTGTGTCATACATATTTTTAAATCATAATCGAGCCCTTCGATGAATCTACAGACTCGCTCTCAAACTGTAGGAACCAAGAAAGGTGCATGACGAGCTAACTCACTAAATGTGATAGCATATTCTGACATTGTCATGGTGCCCTGACGCAACCGTTCAAACTCTGTGCACCACGCATCCCGGAGAGTCTGGGAAACAAACTCTTTCAAAAACATTTACAAAAATTGAGCCTAAGTTGGTGGTCTTGAATCGGCTGTTCTACCCTCTTTATAAGCTTACCACCATTGATACGCTTCTCCTGACATATTAAATATAGTAAAGGCAACTCCAATCACTTTCACAATACCCATGGTGCGGAGAATACGATGCCACATTTCTAGAAATCCCCGAGCATCCTCGGTAACTATGCCACTAAAGGTAGATGGACTATACCACTTAAGTCTCACAAGTCTCTTTTGTTCTTTTTCTGATGCATGTGCCTGAACTCATACTGAACCGGAATAAGAGGTTGTACCAGTACTATACCCGGAACCTAATCAATATGAACCTGCTGCGCCGGAGTACGGGCAGTAGGAGTCTGAACTCCTCCCCCACTCTGTGAAATATTTGGTGAAGTGGAGATCAATCCCACCTGTGTCAATGTACCAAACATGTGCAGGAACTGTGCTAAAGTATACTGAAGTCCGGGGTAACAACAGGTGCTTCCGATACCTGTCCCCCAACTGGAGATATTGGCGGAACGTGCCCTTCCTCGGCCTCTACCTCATCCCCGACGTCTTGCAGCCCTAGTAGAATGTGCGTGCACCTATTCAGCTGACCTGGTAGCACGTGTCCTCACCATCTGTGAGAGAATAGAGATACAAAGGCTCAAACTCCAAAATCAACAAACTCGTACGACAAAAACGAAATAAGTGGAGATTTTCCTATTAGTTTCGTAGCCTCTCGTAGATAACTACAGATTTCTTCGTACCGATCCGCAAGACTATACTAAACACGTTTGTGACTCGTATATCCTATGAACCTAGAGTTATGATACCAACTTATCACGGCACAAAATCCCACCATAGGCATCATGATGGCACTTAGTCTGTAAGACTAAGTAAGCCGACTCATAATAATAATTCAGGCCATATTTGTTTTCAACATATAATTTAAGTATCAAAACCAACATCGCAAATATTCTAACAACCTCCCAAGGATCGAATATACAATATTGTTCGAATAAGAGTTGACAGTACATTAAAATAGAAAGGCTCCAAGGGACTACGAGGATCAAGCAGCTCTACCTTGAATGGTTGAGATCAACAAACTAACTCTGACCGAGTCCAATATCCCCAATATCTGGCACTACACAAACATGTGCAGAAGTGTAGTATGAGTACACCACATTCGGTACCCTGTAAGTATCATGACTAACCTCGGTGGAGTAGTGACGAGGTACAATCAAGACACTCACTAGTCAAATAACCTGTGCAATATAGTAGTATACAATAGTACTGGAAAACAACTAGCAGTGATATAAACAGCAAGGTAACAAGAACACCATAATTATTGCTCAAACGAATAAGGAACACAATTACAACCAATTAATCAGGTCTTTCAAATATAAATCTTTCACATAGAATTCTTTCCAATAAATACCTTCTGAATATATAATTCTTTCAAATAAATATCTTTCGAATATAAACTTCTTTCAAACAATTGTCTTTCAAATATAAATGCTTTCAAACAAAAGTCACTATGTGATACCTCATTTCATAATCACAAAACACGGGCCTCAACCCACTTTCATATTTTCATAATGCGGGTCTCATCCTACTTTCATGTTTCCACGACACCTCATGCCCATATTTCTATCAAAACCGCACGAACAACTCACGTACAATTAATAAAAAGCATCACATTTTCCCTGGCACCTTGTGCCCACATTTCATATATGTTGTAGCGTGCAATCCGATCCCATAAACCACTAATCATACCTGTTACGTGGTGCAACCCGATCCCATATAACATAATCCGCTCTGCAATAGGCACATGCTCACAATTTCAACATCGATCAGACTATTATTAGGTTTACCGAAACAACAAGACAAGTTGCACAAGATATAAAAATAAACCCAAGGAAAATCATAACATCACATGAAAATTACCAACACAATAACCCCACATCATCACATATCATCCCGGACAATAGCCACCCTTATCTCTCCTATAGACACCCTTATCACTCATATAATAGCCTCCCTTATCCCTCCACCCTGATGGTATTAATAGCCACCCTTATTGCTCTATAACCACCCTTATATCTGCTATAATTTCCTCTCTTATCGCTCTGTTTAATAGTGTAACACCCCAAAAAATTTTGAAGTACTTAAGCGCTATTAAGAAAGTTGATGTGCGCTATTTATATTATTTTGTGTGCATAAAAGGACTATTATATGAATGATATAAACTGATCGTGATAATATATGTATGAAGTGCATTACTAATGGTTTGTGGTCTAAGGAGATCCCTAAGTCCAAGTCAAGTTGAAAATTTCATAATAGACCAAAGTTTCAAATGAGTTCACACAAGACCCAAGTTCAAACGAGCATAACTCTCATGATATAAAGTTTTATATGGTGTATTACCTATCAAATAAATGATCGTTGAGTCTAGTTGCTACATCTTCAACTATGACCGAGTATAGTTGCTACCCACTTATGACCGAATTATCAAAGGCTAGAAGAATGCAATTGTGTGACCAATTATGTGACTGCAGAACCATTCTACGGGCAGCATAAGTGGGTATGCGACTGCAAAATGATCGCAGACCTGGCCAGCGCAACCCCAGTTCTGGGCATCGATTCTGCGATGTATTATGCGACCCACATACCCATTCTGCGGTCCATTATGCGACCGCATACCTGTTTTTGGAGGGTTAATTTGTCTATTTTCATAACCCGATCCCATTTTGATAAATAGCCTTTGGGGCTCATTTTGGGGTGTTGTTTTGAGGGTTTTAGAGAGAGGTAAGAGTATTTTAGAGAGAGAAAGAGGGAACCTAACATTCTAATCATCCAATATTCAAGAATCAAGGAAGATCATCACAAGATCTTCATCTAAGAGGTAAGATTCAAACCCCTAGTCTTCAGTTTCGAGTTTGGGGTAAAAGATTGGTGATTAGGAGTATGATTCTTGGGTGTAAGAGTATTATGTACATATTCTTGTACCAATAAGGTTTGTGGAAATATTGTTAAGCTCAAATAAGTAAAGATTGGGTTGTGGAATGAAGAAAATCTTGTAGAAGAATCTTGTAGCCAAATTTACACACCTAGTGTTTGATAAAATACTCAAATGAGCTGAAACCATGAATAACTTCCTAGATATGATTCCATTTTGTTATGTCTCAAAATAGAATGGGATTACTAGAATTTCTGGAACGTTGTAGTAATTTAAGGAAAGCTCAAAGCGAGGTATGCTGGTTAAACTACTCTCTTACAATTGAATTCAATGATGTTCTCATAAGTTCCAAGTATGGTTGTCTCAAGTTCCTTATTTTATGTTCCGGGTTATTCCCAATAAATTTAATTATCCCGAATAAGCAAAGTGTCAAGATTAAGTATTCAAAATGTCTTGTGAATGTTCTCATCATATTATGTTATCTTTTCAAAATGTGTTCAAGAATGATATCTGTATTAAATTGCTATGTCTTTGAGTTGTGTTTCAAATGAAGGTTATGATGCCAAATTGTGTGAGAAAACTCAATATGCTTAAGACTCTTAATTGCTTATATGTGTACCTAAAGTCTTGATTGGAAATGTCTTACTGTTGATAACCTATAAAGATGGTTGGAAGTGAATTGGGGATATAAAGTGTGGCCAACGCGCCAAGAGTGAAAGTTATACTTGTGACCAATGGTGCCAATGGAATGACAAGATGTGAAAGAAGTATGAAATGCGATGATTGATATAAGTGGAAGTTATAGTTGTGGCCAATGGTACCAATGAAATGAAATGATGTGAGAAAGATTATGAAATGAGCTTTGATTCAACTATTTCAAAATTGACTTCGATAATAGAATTGCCTAAAAGCTTATGAACTTAAGTGATGCCCATATGTGGTTGTTTTAGCTAATGCTATGCTTTGTGAGTATTTTCAATATGTCTTCCATTCTTACATATTCATGAGTGAAAATTGTGTATCGTCCTTTTTAGGGAAAGTATTTCAAGATTAATGGCATGTTACTTGTGTATGATTTTAACTTGTGCTTCGATTGCCAATCATTTTACTCCATTTCTTGAAAAGAAATCCATTGTGTTTAAAGCTTTCATTACTAATGAACTTAAAGTTATGATTTTTGGAATATTCTATTTGTTGATAATTATTTTGATGATCTATGAAAAGGGGAGAAATGAAAGTGTGGAATATAAAATACGACCATTGTGCCATGAATGAAGAATCATATGTATGGCCAAGAGAGATAATGCAATAATGATGTTGTAAGTGGTTAAAAGTACCAATGAAGCTATATACAGTGTGAAAGGTCATGAGGTAAATGAAATTGTATTTATGTTTTTTGTGTATGCAAATCAAAAAAATATTTTTCCCGTATTTGGATGAGATTGATATGATAAAGTTATTCCTCGTATTTTGGATGAGATTGATGATAGAAAAGGATGATGTCTCAGATGAGACGACCTAGCCGATCGGGTTGTGATCGGACGCTATGTCGCATACATGGTGGTGATTGTGTTGGAAATTACAATTGAAATTGTGATTTTGGTTTATGTCTTCAAATAAGATTGCCTAGCCGATCGGGTCGTGATCAGACTTCGTGCTAGATTCACGGTGGTATATTTTCACAGAGATTTTGATTGTGGTTGATGTCTTCAAATAAGATGGCATAACTAATCGGGTCATGATCGGACTCCTTGCTAAAATTACGGTGGTATTGGTATTAAGAGTGATTGTGGTTGATGTCTCTAATGAGATGGCCTAGCCGATCGGGTCGTGATCGGACTCCGTGCTAAAAGTACGGTTGTATTGGTATTGTGAATATTGGTATTGTAAATATTGGTATTGTGAATATTGGTATTGTAAATATTGGTAATGTGAATATTTGTATTGTGAGAATTAGTATTATGAACAATGGTATATCGGTGTAAACTTGGAAATTGGATATCATTGATTCTTGATTGTTGTTTTCATGGGTTTTCCTTTCTTATATTGGCATTCTATTTTGAAAGAGAACAATTAGCTTTACATACTAGTACTATTCCATATGTACTAACGTCCCTTTTGCCGAGGGCGCTGCATCTTTAATGGATGCAGGTGGTTCATTAGCAGACAGGTTTGGTCCTCGTTAGCAGTCACTCTCTATTCAGCAGGTTTTGTTGAGCCCTACTCTATTCCGGGCCTGATGTCATTTGAGTTGTATATTGTGTTTTGAGGTATAGCCGGGGCCTTGTTGACGACACTTCCATATTACTCTTGTGTTGTACTTAGAGACTCCGTAGACAGGTTGTGGGTGGTGTTTGATATTGGGAATTGAAATATTAATGTCGGTATTAGCAAGCACTTTTTTCATTATATCTATAAACTTGTAATATTTTCGAAATTATGAACAAAGTTGCTAATGGATATGAAATGGGAGTTGTTAATAAAATATTTTCAGTGTTTGATTAATGGAGTACATATCCTTTCTATTCATTAATGAGTTTGGGTAGAAGAAAATCTAACAGGCTTGCTCGGTCGGGTTCACTCGGTTGAGCGCCGGTCACGCTCCCCGAGTTTGGGGCGTCACAAATAGCCTCCCTTATCACTTCGCCCAGACAATATCTCAACACACATAATAATAGTGAAATGCCACCCTTATGACAGCATAATGTCAACAATGGAATGCCACACTTATACGCGCGTATAGCAGTAACCCAAATGTGATGACCTGATAGATCATCTTATATTTTAGAACCTAATTTTGCATTTCGTGGTCTCAAAAACCTCATCTTAGCAGCCTCGTTGACCCGTAGTCGAGAGGAGCACGAGCAACATCTTCGGGTCATCTTTTAGACTCTGAGAGACAGCCAGTTATATGTTAAATTTTCAAAATGCGGGTTTTGATTGGATTTAATCACCTTCTTGGGGCACGTTGTATCATTAGAGGAAGATCAAGTAGATCCTAAGAAGATCGAGGCAGTTCATAACTAGCCTAGACCCACTACAGCTACAGAGATCAGGGGCTTCTTGGGTTTGGCAGGCTATTACCGTCGATTTGTGGAGGTGTTTCCATGTAAAGCATCCCCGTTGACCAAGAAGGGTGCCCCGTTCATATGGTCAGACGAGTGTGATGTGAGCTTTCATAAGCTCAATACTGCTTTGACTACAACACCAGTGTTGGTGTTGCTCACATGTTCAGGATCTTATACAATATATTGAGATGTGTCCCGTGTTGGGCTTAGTGCAGTATTGATGTAAGAGAGAAGGGCGATTGCATACATGTTGCAGAAGTTGATGGTTCATGAGAAGAATTACCCTATCCATGACATAGAGTTAGAAGCCACTGTTCATGCGTTGAAGATTTGGAGGCACTATCTTTACGATGTGTCATGTGAGATTTTCATGGATCATCGGAGCCTTCAGTACTTGTTTAAACAAAATGAGCTCAATTTAAGGAAAAGGAGGTGGTTGGAGCTATTGAAAGACTATGATATCACCATTTTATATCATCTTGGGAAGGCCAATGTGGTGGCCGATACATTGAGTAGAAATGCAGCGAGTATGGGCAGCCTTGCGTTCATTCCAGTCGGTGAGAGGCCGCTTGCATCCAATGTTGATACTTTAGCCAACCAGTTTGTGAGGTTGGATATTTTAGAGCCCAGCCATGTTCTAGCTTGTACTGTCACTCGGCCGTCCTTGTTGGAGCGTATCCGAGATCGACAGTATGATGACCCTCATTTGTTAGTCCTTAGGGACACAGTGTGGCACTGTGGTGCCAAGAAGGATACTGTCAGAGATGACCGAGTTTTGAGGATGCAGGGTTGTGTTTGTGTACCTAATGTAGATGGACTTTGTGAGTTGATTCTAGAGGAGGCCCACAGTTCCTGGTATTCTATTCATCCGGGCGCCACCAAGATGTATCAGGACTTGCGGCAGCATTATTGGTGGAGGAGAATGAATAAGGACATAGTTTCATATGTAGATCGGTGTCTAAATTGTCAGCAAGTAAAGTGTGAGCATTTGGGACCTGATGATTTGCTTTAGAAGATAGAGATTCTTGAGTGGAAGTGGGAGTGTATCACTATGGATTTCGTTGTTGGGCTCCAAAGGACTTAGCGGAAGTTCGATGCTTCATAGTGGACAGGCTGACTAAGTCAGTGCATTTCATTCCTATGGCAATTACTTATTCTTCAGAGCGGTTGGAACAGATTTACATCTGTGAGATCGTCCATCTTCACGGTGTGCCTATGTCTATTATTTTGGATCGAGGTACGCAGTTCACCTCGCACTTCTGGAGGGAAGTACAGCGTGAGTTGGGCACGCAGGTTGAGTTGAGCATAGAGTTTCATCCTTAGATGGATGGACAGTCCGAGCGCACTATTCAGATCTTTAGAGGATATGTTCTGCGTATGTGTTATAGCCTTCAGAGTATCGTGGGATCAGTTCTTTCCCCTTGCAGAGTTCGCCTACAATAATAGCTACCAGTCAAGCATTCAGATGGCTCCCTATATGTCACTATATGGTAGACGGGGTCGATCACCAGTTGGATGGTTTGAGCTGGGGGAGGCTCGGTTATTGGGTACAGATTCGGTACAGGATGCCTTATATAAGGTCAAGAATATTCGGGATCGACTTCGCATAACCCAGTTCAGGAAGAAGAGTTATGTCGATTGTAGACTTTGTGATGTTGCATTCATGGTTGGAGAGAGAGTGTTGCTTCGGGTATCAGCCATAAAGTGTGTAATGAGATTTGGAAAGAAGGGCAAGTTGAGCCCTAGGTATGTTGGACCTTTCGAGATTCTGGAGAGAGTGGGAGAGGTGGCGTACAGGCTTGCGTTGCCACCGGAGTTATCATTAGTTGATCTGGTGTTCTATGTATCCATGCTTTGGAAGTACGGCGATTCGTCCCACGTGTTAGATTTCAGCTCTGTCCAGTTGGACAAGGATTTGACTTACGAGGAGGATACGGTGGCTATTCTAGCCTGGCAGGTTCGCCATTTGAGATCAAAGAGTTATCTTTCAGTTCGAGTGCAGTGGAGAGGTCAGCCCGTTGAGGTAGCTACTTGGGAGTCCGAGTCGGAAATGCGGAGTAGATATCCACATCTTTTCACCAGCCCAAGTATTTTTTTATGTCCGTTCGAGCATGAATGATTGTTTTAGAGCCTAATTATGCGTTTTGAGGTCTCAAAGACCTCATCTTAGCCTTCTTCGATTTGCGTGTACAGTTCAGGTGTTCTTTCGTAAGGCTTATATGTTAAAAACTAATAAAAACGAGAATATTTCCCTTAAAAATTAATTGAAGTTAATTCTGGTCAACGTTTTGAGTAAACGGATCCGAATCCGTGTTTGGAAGATCCCGGTAGGTCCGTACCGTAATTTGGGACCTAGCTCGAGATATGAAATTTTGATGAAAAATTAAAAGTTTAAAAGTTTAATGATTTTTAGAATTGACTAGTGTTTGGTCTTATTAATATCGGGTCCGTATTTTGGTTCCGATTTCCGGTGAAAGTCCACTATAATATTTATGACTTGTCTGTCAAATTTGGTCAGAAACGGAGTTGATTTGATGTGATTCGGACGCCCGGTTGTGAAAATAAAAGTTTTAAAGCTTACTTGAAAATTTTATTCAATTTGGTGTTCAATTCGTAGTTCTATATGTTATTTTGGCGATTTGATTGTGGGAGAAAGTTAGTATGATGTTTTAGGACTTGTGTGGATGTTTGGTTTGATGCCCCGATGGCTCGGGCGAGTTTCAGATAGGCTACGGATGGTTTGAAACGTAGAAAATTTGGTTTTAGTGCTTCAGCTGTCATCTTGTGTCTTCTTCTTCGCGTTCGCGAAGGTACTCTCGCGAACGCGAAGAGTAAACTGGGTGAACGCGGTAGTTGGACCACGAACGAGAAATAATGGGGGCCTTACCTTCGTGAACACGACCAGCTTCTCGCGAACGCCAAGATTTGGGGACCTAGGGGAAGGGTCAGTCATTCTTCTACGCGAACGTGAGCATTGGCTCACAAATGCGAAGGCCAGGGGGGAACATCCTTCGCGAATGCGAAGGAGGACTCGCGAACGTGAAAGACACTAGGGTTGTTGCTCATCGTGAACGCGGCAGGCCCTTCGCGAACGCGAAGAAGGCCTGGCACATATGACTTAAAACAGAACAAAAATGAGATTTTACCCATTTTTCATAAACTTTCCATTAGATCTCGGCCTAGGTGAGATTATGAAGGGAAAACACAACATCAATTCATAGGTTTGTACTATTTAACTCATTTCTAAAATCACCCATTAAATTTCTAGCCCTAATTTTTGTTCTTTCATGGTAGAAAACTAGGGATTTAGGAAGAATTGGGGTGGGAGAGGAGGGGGAGGGGTTGCGAATTGGAGATTTAGACCTCAATTTGAGTCTGGATTCGGAAACTAATTATATAATTGGGTTTGGGGGTGAACGGGTGAATGGATTTTGGTCCGAACCTCGGGTTTTGACCAAGCGGGCCCGAGTTCTTTGGGGGAAAGTTTGGGAAATCTAAATTTATGCATTGTAATTGATGTTGTAGCAATATTTGATCCTATTCAGTCATTTGCGGATATATACTATTGGTATGAAGGTGGATTCTAGAGGAAAAGCGGTAATTGCGCATTGAGTGGCCTTTGGAGCGAGGCAAGTGTTGTGTCTAACCTTGCCTTGAGGGAATATGACTTGTTTGTCTATTTACTACATGTTTAAATATTGGAAAACAACGTATATGTGAGGTGACGAGCAATTATGCATTGTAGTCGGGTTAAAGCATGTGGGTGGGGCTTGATTTGTTACAATTATAGCTTCCTTTGTTCATGTTATCCATGTTCAGACTAGTATTGTTAAATTGATCGTTCATATCATATTTACGAATCTTCTGGTGATAATTGAGTATTGATTTTGAAGTTGAGGTTGATATTGTGGAACCAAATGTTGAAATAAGGCTTGTACTTGTTATTCTATCTCCCTGTTATTATTTGTTTATTGCATTATGGTAAGGGAGAGTGTTAATGCACGAAGAGTGATATTGTGCCATATTGTGAGTGTTAAAAGCACGAAGGGTGATGCCGTGCCATATTGTGAGTATTAAAAGCACGAAGGGTGATGCCGTGCCATATTGAGAGTGCTAATGCACGAAGGGTGATGACGTGCCATGTTATGAGAGTTAATGCACGGAGGGTGATGCCATGTCGTATCTATTGATTTATATTGTGAGGCTGAGAGTAAAAGCATGAAGGATGATGCCGTAAAATTTTCTTTATTGTGTTTAGTTGTTTTTACTGGTTAAAAGCATGTTGACTGTTTTTGGTTATCATTTCCGTTGTATCTCTTATATCTTGTGCCCCTTTAGCATGTCCCCCTCCCAATAGTACATGTTTAGCTATTATTGTTGTTTTCTTGTACATATACTGTTATCTGAACAGATTTATTATGTGGGTGTCTTGTCATAGTCTCGTCACTATTTTGTCAAGGTTAGGCTCGACACTTACCAGTACATGGGGTCAGTTGTACTAATACTGCACTCTGCACTTCCTATGTGGATTTTGGTATTGGTCCCAGCTGATCGAGAGGCGTAGCAACTCAGACTGGTTCATCGGAGACTCAAGGTAGATATGTTGGCGTTCGCAGACCTTGAAGTCCTCGTCTATCTTTTTAGTTTTCTTTTTACTGTTTCTTTCGTTCAAACAGTTGTATTTCTTTCAGATTTTTACTTGTAGTAAAATCCTATAAGTTCGTGAATTGTGACTTCAAATCCGGGTAGTAGTGTATATATTGAGTCTGTTATAAATTTCCGTACTTATTTTAACTCGTTATAGCTTAGTTGTTGTTATTTACGAAAATGTATAAGAATTGGCTTGATGAATTCTCTAACGTTGGCTTGCCTAGCAAGCGAAATGTTAGGCGCCATCACGGTCCCGACTGTGAGAATTCTGGGTTGTGACACCAAATCACACAACAATTCACACAGAATATTATCACAAAGGCACAACATCATCAAATCGTATTTACAAATTGCCTGTAGGCCACAACCTTTCTAAAGGTACAACAAAGTCAATTAATTTCACAACAGATGGTCCACGACTCAACACAATGTATATAAAATTTCAAAAATAATAATAATTATGGAAAAATAACTCAACTTATGACAATGCCTTCTTTAATCTAAATTTTAGATAAATATATAAATGCCGCAATTAAACTTATTTAATTAATTATTTGCAGATGGAAAATCCATAATAAGATTGTTTCCAATAAATGTCAAGTAAAGAAACACACGAAATTCACATAAAAATCCAAGTGGCAATCACACCAAATTATCATATAAAATACAAACTCGACAAACAAGGAATGAGGCATGACAAATCAAGGATTTATTAAGTTCCAACAATTTTCCAATTTAATACACAAGGGCGTCTACGAAATTCAACCAATATAATTTGCACATATAAACTAAGTATGTACTCGTCACCTTGCATACATAATTTTTAATTACAAAATTTCCACATAAGACTCAAATGTATACCAATTTTATACGAGTTCAACCATACCAATTTTACGAGTTCAACCATACCAATTTTATCAAATTCTGATAACAACTCGGCCTCTAAATCTAAATTTTCCTTTTTGACAGATTTTGCAAAAATCCTAATTTCTTCCATTTAAATTCGAATTAAATGATGAATATAAGCATGGATTCATGAAATATAATCAAAACTGAGTAGGAAACACTTACCCCAATTCATTTGGTGAAAATCTTCTCTAACATCGCCCAAATCCGAGTTCCCTAGCTCCAAAAATGTTGAAATTAGCTAAAAACAAATCTTCTCGATAAAAACTCATTTTCTATCACTAAAAATCTATTTTCCGTCAATAAAAGTACATTTCCCGTCACTAAAGGTTCACACCAGAACCTGTTTGCACCAGCAATTTAATATTTCACTAAAAGTTTCTAACTCCATCATACGAACTCGGAATTCAACGATTCTTATTCCAATGAGTCATAAATAATAATACAAACCTAGTCGTTTAATCACAACTCAATTTGGAGCTCATTAGCTCAATGTGATACCAATTTTGCTAGTTAAACAATTAACTCGTGTTTTGCGCTAAAATCCCTCGCGGCTTGATAGAATTAGATCAAACATTCCAGATCATTCCTATAATTCATTATCAAAGTCTCGGAAGTCTCTAAACCGAATATTGATCTCTAAAACTAAAAATGGACATTTCGATCATTACATGCTTATGCTCAAAACACCAAACGCTTCTCAGACAGCCTGTAGTTTATTAACCATAACCTTTTGTACCCAACCCCAACTACCAAACGGTTTACATTTATTAAAACTAGATACAAAGATCTACAACTTTTATTTTTTGATCATTGCCAAATTCCTTATAGATTACGAGATATAAACTTCCAAAATCAGCCATGTGCAGCAGAAATATCTGCGATGCGCACTGGCAGGCTAAACAACTGTTGTACCAGGCTTCAGTTAATTGATCATAACTTTATGTACAAATGTCCAAATTATTCCATACGAAACTATTGGAATCAGCAAAATTCCATTCCGGAGTCATTTGCTCAAAAGTCAAACTCCGGTCAACTCTTTTCATTTAAGCTTCAAAAATAAGGATTGTTCTTCCAATTTAATTCCGAACCTTCGAAAACCAATCTCGACCGCATAAATAAGTCATAATACATATTACGAAGTTGCTCGGGACCTTAAGTCTCTGAACGAGACGTTACTCTTAAAATGATAAGTCGGGTTATTACAGGAGTTTGGTCGTGACATTAACACGTTTAGTTTAGAATAAATCTAAACCACCAACATCAGAGTGACTATTATATTATAAGGAACATTTAAGGTTAAAACAATATTTTTTAAAATTCTCGTTATCTAATGATCTCAAAGTTTTACCACTAAAACTTTTGTACTATTGAACTTATAAACTCCAGGAGAAAGAAAGTAAGAAAGAAATGAAAGAGAAAGTATGTTATCTTACAAGAGAAGCGGAAAAAAAAAAGATTGTAGCGTTATAAAAATAATAAAGAGAGTATAAATATTTACATCTATTCATGCATCCCACAATAATAATTCCAATATTGATGGTTTATCGCAAATGTAACAAAATTATCGTTCCTTTTGTATGGAAAAGTTTATTTTTCTACTAAAAGTACTCAATATATATTTTAAAGAAACCCTGCAAATATATTATTGCTAAAGAATGGGATCTCCCAAATTTTGGGGGTCTAAAGCAAGTTCACCGTGAAGTCGGCATTGTCGACAAAGAATTTTCATCTAGGAAAGTTGATTGAGAAACAATAGGAAATTAAATGAAAGGAAGAGCTCCTTCCGCCAAAACCAATAGTGGCTAAAATTGAAATATAAACTTGCAACCACTAATTCAAAGTGCCAAAGGAAAAGTTTTATGCATGATTTCCTCCATCTGTCTTAGCTTGATATTTCTTGTGTCGGCAATGGGAAATCCTAGTGATAATTGTAATGACCCGACCGGTCATTTTGGGCATTTTTATTTCACTCGATAGTTTGAGGGCATGAGTAGCTCTGTATGATTTATTATGACTTGTGGGAATCGTCGGTTTTTATTTTCGGGTTAATCAAAATCTATTTGGAAGAATGAATTTCATGATTTAAGCTTTAAGGTGGAAGAGTTCACCAAGTTTGACTTTTGTGAATTTGACCACGAAACAAAATTTTCAGGGCTCTGTTTGGCCCGTATGGTGATTTTGGATTTGGGCGTATGCTCGAGTTTGAATTTAGATACATCTAGAAGGATTCGACACTAATTGGCGAAAGTTGGAAATTTGAAGGTTTGGAAAGATCAAAAGTTCGACTGAGAGTTGAATTAGATGATATCAGATTCGAATTGTGGTGTTTCAGCGCGAGTTTTGGAGATTTCAAGTTCAAAGTTTATTTAAGTTTGATATGAGGTGCGATTCGTTATTTCGATGTTGTTATGTATGATTTGAGACCTCGAGCAGGACCGTGTTATGTTATGGGACTTACTGGTATATTTGAAAGGGTTCCCGAGAGGCTCGGGTGAGTTTCGAATGAGGTTCAGACCATTTCGTCGCATGTTGCATTTGGCTAAGGCTGTGGTTCTGGTGTGGCCGCATCTGCGGACAATTGGTCACATAAGTGACGTCGCAGATACGGGGTCTTCTTTGCAAAAGCAAAAAAGGAAAACTGGGCGTGAGAGTCACGGGTGCATGGGCACATCTGCGGGACCGCAGACGCGGTTCAGTGTACACAGAAGCACGATCGCATAAGCGGGTAGGAGATCGCAGAAGCGAGGGGTCGGCAGGTTAGTGGTTATCGCAGAAGCGAAAAGTTAGTCGCAGAAGCGACATCGCAAAAGCAGCTGGGATTTCACAGATGTGATGAGGAATGGACAGAACAGTATTAAATCGAGGCTTTTGGTTCTGTTATCATATTTTAAGATTTGGGGCTCGGATTGAGGCAAGTTTTGAAGCAATTTTTATCACGCGGATTGGGGTAAGTGTTCTACACTCAGTTTTGATTATATTTCGTGATTCTATCTTCGTTGTTGGTAAATGGATTATGAGTTATAAAAAGAATTTGGAGGTTTTAGCCTAAAGTTTGGTAGAGTGAGTTTTTGAGTTTTAAATATCTATTCGGAGTTGGATTTGAGTGAAACTCATATGATTGGACTCGAAATTGAATGGGTTGTCAGATTTTATAAGTTTTGTCGGGTTCCGAAGTGCGGACCTGAGTTTAAGTTTTGGTTGATTTTGGTATTTTGATTAAAGATTCGACCTCTATCAATTGGAATTGTTTCCTTATACTTTAGTTGATGTATTTTAGTTGCTTTTGTCTAGTTTTGAGCCGTTCGGAGATCGGTACGCGCGTGATGGTATTTTTGGAGCATCGCTTGGCTTGCTCGGTATTTAATTTTGCTTGTTCGAGGTAAGTAACACTTCTAAACTTGGAGCTGAGGTATAAACCCTGATTATACGTGTTATGTGATCTGGTTAGAGGTGACACACATGCTAGGTGACGGGGGTGTGGGCATGCACCATAGAAATAGAGACTCGGTCAATTCTGTGGAGATGTGTAGTCAATTGACTTGTATTGTTCCATTTATTTTTCATGTGTTAGAGAAACTGAGCTGTGACTTTTGTTAGAAATCATGCTTAGGCAAATGTTGGTATTATTGGAACCCGTTAAGGTCATTTTTGCTGTCGAATTATATGTTTAAATTGTAATTTCATACTTAGTCATATACATTCATTTCATATCATATCACAATCTCTATTGTTATTTATTGATACATCATATCATTATTTTTGTCTAGTTTCATGACATTGTGAGACCGAGAGTCTGGAGAGATTGATGACTGAGTGAGGCCAAGGGCTTGATTGTGAGTTTATTGATACTATAGCATGTGAGTTGTCCATGCGGAACCAAATATTGATACTATGTCACATGCGTTGTCCGTGCAATATTGGAGTTGTCCGTACAGATTCATGCCATAATTGGCTCATTATAGCGCTTAGGCTGAAGGAGCCCCTCCAAAGTTTGCACACCCACTGTGAGCGCATGTACCGAGCGCGAGTGCCGAGCGACTGGAAGGACTGAGTGACTATAAGGACTGAGAGGATTGATACTCTGAGAGTATGATTATGGTTATTCACTATGTTGTACTGCATTCGACATGCACACTTGACATACATGCATAGAGATTCATTTTTCCTCATGTTGTACGGTATCACGTCATTCATGACTTCTCATACTTTTCCTCGTTCCATTTGATAATAAAAAATTTACCTGTTGAAATGTTTTGGAAAGAAAATCACAATTTTACAAACTTACTCATATTTTGGTGCTTTCGGTAAAAGATTTGGGTTTTCACTGTTATACTTGAAAAGCATGCTTATTTTTCTGGAACTGTGAACGAGCTGAACATTATCTCTTTGAGTTATTTCCTCTACTACTTTTATTATATTATTATGAGCTGTTGTTGGCTATTGGTGTCGGACTTTGACCTTTGTTCCAGCTCGTCACTACTTTCAACCTAAGGTTAGGTTTCTTACTTATTGAGTACCCAGGGTTGATTGTACTCATACTACACTTATGCATCTTGCGTTCAGATGTTGGATGATGACTTTACTGTGCACGGCGGGAGCTGGATCTGAAGAAGTACCTGTGTTCCGGTCATAACTGCTTCTCGATCTTGGTAGCTTTAGAATTTTAATCTGTTCATGTATATTTCAAACAGATGATGTACTTTATTTCATACTAGTTTTGTAAATTCTAAATCTTAAAAACTTATGATTTGTACTACCGGTCCTTGAAAAATTCTTGTATAAAATTAGTTGCATTATCATTTCTTTTCTTAATAAATCTCATTAAATTAGATAGTTGTTAATTGACTTACCTAACGGATTGGATCATGTGCAATCACGACCAGTTGAATTTTGGGTCGTGACACAACTATTGCTTAAAATCAATAACTCAATAAATCAATACTTGATGACTACACTTATTTGGCAATTTTTACTTATGTGGCATGTAGTTGATTACCTTCACAAAGATAAGGGTACGGTCTGCATATATTCTATTTTCCGCAAACCTCACTTTGTAGAATTATACCAGATTTGTCGTTGTTGTTATGGCATGTAGCGATATGGACCTTTGAGTTCAAGATTAATGATTTTCCAGTAATTTTGATTTTCTGAGATATATAGGCAGTTGAGCCTTTGAGGTACTTTTCTGGAGTCCATTACTCAAATGGTCACTCAATTATTCCAAATTATCTGCTAAAGTCACCTTTTTTTAATTTTATAACAAGAAAAGTCTCTTAATTATGCCTATAGCACTCAGAAGATCACTCAACTAGATTTTCCAAATTTTGGATTGACGAATACCTATTTTACCCTCTAATTTATAAACATTTGTCTTCTTTTTATTTATTTTAACCTTTTAATATTATGAATTTTCCTTTTTAAAATTTATATTATGGACTTACCTATATAACAAATAAATTTTATTTATAAATTAAAAAAATAAAAAGTATTTAAACATATATAATGCTGGAATACCAAAATAATGAGTATAGTAAAAAACATTAATTAGAATAATTTGTTCGTAATAATTTCAGTTTTAACAACCAAGATTAAAAAATTTATTTCAAGTGCTCTCTAATTATATCCTTTATTTGTTTGTTTTTGTTATAATCTCATGCACTTTGAGTTATGTTTTTTGATGGGGGAGAATTCACTTCTAAATACATAGCTTATCTTTGCGGGATCCTACTACCTTATGAATTTTTTAAAAACAAAATAAATATTTCCTTGAAACTAGATAACTAAAATTTTGGCAACGATTGAACTACACACTGCCACGTGTTTGTTGTTTCTTATTTTTTCTTCTTATCATTCTGTTATCATTTTTTTCCTTTCTTCGTTCTCTTTCTTCTTGTTTTCGTCAGTGGCGGCGTAGCAATATAGATAAATTTTGATCCTCTTTCAACAATTCAACCCTCTACTTGGTTGGGGAAAGTAGACAAATTTTAAAATATTATTATTAGATTCTATAAGAACAAGTATTTCGAATGGAATTATGATTAAATTTAATTTCTTTAAGGTGATGTTATTAAGTTTTTTTCTTCTTTGATTGCACATATTAATACAAGTTTAATCTTTGGTTTTAGTACCTTGTTGGATGAAGGAGTATATGTGTGGTTTGTTGGGTAAGAGGAAGGATCTTTTCTTATTTGAAATTATAGGAACTCAGTTATTTCTGGCTAGGAGTTCAGTGTTACGAGTTTTTCTAATAGTGGTTTGGTTCCCCCTAATCTGGATTTCTGAATCTAGGTTTTCAGAATTGGTTAACGACAGGAAACTTATTTTTCTTGCAGTGAGTTCAATTTTGAGTTTGTTTTGCTTTAGATATGTCTAAGTTTTTCTAAGAGGTAATTTATGTTTGAGAGAGAGTTCTTTTAATAGAAAAAGAATTCGGGAAAAAGTCATCGTCGACTTCTTTTCCAGTGGAAAGCCTGGGTGGCGAGAGAAGAAAAGAAAAGAAAAAAGCAAGAAAATGTATTTTAATAAATAAATTTTATAAAAATAAGGTATTATAATTATTATTTTTGTTTCTATGTCACTATCAAAAATTCACTAAAGGTCATGATGAGACCTACACCGCTTGCTAGGCAAGCCAACACTCAACAACAGATTATTAATTCATTAGCAGAGTTATGATACAAATAATAATGCAGAATAAGTCTCAAATCAATAAAATAAATACATAAATCTAAGACAGGGTTTAGACATGACCACAACTATCTCACAAACGTCCAAAATTCGGTGTCACATCATCACGAGCATCTAACAAGACTAAATATATAGTCTCAACTGAAAAACAACATCTGTCGCGAAAGGAATAATAGATAGAGATAGATAATGGGGAAGAGATACTCCACGTATTGTGGATCGGATCAAGTAAAGTAGCTCACCATGAAATCTTCAAATATACTTGATGTTTTAACTTCTATACCACACAAGAGGGGGGTGATTTCTGTGGTGTCCAATTTTTCGCGTGCACAGATTATAGAAGGAACTAGTTCTTGTATGTGTTCCTTATACTATTGTTGTGGAATAATAAATGCATAAATTAAAGAACACAAGAAATTTTACGTGGAAAACACTCAGCTCAAAAGGTGAAAAAATCACGATCTACTTCCCAATAGAATTTTTCCAAAACTCTTCACTAAATCACTAAGCTAAAAACTGTATTTACAAAACACTTATGTAAACCTAGGATTAACTCTAATCCCGTTGTGGCACACAGCCTCTAACTGTTGCGATAATTTCAAGTTAACTCTAACTTGAATACTCTAAGTACCTATTACAATTGCCTCTAGATAAAGCTGAAAGGTACAGTATGAAAACACCTACTACAATTGAACTAGAATAAAAGATAGACACTTGGAGATGGTTCTTCTATCTAGTTCATGTAGCTTCAGGTTCGCACACTTGAATCACACACGAACTGCTTACAAAATGCCTTGCTATTTTTCTTTAAATTCACGTTTAACTTCTGCTTTTGTGCGTCACCTGTAGAATAAGAACATCCTGCGATTTATAGAGTTAGTAGAGTAGAAAATAACTAGAGTTCTAATGCTACTCTTCCTTGATGGTAGAGTTCTAGTTGATCTCAACCTCTAATGCTTTTCTTTATCTTGGATAGTGTTCTCTTTGATTAAGGAGTCCTTCTCCTTATCAATTATGCAACATTTTTCGATCAGGAAATATTAATTAGACCAAGTTAAGCTTATCTCCTTCACGTGCACCTCACATGCTCGAATTTTCCCATGTCTATACACACAAGGGACGGACCTGGTTCATACCTGAACTTCCTTTGTCAATATTCAAAACTAACCTTTACTTAGGTCAACAAATTCCCCCTTTTTGATGATGACGAACTCTGTACTTTTGATAAGCTTAGGCCCTGTTTCAACTTAGCTCAACATCAACACAACGTTCAAAGTGAAACATCACTGTTCAAAGTGTAAAGCACAATCTTTTTTCCCCTGTTGGCATCATCGAAAAGTTGCATAAAAAGGTGTGATTCCCAGATTTTAAAACTTACTCATGGCCATTGGGTCAACGTTAAATGCATTCATGAATTAATCATCAATAATCAAGCTAAGAATTTAAACTATCATAGAAATATAAACAGGCAGTTAGAGAAAAAACCATCAAATTTCATTGATAGTTGATATGATTCTTCCACAAAACACAAAAAGAAATAAAAATATTGAAAATATGAGCAAACAAGAAACATCCCAAACTAGGTAACTGTAGGGTCTACACATGGCTAGGAGTCTAAGACTTGGAAGAATTGGGGGCTTGGTTTTGGGCTTGGAGAAGTTTCAGCATGTCTTGAAGAATTCCATCATTCTTCTCCTTTTCCCTTGCTAGTTCAGTTCTGAGAGCATCTCTCTCAGACTCTACCTCAGCCAACAGTGTCTTCAGCCTTGCTATCTCAGCCTCCTTTGCCCCACTCTCCTGCACCAAGGCTCTGACCTTTCTATTGACTGTTGTCTTTTTGGATGAACCGGGTTCATTTGGAGTGGCATGGACCTCATAATCACAAGCAACCAGAGTGTTAGCCCCAAAGTGATCTTTGCTTATCGTCATATCTCACTTCTTCAAGGGCACCTTATAGCGTGCAAGCACAACTGTGAGAATGAAGCCATAGGGAATGGCATGAGCCTTGGAGCCATATAGCCCTATCAAAAAGCTGGACTATAAATCCAGGCCAGTTAATCTGCCTCCCACTATCTAAGCATTCCATCAAAACCAAGTCCATAAAGTTAGCAATGTGCCTCATTTCCTGCCTAGGCAGAGCACACTTGTTGATAAATTCAAATAGCACCTTGTGGGGTGGCTTCATTTTACTCTTATACACAGCCTTGGAGGAGAAAAATTATGATCTATGCCATGCTCATCACAAAATTCGGTAAATTTAGCATTTTCAAATTCAATGCCATGATCAGACCTAATTGATGCAAGTTGATTACCTAGTTGTTTTTGAGTTTTTCTAACAAAAGAAATGAACATGCTAAATGCTTCATCTTTAGATGTTAAAAGCAATGTCCAAGTAAACATAGAGTAATCATCAATAAGCACCATCACATATCTTTTACCACCTCTACTTAATGTTCTCATTGGACCACATAGATCCTTATGGACCAGTTCCATCGCCCCGGTGGTACTTACTACTTTCTTACATTTAAAAGAGGATCTTACCTGCTTCCCCCTTGGACAAGACTCACAAACTTTGTCTTCCTTAAACTTGATGTTAGGCAGCCCTATCACCAGATCCTTGGAGACTAATTTGTTGAGTTGACTCAGACTTGCATGTCCAAGTCCCTTGTTCCAAAGGAGAGGATCATTGTCCAACACACTTAAACAAGTGAGTTTATTTTCTGAGAGTGTGGACAAATCTACAATATATATATTGTTCACTCTTTTTCCCTACAAAACAATCTTGTCAGTGATAAGATTAATTACAAAACATTTGGTAGAGGTGAATGTTATCAAGTTACCTCTATCACATAGTTGTGATACACTGATTAGACTGTATTATAGGCCATCTATCAAGTAGACATTCTCAATAGAATGAGAATCAGTCTTACCTACCTTTCCAACCCCAATGATCTCACACTTCTTCCCATTTCCAAAGGAGACATTACCTCCTTTGAGGTCCCCAAGTGAAAAGGAACTGGTTCTTGCTTCCTGTCATATGCTTTGAGTAGCCACTATCCATGTACCATATTTGGCTGCTCCCCTTCACTTGGACCTGCAAAAGGAAATCAGGGGTTAGTATTAGGAGTCCAAACTAGTTTGGGTCCCTTTCTATCGGAAAAAGGATGAATTAGATTCTTTTAAGCCCAGCTTGGTAGCCTATTCTTCCCCTTGAACAAATTCTTTGTTCTTTTTGCTTGCCTTTTCTTTTGTATTGCATTCACTTTTATAGTGACCTGTTTTACCACAGTGAGTACAAATCTTATTCTCAGGAAATGTAAGGTACTTACTTTTGGGATCCCATTTAGGTGGCATATTCCCAAAGTCAAGTCCTCTTCTGTTGCTACTATGATGTTCCTGTAGCCATGAAAGTGCATAGGAGGACCTGTTCCATTTACAAGTTCTGTGTAGTTCATGCTTGACTTTGCCTAGATCCTCTCTCAAAATTCTAACGTGCTCATCATTCTTGTACAACTCATCTTTTAGTTTACCTACATTTTCTTCTAGAGTGAGTTGTGTGCAATCAATTGTCTTCTTACTTGTTCCTAATTTTAGTTTTAGGTTTTCAGATCTAAGTTCTAGGACATTTGATTCAAATGCCTGAACCTGGTTCTTTAATGCAGTATTTTCACTTATAGTCTCAATAACCCTAAGTTCCAGATTCTTACACTTTGCTTTCCAAACCACACGTTCCTTAGACAACTGTTCGTTTTCATTATTTACGTCCTCAGATTCATCAATGAAATCTAAAAGTAATTCAGATAGCATTTTTGAGACAAAAATTTAATCTTGTCTTTGAGATGAATTACACTTACCTCAGATTCCTCATCAGATTCTTCAATGGCCATAAGTGCTTGTTCATATCCATCTTCATCATCTGAGATTTCTCCTTAAGCAGCAACCATAGCCTTTGTTGATCCTTTGTTCTTCTTGGGTTGAACCTGTTCCTTCTTCCTGTTTCTTCGTTCAGCTATTTCCTTCTTCCATTCAATTTCCCATTGAGGGCAGTTCTTGATGTGGTGATCAGTATTACCACACTTGTAGCATCCCTCATTGGTTTGACTTTCAAGAGCCTTTGGTTTGTTGCAGCTTCCACTTCTTAAAGGATTCTTTCCTCTCTTTAGATACTTTTTGAAGTCCTTTGTGATCATATCCATTTCATCATCTTCTAGATCAGAACCTTCAGCGATTCTGAGTGACAGGCTCCTTTCCTTCTTGGGTACATCCATCTTCATGGTTTGTCTTCTAAGTTCATAAGTAGTGAGATTTCCAATTAGCTCATCCAACCTAAGAGTGGCAATGTTTTTTTATTCCTGAATGGCAGTGATTTTGCTCTCCCAAGTAACTGGCAGAACCCTTGTCAAAATCTTCTCAACTCTGTCTTCTTCAGAAATAATCCTTCCAAGAGACTTAAGTTCATTTGTCAGTGTGGTGAACCTTTTATACATATCTTGGATGGTTTCCCCTTCCTTCATGGTGAAATTCTCATATTGAGAATATAGTAGTGTTCCTCTAGACCTCTTCACTTAAGGTGTTCCTTCATGGGCCACTTGCAAAGTGTCCCAGATTTCCTTCGTAGTGGTACCACTTTGGATTCTACTGTACTCATCTGGGCCGAGTCCACAAACACGCCAGTTCTTGGCTTTAGCATTCTTCTCTCATTTCCTCAAGTCGTTAGTAGTGTAGTCAGCTCTTGTCTTTGGCACCTCTTCTCCTTCGGCATTTATCTTTATGGTAGCTAGTGGACCATCTGTGACAATGTCCCATAGCTCATAATCTTCTCCTATGATGTGATCTCTCATCCTGTTTTTCCACCAAGAGTAATACTGGTCGTTGAAGAGTGGTGGCCTAGCAGTGGATTGCCCTTTCCAGTTTCCAGGTGGTGCACTCATCTTGATCTTCTCCTAGGGTGTTAGCCTCTTCAAGGATAACCCGCTCTGATACCAATTGATGTTTTAACTTTAATGCCATACAAGAGGGGGGTGATTTGTGCGGTGTCTAATATTTCGCGTGCATAGATTATAGAGGGACATGGTTCTTCAATGTGTTCCTTATACTACTGTTGCGAAATAATAAATGCATAAATTAAAGAACACAAGGATTGTTATGTGGAAAATACCCGGCTCAAAAGATGAAAAAACCACGACCTACTTCCTAGTAGGATTTTCCCAAAACTCTTCACTAATCACTGAGCAAAAAACTGCATTTACAAAACACTTTGGTAAACCTAGGATTAACTCTGATCCCGTTGTGGCACACAACCTCTAACTATTGCGACAACTTCAAGTTAACTCTAACTTGAATACTCTGAGTACCTATTACAATTGCCTCTAGATAAAGCTGAAAGGTACAATATGAAAACACCTACTACAATTGAACTAGAATAAAAGACAGACACTTGGAGCTAGTTCTTCTATCTGGTTCATGTAGCTTCAGGTTCACACACTTGAATCACACACGAACTGCTTGCAAAATGCCTTGCTATTTTGATCTCAATTCACGCTTAACTTCTGCTTTTGTGTTTAACCTGTAGAATGAGAACATCCTTCAATTTATAGAGTTAGTAGAGTAAAAATAACTTTAGTTCTAATGCTACTCTTCCTTGGTGGAAGAGTTCTAGTTGATCTCAACCTCTAACTCTTTCCTTTATCTTGGATAGTGTTCTATTTGATTAATGAGTCCTTCTCCTTATCAATTATGCAACCCTTTTCGATCAGGATATATTAATTAGACCAAGTTAAGTTTATCTCTTTCACGTGCATCCCATATGCTTGAATCTGCCCATGTCTATGCACACAAGGGGTGGACTCGGTTCATGCCTGAGCTTCCTTTGTCAATCTTCAAAACTAACCTTCACTTAGGCCAACAATACTCCTATTCAACTGGATGGCCACCACTAATACCTGCCTCAGAACTTGCACAAAAATATGCAGAAGTGTAGTATGAGTACAAAATCACGGTGCTCAGCAAGTATTAAGTCTAACCTAGAAGAAGCAGTAGCGAGGGGTCAACACTGACACTTACTAACAGTTCAATAAACAAGTAGAAACATTAATAAGATAAAACATAAGGCATGATATGAACTAATCAATGTTTAATAAAAATTACTGCATAAGTCTAGGACGCATATACATGCTCATGATCCACTCTCAATACCTCATAGCATAAATCCATCTGCCTGACACTGGTCAAGTGTCCAAACAAAGCACCAATTTGGGTATTTGCACTCACAAGGCCCAAAGAAACATGGGTAATCAACTGACTCCAGAGAGACGAATCCATATCCAAGCGCGATTACGACGTACAATCGGGGTCCAATCACGATACCATCAATAATCAATATCCATATTCGCTCTCAATTTCCTTAGTGCCAAAATGCTCATTTTTTCTCAATATCTAACTCTCCAACTCATGCATATGCATATGAGATAATATAATCAAAGCTCACCGGGATTGTCCCCTAAAATGCAATAAAACACTCACCTCAGTTGAGTATGACAGAATATTTAACAAAGGTGCCATTAATGAAGACCCCCCATTGAGTGATCCTAGTGAATATAAGAGGTTGGTGCAATGACCGGACGAGACATATCATCTGGAGTACTGCAGGTATTGAGTCAATACATGCATGCTCCAAAGAAATCACACATGGAGGCTGCTATGAAGTTTGTTAGAATTTTGAAGACATCACCAGGTCTAGGGCTTCTAATGCCAGCTAAATAAGCAAAACGGTTGTAGGCCTTTTGTGATTCAGATTGGGGATTTTGTTTGACCAAAAGAACTATCACATGTTGTCTTATGAAGTTTGGTAAAGTTATAGTATCAAGGAGGTCAATAAAAGCAAGAAAATGTGGCCAGAAGTTCAATTGAAGCTGAATTTAGAAGTATGGCATAATGTGTAGCTGAAGTCACATGGCTGATAGGTCTGTTTAAAGAGCTTGAAATCGAACTACATCAACATGCCAATTTGTTTTGTGACATCAAAGTTGCTATCCAAATAGTGACAAATTCTATATTTCATGAAAGAACTAAACACATAAATATAGACTGTCATTTTGTGAGAGAAAAACTAAGCCAGAAATGATCACATCATCTTTCAACAAGAGACCAGTTGGACAGGTCTACCAACAAAGAGTATTGGTAAAGCATAACATGAGTTCTTATTAAGTCAGCTTGGAGTTGAGAATATATTCAAAGCATTAGCTTGAGGGGGGAGTGTTGGAAGCATAACAAGCTGGTGTGGCAAGGGTTGTTAGTTAGTTATTTATGTTAAAGATACCCTTAGCCGGTTAATTTTACTTCATTCATTAGAATCAACCGGTGTATATAAATAGTGGTTGTACATCTTATTCGATAAATTGAATAATTAAGACTCGGTTAGATTTCTCTCTAAGTTTCTTCTGCCAATCTTTCTCTTTCTCTTCAAAATCTTCTTCCTCCTTACATCTGATTAATTTGATAGCACAGAAATATCCATATATGTCATTCTCAATTAAAAAATCGATATATTTGGAATGGATGAAAAAAATATAAAAATTGGACAAAGATATGACACGTGGTAATAAAAGGAGGTTTAATAACTTGTAACTTTATTAGTCAAAAATCTTATTAAACCGTTAAAATTAAAGTTGTTTGGTGACTCGTAATGCTTCTATCCTCACTTTTGAAAAGTCTTGAACTAGTTGTGCCGTCATGCAACCTAGCTAGTCCCACATTTTGTCACGACCCCAAATTCTCTCAGTAAGAAGTCGTGATGGCATATAGTCTCTAAAACTAGGTAAGCCTATCAACCTGCAAAAAAAAATTGAAATAACAACTTAAAATATCAAAACTATAAGAACTGCATAAATAAAATCTGTATCTCAAAATGTAAAACTCCCAAAATCTGGTGAAATATAAGTCACAAACTCTAAATATAGTGCTCAAAAATACTATACATCATTGTCTATAAAACTGTAATGAAATAAGGAAGAATATGATAGAAGGGGACTCCGAGGCCTGCAGACGCGGGCAGGTGTACCTTGAAATCTCCAAAAGCAAGCTTAGGATGCTAGTACCGCGACTGATAAGATGTACCTGGATCTGCACAAAATATGTGCAGAAGCGTAGTATGAGTACACAACAAAGGTACCCAGTAAGTGCCAAGCCTAACCTCGGTAGAGTAGTGATGAGGTTAGGTCAAGACCCTACTGAAGATAATAAGAAGCAAGACAGAATACATAACGATAAAATTATAATGACAAATAAAGTGAAACAATAAAGAATCTCCGGAAAGTTAACAACACGGAATGAAGGCAGTTAATACAACACAAAAGGAAAACAAGGATTTTACATGTTAGGAAACAACAACTAAAACAAATACAATAAATAGAGAAAGATCAACAGGGGGCCCTACCGAGGTACCGCCTTGTAGTCCCAAATCATAAAAGTAACTCATTGTCTTTCCTTATATCACTGTAGGAGCCTTTACATTTAGTTTTGAAAATTATTTTTGCCGAAATAGCACCCACGTGTTAGCCCTCCTTATCACACCACATGGCTTCTAGTAGTTCCCCTACTAGCCACGCGTATCAAGCACACCTTATATCACCGCATGTGTTTCAATACCTAGATCTTATACCACCGCATGAGTATCAATAATAATAACCTCACGACAGAAACCTCGTGCAAATAGTAACAACAACACGACAGAAACCTCATGCAAAGAACCAAACAATCATCTCAGCAATAAAACGAATGCCAAAACATAACAACTCAATAAAATGATATTTGACAACTTAAACTTTGCCTCAATAGAAACCACGGCATTTGCCTCAATAGAAACCAAACTCAATAGCAAGATATTTCAAGGATAGCAAATTTCAAGTAAAGAATCCCATAGTTAAATAATGAATACGAAATTAAGAAAGCAAGTATTTCAGCTAAACATGTAGTACAAGATGCAAGTAAGAGATAAGACAAGTATACATGTGAAATTAGACTAAATATGGTGGCTATAACATGCTAAAGTAACTCAATTAAAGCATGAAAAAGAAACTAGGTAGCTAAAACCGAAATCTCAATATTTAGTCCGTGTACGCACTCATCACCTTGCGGACATAACCTCCACATATCACAATTGTCACAAAAATACCAAATCCTAAGGAAAATTTCCCCCACACAAGGTTAGACAAGTCACTTACATCAAACCACGCTAAATCAATCAATTAGAAGGTCTTTCCCTCGATTTTCCAACTCCGAACGGCTCGAATCTAGCCAAAAAGATTTCATACTATAAATATAACTATAGGAAGCTAATTTAAATAATGAAATTATGATATTTGCGAAGAATAGAAAAATCGTCCCAAAAAGTCAACCCGGACCCACGGCTCGAAACCCAACTAAAATTATAAAAATCGAACACCCATTCGATATCGAGTTCAACCATACAAGGATTATTCAAATCTGATCTCATTTCGCCTTTTAAAACTCAAAAACTTTAGCCTAAGAAGTTCGATAATATTTTCCCAATTTTCAACTCAAATCCCTAATTACATGATAACATCAATGATGTATTAGTATAATTTAACCAAATTTGAGTCAAGAATTCTTACCCAATAATTCCTCTAACAATCCCTCGAATTTTTGCCTCAAACCGAGCTCCCAAAATTCCAAAATGAAATATGAACCAAACCCTCGAATTCTTCCTTTTTCTGCCTAGTGAATCCGTATCTACGGTCACTTAGTCGCATCTGCGACGCCGTATCTGCGGAAAAACTATCACAGCTTAAGTACCAGAGTTTCTCTTCTGCGAATAAAAGCTCACATCTGCAAGCCCGCTTTTGTGGAGTAACGACCGCATCTGCGGTCACGCCCAAGGGTGCTTTCCCCAAATTTTGCTTCTGCGAAGGCAGCCTCAGTATCCGCGAGTCCGTTTCTGTGAACAAATGATCACACCTGCAATCTCAGCTTGGCTAGGACAAATTCGCTTCTGCGAACAATGGCTCGTATTAGCGAGTCCGCACCTGCGACTAGTCCCTCCGCAGGTGTGAAGACACCACAATTAGCCTAGCTTCACTAGATTCACACAAGTTCAATCTCGTTACGGATTCGATCCGAATCACACCCGGGGTCGCGGGGACCCCGTCTGAGTATATAACCTAGGTCTAAGAAACATAATGGACCTACTCGAGGCCAAAAATCACATCAAACAACACAAATTCTATGAATCACAACCCAATTTCAAGCATAGGAACTATGAACTTTTGAATTCCGAAACCCACGCCGATTCATACCAAAACAAGTCTGATTGACACCAAATTTTGCACACAAGCCATAAATGGCATTACAGACCCATTCCAACTTTCTGATATCAATAAAGTCAACTCTCGGTCAAACATTCCAAATTTCTCCAATTTCCATCGCCAAACTACGCTGAAACGACCTACGGACCTCCCAACCAATATCCGGGCACGCTCCTAAGACCAAAATTACCATACAGAGATATTGGATCCATCAAAACTCCATTAAGGGGTCGTCTTCACATAAGTCAAACTATGGTCAACTCCTGCGACATAACCTTTTAACTTATGGACTATGTGTCCCCTTTCACTCCGAAACTTACCCGAAACCAAAACCAAACACCCCCGCGAGTCACGTAACCTCAATACAACATAGAGGAAGCATAAATTAGGAGATCAAGGCTAATATACTCAAAATGGTCGGCTGAGCCATTACACATTTTCATTAGCTAAAGTTGACGGGGTGAAAAATATAATTTTCTCATTACTTCCTTAATTAAGTAGGTTCAATTCCATATTTTTGAGATGTTAAAAATTTACCCGCTTCGAGTATTTAAACTCAGTCAATAAGCAAATAACATATGCCACTTTATTTAACTATAATTATCGATACTTAACTATAACACATGATCGTAACTAATACTAATATTAAAATACTTAATATAGTCTATGCTATTTACTGTATCATTGGCCATTATCAATAACTTATTCCGAAATTTCACAAAAATTATGCCGAAACTACTTTATCCCTGAACTCTATTTCTTGACAGCATTATTTCCCGCAGGAGATTTAAATTATACAAAGTCATGCCATCAAATCAATACAAGTTTTCACCATTGAACACCATTTATTATTCTGCATCGAATTTAACTTAGCAATAAAACGTACAATTTGCTATCATAACCTATGCCTCTCAAGTCTGAGAGTGCAAGACTAATTGAGCAACATACTAGTAAAAGAAGAGGAACCTTCGTGGTTAGTTCTCTTAGTCTAACTTTAAGTACATATATTGTTGTTTCGGAATTATGCTTTACGCTCGAAGAAGATCGGAAATAATCAGTATTTCGAAATTTAGCCAAACACTTGAAGAAGATTAGGAATAAAAGAAAGAAGAACGAGGAAGTTGATGGCAAACCTAAGTTTTCCTGAAGTTATGTTAGTATAGGTTTTCTGACGTTATGTTGGTACGTATGACTTAATTCCTTTTTTTATTTTTTATTTATTTTAAATAAAACTCCTAATAGACCTTAGTTTGTCTTATATGATTAACGTAACTACATTGGGTGGAAACATCCGGTGCATGTAAATTTTTAGCATTATCATATATCATACGAAAAATGTACCTTAATTATTTGATACAGTTATAGACCCTTATTTACATTTATGCGTTCTTGCATTTTTGAGCATCCAAATCAAGTTCAAGTTCGTCATATTCGAGCTTTAATCATTTGTTTGAGGCGATCGAATCCGAAATACATCATTATTCATGGATTTGTTATATTGCTAATGACAAATATTAAACTCTCAAATTTTTGATTAAATTCGAAGTCCATCAAGATTAATATCAAGCTGGCTAATCAAATGTTTTAATGAGAAGATTGCTGGAATATCCTGTGACTTGCTGCTAAAGATGCTAGAACTAATTTTGTTTCAATAAAAATAGAAAAATAAATTTGAAAATCGGGACTTTAGATGTTAATTACTTGATGTCTTATAGGCTTTTCCATGATCCCAAGGGCCAATAAAAAAAATATTTTGTTAGTTTTAAACTTAATATATAAAAATATATTTTTTATATATATAAATTTAATGGGTTCAATTCAATATCTTTTTTGGGTTTATTTTTATAAAATAAAAAATATACCCTATTTTCATTAGAGGGCTTGACTAAAACACCGAGATGTACTTGGCTTTTTATCTAGATTCATGCCCTCCATGAGATTTGACAAAGTCACATTTCTTAGCTGGCTATACTTAATAAATTGTGTTCTTTTGTATGAAAAAAGTATGGAATTTATACTCCCTCGGCCATATTTATGTAGCGTTGATTGAGCATGGAGTTAAAAAAAATAATAATGACTTTTGAAATTGATGATGTAAAATAAGTCATAGATATTAATATAGTTATAAATCGTCTCTTTAAGGTAAAATGAGAAATTTAAATTAAATTATTTTTAAATATAAAAATATTTTTTTTAATATAAACTAAAAGAAAAATGTATCACATAAAATGGGACAGAGGGATACCACAATTAATCAATCTACTTTTAAATTTCAAGTGTTCTCTCGCCTCAATAAGCATCAAAAAAATTTCTTCCTACCATGTAGACTTAGTTTTTAAGAAAAATTGTCATATACTATAAATTTTAATAAATTTTGAATTTTGTTATTGTATATAGTGTTAAAATTGTATTAAATGTAGGGATAATACATAAGATGCGCCTCGTACTTTTTTCGAAATATCAGTTTCACACTCAACCTTTACGGACGTCCTTGTACCACCCTATCCTTATTCATAATGAAATTATACCACCCTATCCTTATTAATAGTGAAATTAATACCTCCTTCAAAGGTGAGGTGGCAGAAAAACTAATTTCACCTTACTCAAAGCACGTGGGAGGCTGAAAAAACGTAAAAAAGCTACTTAAATTTTAAAGATGTTATTTTTCCATTGGTTGTTACATTTAATTATACTTAATTAGTTGTATTTAATTAGTGTAATACTAACCCTTTTTTATTTTTATTTTCCTTGTTCTTTTTCATCTTCGCGTTTTTCTTTTCTTCTCTTTCCTCTTTCCTTTTCTTCTTTCTCTTTCCTCCATTGTCACAAGAGAGCAGCACCATACAATCATAATCGTAACAGAAGAAAAATTAAAGATTGGTAGCTCTTTCTCCACCTATTTTATCACCTCCTCCACCCTCCAATTGTTTTTTACAACATGGCTGGAGCAAACAATTATCAAGGTGGAAACGAAAACCCGACACTTTATTGGTTCTTTCTTAGCTTCCTCTTGCTTTGCGATTGTACTCTATACATTAACTTCACTTTATCTTTTTATCTTTTGATCAAGATGGAAAGAACAAAAAGGAAAAGAAAAAAATCCAAAAAGAGAGATGTAACGACCCGTCCGGTCGTTTTGAGAATTTAAGTCTCGTTCGGTGGCATAAGGTCCTGAGCAGCTTCATATTATGTGTATTGACTTGCGTGCATGATTGAATTCAGTTATCGGATGATTCCGAGTGATTTGGGACACTTAGTCCCTAAAACGAAAGCTTAAGTCTTTGGATTTTGACTATAGTCGGAACTATGTGAAGACGACTCCGGAATAGAGTTCGGTCGGTTCCGTTAGCTCCGTTGGGTAATTTTAAACTTCGAAGCGTGTCCGGACTGTGAATTTGAGGTCTATAGCTGACTTAGGCTTGAAATGGCGAAAGTCGAATTTTTGGAGATTTTGACCGAAAGTGGACCTTTTGATATCAGAGTCGGATTTCGATTCCGGAAGTTGGAGTAGGTCCTAATGTTGAATATGACTTGTGTGAAAAATTTAAGGTCAATCGTACGTGGTTTGATAGGTTTCGGCATCGGTTGTAGAAATTTGAAGTTTCAAGTTCATTAAGTTTGGATTGGAGGGTGATTCATATTTTCATTGTTGTTTGACATATTTTGAAGGCTCGACTAGGTTCGTAGGGTATTTTAAAACTTGTTGGTATATTTGGTTGAGGTCCCGGGGGCCTTGGGTGTGTTTCGTATGCTTAACAGATCGAAATTTGGACTTGTGAAATTGCTGAACCTTCCAAGTTTTTGGTGTAATCGCACCTGCGGTGGGGTGGCCGCAGGTACAGACACACACGTGTGAGAGGCCAAGCGCAGAAGCGGGATTGAGCATATGGCCAGGGGTCACAAGTGCGAGGGAGTTTCCGCATCTGTGAGCCCGCAGATGCGCTTGAAGCGCCGTAGATGCGGAGAGTGAGCTGGAGGGGGAGTCCGCAGAAGCGGACATTTGTTCGCAGGCGTGCACTCGCAGGTGCAGCCATTTGATCGCAGAAGCGGATCCAGGCCTGGCTAGCTGAGTTCGCAAGTGCAAACGATTTCTCGCATATGTGAGAGCGCAGATGCGCTTCCTTGTCCGCAGATACGGAAGTCCTGGGCAGAATTATATATGTCGAGGGTTTGGCCATTTTCTTGATATTTTGAGTTTTACACTTCGGTTTTGGGAGCTTCTTGAGGGTTTCAAGCAAATCGATTGGGTAAGTATTCTTCACCTAGAATTTATTATATTCTATAATTTTATCTTTATTTTTATCATTTAAATTTTATTTTTAGTTGAGGAAAATAGAGGTTTTTGAAGAACAATTTCAAAATGAAAAATCATGATTTGAGGGACGAAAAGGTATGAGAATTTGATAATTTTAGTATGGTTGAACAAGTAACGGAATGGGTGTTCGGGTTTTATGAAATTTGTCGGGTTCTGAGGTGCGGGCCCGGGGGTCGACTTTTGGGTCTATTTTTAGATTTTGATAAAGATTAAGACTTTGTAATCCGGCATAGTTTCTTATGAGTTTTATTTGTGTTTTGAAGTTACTTTGGTTAGATTTGAGCCATCCGGAGGTCATTTCACCCGAGAAGTTCATTTTAGAGTATCGGTCTGTCTTCTTTGAGGTAAGTATCTTGCCTAACCTTGTTGTGTGTGAACTACCCCTTAGGGTTTGGATCTTCTATGTTGATTGTAGTCTGTGTACGCGAGGTGACGAGTACGTGCTCGGACTTATTTGTGGAAATTGGCCTCCTAGAGTTCATAGGTCCTTCTATTCATTGAATATGCAGTTGTTCTTGTTATGATTACGTTCCTTAATTTCTAGTTTCACATTTACGTACTTAATTAGAATCAATTTCATCATGATCCACTCTTATTGTTACTTGATTCATATGTGCCTTAATTGAAACTGTTATCTCTTCCTTTGCCATGTTATCCTTTCGCTAACTGTCTATCTTTATTTGAAGTTGTAGTTATCCCTTTTGTAAATGTTCTCCCTTAATTGAGGTTATGGTGATCTTCTCACAGTATCTCTCATGTATTTTAATTGGTTTTATCTTTCCCGCAATTGTCCAAACTTAAAAGAAACTTAGAAATCTTATGCCTTAGTGGACTTACCCTTATTTGGAATTATTTGACTCGTGTTAGTTCTTGGTTGTTTAATCGTACATTGTGGGACTATTGTTACATATTATTTTCTTCCCTGTTCAGCTATTCTTATTACGCCTAGTATTCCTTATCATGGTTATTCCTTGTGAACTAGTTCTACTGTTTTCTTGTGATCGAAGGTTCTTGAGTTTATTTACTTACCGTACTTTGTATTAGTGTTATTGTTGTTGTTGTACTTGTTGTTGTGATGCATGAGATTTCTGCCGTGCGGTTATTATTGTTATGCACGAGGTTTCTGCCGTGCGGTTATTGTTGTGGGGTTGCACGAGATTTATGTAGTGCTATTGTTACTATTGATATTTGTACATGCGGTGTGACAAGGAGGTATATATATATGGGTTGCCATGTGGCGAGACAAGGTGGGAACATTATTATGCACGTGTGGCGAGACAAGGCGGGCATTTACCTAACTATTGCACATGTGGCGAGACAAGGTGGGCTATGTCAGGGATTGATTTGTGATAACTTGTGATGGCCTAGGGGCATTCTTGTTGTTGATATTTGTGTAGTGGTACACTTACCTGTGTGAGCTTTATCTTGTGGAAAGTTATGAGAAAACATTCTACGTGCTATCTATTTATTTTCCTATACTTACTAGCTGGCATGAACCATGTTAGGACACTTGCACAAGCATACACGTAGTTGAGTACTTTTATCGGTTAAGAGAGTTTTCTTCATATTGTTGAGTATAGATGCATACCCGTGTTTACTTGCCTTCTATGTGAGAATGGATTTATTTGGCACTTGAGTTGTCAGTGCGGTTATGAGGTGTAATGAGGGCACAGGACGCCAAGTGTTAGGGTTCATGTATCGAGACCCGTGAGTTGTGATTAGCCCGTGGTTCGGTACCTTGTGGAGTTTATTGACTGAAACTTAATGTGAAAACGGTTATTGTGGTTGAGTGATTACTTGTCCTTTTTGTTTCTGTGATTTCGGATATATGTTGCATTTCTGTTCATCCTCTGTGTCATTATTTTGGTATTCCACTGATACTTGTTATTTTCCTTTCTTATTGAAATTACTGTATTGTTAGCCATATCGCGTAGTCCTTATGTATATATCATACTCTGTTGTTCCTATACTCATATTTGTTCAGTTTATTTAGTCCAGTGGGTGTCTTGACTATCCCTCATCACTACTCCATTGAGGTTAGTCTTGATACTTGCTGGGTACCGCTGTGGTGTACTCATACTACACTTTTTCATATTTTTGGGCAGATTCAGGTATTTCAAAGTCAGTTGATCATTAGTTAGCTGTGCGGATTATTGCGCTGGAGACTCAAGGTAAACCTGTTGCTGCGTTCGCAGGCTTCAGAGTCACCTTCTAATTTGTCTTCATACTGTTTACTTTATTTCAAACAGTTGTATTTAGAAAATTGTAACAAACTCTGTAGAGCTTATGACTTGTACTACCGGTTTTGGAAATTGTAAAGTTTATAGAGATTTCCATTTCAAAAATTGTTAGATGTTATTTAATTATTATTGTTATTTAGTAAATGTTAGGATTACATAGTCCCTACGACTAGGTGCCATCAAGATACCCAACTTTAATAACCCGACCGGTCGTTTTAAAAGTTGTAGCCTCGATCCCCTATTAACTGCATCTTCCATATCTAATTCTGCTATTGTGACTTGCCGGGAGGGTTCGTTTTGTTTTTTGGAGTATTTTGGGACACTTAGTCCTTAAATGGAGGTTTAAGCCTTAAGATTTGGACCGTAGTCGGAACTGTGTGAAGACGACTCCGGAATGGAATTTTATCGGTTCTGTTAGCTAAGTTAGGAGATTTTGAACTTAAAAGCGTGTCTGGATAGTGTTTTGGACGTCTGTAGCTCATTTAGGCTTGAAATGGCGAAAGTCGAAGTTTTGGAGATTTTGACCGGTAGTGGACTTTTTGATATCGGGGTCAGATTCCAATTACGAAAGCTGGAGTAGGTCCGTAGGGTTGAATATGACCTTTGTGCCAAATTTGGGGTCAGTCGGACGTGGTTTGGTTGGTTTCGGGATCGGTTATCGAATTTGGAAGTTTCAAGTTCTTTAAGTTTGAATTGGTGGGAGATTCGTGATTTTAGCATTGTTTGATGTTGTTTGGGGTCTCGACTAAGTTTGAATGGTGTTTTAGTATTGGTTGGTATATTTTGTTGAGGTCCCGGGGGCCTCGGGTGAGTTTCGGGTGCTTAACGGATCAAAAATTGGATTTGTATTGTTGCTGAAGTCTTCAGGCATCTGGTGTTTTCGCACCTGCGGTGGGGTGACCGCAGGTGCGGGATCGCACGTGTGGTACATAAAGCGCAGAAGCGGAGTTTGGAGGCGTGGCCAAGGATCGTAGGTGCGAGGTGAATTTCGCATTTACGATGCCCGCAGATGCGATATAGTGATCGCAGGCGCGGTGAATGCCCGCAGAAGAAGATAAGTTCTCCGCAGATGCAGTCCCAGCCCTTTAGTGATTTTTTGCACCTGCGATGGTATTTCCGCAGGTGCGGTTGTAGGCTCGCAAGTGCGTGTTTTTCTGGAAGAAAAGACCTAAGTGCGAGGGTTTTGATTTCAT
The DNA here is from genome assembly GCF_000390325.3 of Nicotiana tomentosiformis. Lineage (NCBI taxonomy): Eukaryota > Viridiplantae > Streptophyta > Magnoliopsida > Solanales > Solanaceae > Nicotiana > Nicotiana tomentosiformis. The sequence continues at coordinate 151,327,685 of NC_090812.1, forward strand.
TCTTCATTTTTTGACTTGAGAGCTCGGAATTTGGTGATTTTTCGAGTGATTTTCAGAGGAAGCTTTGGGGTAATGTTTCCTAACTCCTTTATGGTTACATTCCTCTAGTCTATGGTCGATTACATCAACTAATTCAGAAATTTGGTTGAGAAATTTTGGGAAAAATGGTAGAAGTTTTTCAACTAAGATTTTGGTCTTTGATTAGGATTTTTGACATCGGATTTGGATGATTTTTGTACGAGTGAACTCGTGAGTGAATGGATGTTCATGTTTTGTGACTTTTACCCAATTTCGTGACGTGGGCCCAGGGAGACGTTTTACGGCGATTTTCCCATTTCTTGCTTTAGCTTTGATTTCAGTAGCTAGATTAGTTCCTTGTAGTTATATTTATGTTATGCAATTGATTTTGGCTAGATTTGGGCCATTCAGGGTCAGATATTAGTGGAAAGAGCATCGTTACAGATTGATTTGAGCTTGGTTCGAGGTAAGTGGCTTACCTAACCAGGTTCGAGAGTTTGAGCAGTTGCGCCAAGGTGCTATGACTATCGTGCGAGTTTATTGATATCGAAGTTTGAAGTTTTTATCATTCCATTCTCTTATAGATAGTGAGGACACAAGCTGCAATTAATGATGATGTAGCCCCCGGAGCAGGTGTCGCTAGGGTTAGAGGTAGAGGCCAAAGAAGGTCACGCGGAGCAGCTAGAGCATCTACCCGAGCAGCAGTTGAGGAGCCGCCGGTAGCTCCAGTTAGGGGGTAGCTACCGGAGGCGCCTGTTGTTACCCCCAGACTTCAGGAGACCTTAGCACAGTTCCTGAGCATGTTTGGCACATTAACTCAGGTGGGGTTGATTCCGGTTGCACTAGCTACTCCACAAACCGAGGGAGGGACCCAGACTCTCGCCGCCGACACTCAAGAGCAGCGAGTTCATGTTGGTCAGGTTCCAGGTGTCATGGCGACACAGCCTGTGGTCCCAGTTCAGCCCGTGGTTAGGGCAGCAACATCTGAGGAAGAACAACTTAGACTTGAGAGGTACAAGAAGTACCACCCTCCTACCTTCAGTGGATTGGCGACAGATGATGCCTAGGGTTTTCTTGAGAAGTGTCACCGCATTCTCCGTACTATGGGTATTGTGGAGATGAGAGGGGTTACTTTTACTACGTTCCATATCAGGGGAGCGGCTTATCAGTGGTGGCGAGCATACGAGTTAGGTAGCCCGACCGAGTCAACTTCACTTACATGGGTTCAGTTTGCAGAGATATTCCTAAAAGAGTTTGTACCTCAGTCCCTTCAAGATGCATGGTGTGCGGAATTTGAGCAGCTACGCCAGGGCACTATGTCAGTGTCAGAGTATGCTGTTAGATTAAGTGATTTGGCCAGACATGTACTTGTTTTGGTCGCTACAATTAGAGAGTGTGTCAGTATATTCATTGAGGGGATGAGGCATGATATTCGGTTCTGCATGGCTCGGGATTTAGAGTCGGATGTTTCATTTCAGCAGGTGGTAGGGATCGCTCGCCGAGTGGAGGGCATGTGGGATTAGGAGAGAGAGGATAGGCGGGGCCAAGAGAGAAAGGACAGGTGAGGTCAGGAGAGAGAGAGAGTACAGGGAGACGAGGAGGCCTCGCAGACCGGATAGATCTACTGGTCCTTATTTTAGAGGCAGGGTACAACATGGTAGAGGTTTTATGTGTCAGCCAGTTCAGTTTGCACTTCAGGCTTCGCATAGTGTTTCAGGTACTCATGGGTCTCAGAGTACCCGTACCGCACAATTACCACAGCCACGTTAGTAGAGAGGCTGCTTCGAGTGTGGAGATACCAGCCACAAGGTGAGATATTGTCCTAGACTTCGGGCAGGTGTGTCATAACGAAGTATTCAGGCGAGTAGAGGGCGCCCAAGAGGGGAAGGCCCAACACGTTGAAGTGTCTCATATAATAGGCTGGAGGCCGCTGCGCCAGATGAAATTATACAAGTATGCTTTTTATTTGTTACAGAGGGTCACCATTCGTATTTTGGTTCAGTTCTTTTTATCGGGGCGAGTTCCCCTATTTGATTGCTCCACATGTGAGTGAATTCATGGATTAGCATTATGTTTATGTATTTTCCCCTGTTGGGGGATTCTATGAGTGATAGAAGTGTCTATCGTTGTTTTAAATTCGTTATTGAAAGTTACGAGGCTAGAAGTGAATTCATGTTGTCCATTATGGTAAGTTTGATGTGATTCTTGAGTAATTTGGTTACGATTTGTGATTTGATACTCTACCGGGGTGAGAGTTCAGTAAGTGTTGTGATTTTATTTCCAGAATTGAGTTAATGAAATATTTCAATTGGTATGATGTGTATGCGACCTGTGATTCAGAGTTGCAGGTGAGACTCTCGCGATTTCATGTGACGTGATATGTTTGAGTCGGGCTGCGTGCCGCGGTGGAAGGTTGAGAACCTTATGATTTGTTCATGTACTTTGATTTTTCTTTTTAAAATTGGATTGTAGTATGGTACTGATAGAGAGTTGTGCTTGTCGGGCTTGTTTGATATTTCTCTTATGTGTTTCTCTTTTAATATTTATTCCTTTTCCTCTTGTGCTTATTTGAGTTTAGTTTACGGGGTGTGTGCCCGGTGGCGTTAGATGTGACTTGTTGATCCGGTTATACAGTTATGAGGTCTTCGTGTTTCTTGCATCAATGTCAACATTGTGGAGGTTTGAAACAGGTCTCTAACGGACATGAGGCTAATTGCCGGTGCTGGTTTTGACTACGGGCAGCTATTGTGATCAGAAATGTTATTATGGGCCTATGTATGGTATGTCACGCTGTGTAGTCGTACTTTGTGGGTGTAGGCATGAGTTGTTGCTGCTGGTAAAGACTGATACCAGGTATGGATTTAGAATCGGGTCTTTTGGAAATGAATGGAAGATGAGAAATTTGGCTATCAGGCTTATAGGTGTTGGTAGAGAGAGTAAATTACAGCTGGGATGGTGTCGTCAGGCTTATGTGGATTGGGGTGACATGGGGTCACCTGCGGGGTGTATGTTGGATATGTTCTTTCAGTGATTTGAAGACTTCAAGGCGATTCTTGGCACGTTCGAGTACGAACGTTTGTTTATGAGGGGAAGGATGTAACGACCTAGCCAGTCGTTTTTAGAATTTAAGTCTCGTTCAGAGGCATAAGGTCCTGAGCAGCTTCATATTATGTGTATTGACTTGCGTGCGTGGTTGAATTCAGTTACCGGATGATTCAGAGTGATTTGGGACACTTAGTCCCTAAAATAGAAGCTTAAGTCTTAGGATTTTGATCGTAGTCGGAACTGTGTGAAGACGACTCTCGAATGGAGTTCTGTCGATTCCGTTAGCTCCGATGGGTGATTTTGGACTTAGGAGCGTGTCCGACTGTGAATTTGAGGTTTGTAGCTGACTTAGGCTTGAAATGGTGAAAGTCGAATTTTTGGAGATTTTGTCCGGAAGTGGACTTTTTGATATCGGGGTCGGATTACGATTTCGGAAGTCGGAGTAGGTCCATAATGTTGAATATGACTTGTGTGCAAAATTTGAGGTCAATCGGACGTGGTTTGATAGGTTTTAGCATCGGTACTAGAACTTTGAAGCTTCAACTTCATTAAGTTTGGATTAGAGGGTGATTCGTATTTTCGTTGTTGGTTGACGTTTTTTGAGGGCTTGACTAAGTTCATAGGGTGTTTTAAGACTTATTGGTATATTTGGTTAAGTTCCCGAGGGCCTCGGGTGTGTTTCAGATGCTTAACGGATCAAAATTTGGACTTGTGTAACTGCTGAAGCTTTCAAGCTTCTATTGTAATTGCCCCTACGGTAGGGTGGCCGCAGGTGCGGACACGCACGTGCGAGAGGCCAAGTGCAGAAGCGGGATTGAGGAGATGGAAGGGGTCACAGGTGCTAGGGTGTTTTCGCATCTGCGAGCCCCAGATGAGCTTGAAGTGCCGCAGATACGGAGAGTGAGCTGGATGGGAAGTCCACAGAAGCGGACATTTGTTCGCAGGCGCGCACTCGCAGGTGCGACCATTTGATCGCAAAAGCGGATCCAGGCCTAGCTAGCTGAGTTCACAAGTGCGAACGATTTCTCGGAAATGCGAGGGCGCAAATGCGCTTCCTTGTCCGCAGATGCAGAAGTCCTTGCTAGCTGAGTTCACAAGTCAAGGATTTGACCATTTTCTTCTTATTTTGAGTTTTAGACTCCGATTTTGGGAGTTTCTTTGAGGGTTTTTCAAGCAAATCGATTGGGTAAGTGTTATTCCCCTAGAATTTATTATATTCTATAATTTTATCTTTATTTTTATTATTAAAATTGTATTTTTAGTTGAGGAAAATGGAGATTTTTGAAGAAACATTTCAAAATGAAAAATCATGATTTGAGGGACGAAAATGTATCAGAATTTGATAATTTTAGTATGGTTGAACTCGTATCGTAATGGGCATTCGGGTTTTGTGACATTTGTCGGGTTCCGAGGTGCGGACCCGGGGGTCGACTTTTGGGTCAATTTTTAGATTTTTATAAAGATTAAGACTTTATAATCCGGAATAGTTTCTTATGAGTTTTATTTGTGTTTTGAAGTTACTTTGGTTAGATTTGAGCCATCCGGAGGTCATTTCACCCGAGAAGTTCATTATAAAGTATCGATCTTTCTTCTTTGAGGAAATTATCTTGCCTAACCTTGTGTAGGGGAACTACCCCTTAGGGTTTGAGTCTTTTATGTTGATTGTAGTCTGTGTACGCGAGGTGACGAGTACGTGCTCGAACTTATTTGTGAAAATTGGCCTCTTAGAGTTCCTAGGTCCCTGTATTCATTGAATATGTAGTTGTTCTTGTTATGATTATGTTCCTCAATTTCTAGTTTCACCTTTACGTACTTAATTAGAATCAATTTCATCATGATCCACTCTTATTGTTACTTGATTCATATGTGCCTTAATTGAAACTGTTATCTCTTCCCTTGCCATGATATCTTTTCCCTAATTGCCTATCTTTATTTGAAGTTTTAGTTATCCCTTTTGTAAATGTTCTCCCTTAATTGAGGTTATGGTGATCTTCTCGCTGCCTACTTTTATTTGAATTAGCTGTATCTCTCCCGCAATTGTCCAAACTTAACAGAAACTTAGAAATCTTATGCCTTAATGGACTTGCCCTTATTTGGAATTATTTGACTCGTGTTAGTTCTTGGTTGTTGAACCGTACATTGTGGGACTATTATTACATATTATTTTCTTCCCTGTTGAGTTGTTCTTATTACACCTAGTATTCCTTATCATGGTTATTCCTTGTGAACTAGTTCTACCATTTTCTTGTGATCAAAGGTTCTTGAGTTGATTTACTTACCGTACTTTGTATTAGTGTTATTGTTGATGTTGTACTTGTCGTTGTGATGCACGAGGTTTCTACCGTGTAATTTTTATTGTGATGCACGAGATTTCTGCGGTGCGATTGTTATTGTGGGGTTGCACGGGGTTTCTACCGTGCTATTGTTACTATTGATATTTGTACAAGCGGCGTAAAAAAGGCGGGATATATATATGTGGGTTGAGCATGTGGCAAGACAAGGTGAGAACATTATTATGCATGTGTGGCGAGACAAGGCGGGCATTTACTTTACTATTGCGCACGTGGCGAGACAAGGTGGGCTATATCAGGGATTGATTTGTGATGACTTGTGATGGCCTGGGGATATTCTTGTTGTTGATGTTTGTGTAGTGGTACACTTACCTGTGTGAGCATTATCTTGTGGAAAGTTATGAGGAAACATTCTACGTGTTGTCCATTTCTTTTCCTATACTTACTAGCTAGCATGAACCATGTTAGGACACTTGCACAATCATACACGTAGTTGAGTACTCTTATCGGTTAAGCGGTTTTTTTTATACTGTTGAGTATAGATGCATATCCTTGTTTACTTGCCTTATATGTGAGAATGGCTTTATTTGGCACATGAGTTGTTAGTGCGGTTATGAAGTGTAATGAGGGCACAAGATGCCAAGTGTTAGGGTTCAAGTATCGAGACCCGTAAGTTGTGATTAGCCTAAGGTTCGGTACCTCGTGGAGTTTATTGACCAAAAATTGATGTGAAAACGGTCGTTGTGGTCGAGTGATTACTTGTCCTTTCTGTATCTGTGATTTCGGATTTATGTAGCATTTCCGTTTATCCTTCTGTGTCATTATTTTGGTATTCCACTTGTTGTTTTCCTTTCTTATTTAAATTACTGTATTGTTAGCCATATCGCGTAGTCCTTTTGTAGATATCATACTCTGTTGTTCCTATACTCATATTTGTTCATGTTATTTAGTCCAGTGGGTGTCTTGACTGTTCCTCGTCACTACTCCATTGAGGTTAGTCTTGATACTTGCTGGGTACCACTGTGGTATACTTATACTACACTTTTGTATATTTTTGTGTAGATCCAAGTATTTCAAACTCAGTTGATCATTAGCTAGCTGTGTGAATTGTTGCGGTGGAGACTCAAGGTAAACCTGTTGCTGCGTTCGCAGGCTTCAGAGTCACCTTCTGATTCGTATTCATAATGCTTACTTTATTTCAAACAGTTGTATTTAGAAAATTGTAGCAAACTCTGTTGAGCTTATGACTTGTACTACCGATTTTGGGAATTGTAAACTTTATAGAGATTTCCATTTCAAAAATTGTTAGATATTTTTTAATTATTATTGTTATTTAGTACATGTTAGGCTTACCTAGTCCCTAAGACTAGGTGCTATCACGATACCCAACGAAGGAAAAATTGGGTCGTGACAAGAGACCATTTTCTTGTCAATATAGTGAGGTAGCTTCTCTTGCAAAGGTTCCATCAGGAAAACTTTTTCTGAAAACGTCACTTCTTTGGTTGTAATTTGGTTGCCCATGGAGATTGAAAATTTTCCGGCAAGCTGAAAAAGATGATACAAATGTTTGGATTATTTTGAAGGAGAGAAAGAAAGGTTTGGGTGGGGGAGAGGAGGATTATTCCCGTAAAAGAGAGAAAAAAAATGAAAAAAGCTGCTAAAATGTCACGTGTCAGTGCGTGTAAACACTACTTGGGTTGAATTTGGTTGTGGCATTTTAGGGGATAAATAAATTCATCTTGGTTAGGGATAAGGTGGTAATAGAACACCCGTAAAAATTGAACGTGAAATTGACTTTTCGGGGCAAGTATAGAGAGCAACTTATGTATTTTTACTTAGACGTAAGATGAAAATCCCCGTTTTAGACGAACAAATTATACTCCTATTACAAAGATACTGTAATAGGAAGAATAGTTTGGAGAGATTGAATAGTTATCCTTGCTAGTAGAATCCTTTTATTGTATGAGGCTACGTTTCCTAGAACGTGAGAGGTTAATTAGTGGACAAAAATTTTGATTATTTTTTAGTATTTGTCTCTAGAGTTCAATGAGCAGTGTAACGTTTATATTCGTATTTGGTTGAATAAGATTTTACATTTTAACCAAAAAAAACTCTTTATAGTGGAGTTTGTGCTTTCTATGTTTAGAATGTTTTAAAAAAATAGAGGAAAACAATTGACTGTTCAATTTATAAGGAATAAAAGTACATAAGTAAATAATTATTTAATTAATATGTGGGAGACTAGATCTAAAACACTACAATTCTAGCAAATTTCGTTAAAGTGTTATGTCATCACAGATAGATAGATCAATTTAAATAAAATGTGTATCTCTGTGTTTTGTGCAGTGCCGGCTCAAGGTATTATTTAACAACTTTGCATGTCAAAAAACTATAAAAATAGACTTTAATTAAAAATATAGATGGAAGTTTAAAGAAAAATGTAAGGCCTCTTCATAAAAAATTGCTTTAGGCCACCTACTTTGTTAAGCCGCCACCGTGTTTATGAATTTATTTGTCTGTTTTGTTTTTCCCAAACAAAATTAAGTGTTTCCTTTAATTTTACTACCTCTCGTCAATCTTATATATCTTTTAAGATTTTTGCATGCTCTTAGGAATGTCATTTTAATAGACATAATCATAAGGGTATTTGTCTACATTCCATTTTCTCTCCTTAAACATATCACTTAATTAATATTAATACTAATTAAAAAAATAGGATGGATTTGAAAAAAAGAGTAATATTAGATAATTTCTTATTTTCTAACACCTCAAACATTTTAAGACAAATTCAATTTGGAAAAACTAGAAATATTTCAGAATATGGGAGTATCAAATACACGTAAATGAGTTGCTGTATGTCTAGTAGTTATAATGTAGATAATCACCAGAACATATATTTAATATAAAAATTTTAAATTTGCTGTTAAACTATTCGGAATTAAAGTTTACGGAGGGCAAAGTTGCCCCTTCTCCGAATGTTCGACCATTTTTTCTCATAAAATTCTATGTATCTCCATCACAACATCAGATTTGAACTTTCTACATTTATTTTCCATAACGTGCTTCACTGAGTGTGACTTGGTTATTAACTCTACTTGACAAAATTACACTATTCCTCTAACTGCTTTACAGGGCAATTGACTTTGGCTTTTTAAGTCTTTGTCGGTCTTATTCTGCTTGTCTATATAAGAAGCAGCCTAATGAGAAGTTTAATGTAACTCTGGTTTCACTTTGATATCTATGTCTTATTTATTGAAATCCCATCTAATTTGGTTTTAAAGTCTCGCCTTCTATTGGCAAGTATTTGCGTAGTTTTCATATAAAAAATACTAAGCCTAAAAAGAGTGACTACCAATATATTCTTGACTATTAATACTCTCATGAGCATGGAGGGCTGGTTGTGGGGTGGGGGGGGGTGAGGGGGTATATATGACGACGACGAAAAAAGTGAATGAAAGACCGTTTTGCATTGGATGCTATTTTTAACATCCCCACAATATGATGGTTTTGTTGTCTTGGAAAGTGTTTAAACCTACTTCTTCTCCAGAATTTTCTTGGTCAACAATATGAATGTTCTTTACATAACTCCTCTTAATCAGGGGCGGCTCAACGGATCTCGTAGCCTAAGGCGAAACCATATTGAGAGGCTCTTAAATTTATTCTACAAAATATTTACACTAACAGTAAAATTTGCTTTTTAAATAATAAATTAATCATTTAAGACAAAAAACGAATTTCAAAAAAAAAGAAGGAAGAAGAACACAAAAAATAAAGTGGTGGACTATCGGATGTTAAGGTCGAGAACTCAAAGTGAAAATTTTGATTTGGCTATCATCACAAAAGAAAAAGAAGAAGAAATAAACGTACATAACGTAATGGCTTAAGTTTTGAGCATTGACGGTGTCAAAAATATTTACTCAGTCTGATCAATTTAAACGATAATTGTAATTCATTATATTAAGTATCACTTTTTAGTGAATATCTAAAATAAATTGTAAATACCTAATATAATATGTGAAATTACACTAAAAGAAAACCGGTGCATGAATACTTTTGTGTTCATGGAATTTCAGAGTATATTATAAAAGAAATTCATTGTGTTATCGATGTATATAATTTAATTCCTATATAAAAAGAAAAAAATTAAAATTGAAGAGTGAAGCAAATATACTAATTAATGAGGGGGAAATTATCATAATTTATAAATTTATTGATATAAAATAACCTCAATCAAGTAACAAAACAATATATTGTAACACTTTTCTTTATACTAATTATTTATATGAATTATTAATATATAGTAATAATAATAAGAAGAATTTAAAATAAATTTGGGGCCTTCAAATTTTGGGGGCCAAGGCAATGCTCTCACTGCCAAAAATCTTAGAGCCGCCCCTGCTCTTAATTTCTGATCAGTAACCATCCCAAACAAAAGAAAATTTAAGCTAGAAGATGACTCATATTCGATCAGGATGTTGACCTTGGATCAACCCGGCCTGTATATTTCATAAAATGTGTTTCATTGAATAGGATGAACTAGACTTTTTCCATTGCCGCATCCAAGGCAGATCAAAAGAAAGATCTTACACCAATATTTTCATTCTCTTGGCCAGCTATGATACTGGTAATAATGAGGTCTCTTTCTTCTCTCCAACACGGTTTCTTTTTCCCTTCAAGATTCCTTTATTTCTACTAGTTTTTAAGTAAGCAATTTGAGGGAAGTAACAACGTCTTTCCTTTTGAAATCCATTCTTGTAGTCATGTCATTAAAATAAAGTACTTTCGAGTTATTTTTCGTCTAAAACCCTCCTTCAATCTTAGTTAGAAATATTAACTTTAGCATTTATTGAGTTGGAAAGATACTTGTAGATTCTAGAGCAACACATAAAGTCAGGAAAACTTTAGTTTCTTAACTTTGTGGGCCGTGTAATGGTTGCTAAATTGTCATCCGCGCCATTGCAACTACGTTTTGCAATGTAATTTGCTCCTTAGCGCTATAAGAAACAACATTGACAAAGTCAAATGATGCATTTATTAATATTTGTCCTCGTTTTATTTTTCTCAACTATAATAATAGGGCTCCATATGACTTATAGGTCACGAATTTGAGTTGTAGAATCAGTCATTAATACTTACATTAGGTAGACTGTCACACCCTGCGTGAACACATCATATTTCATACATCAAACTGACATTTTATTAGGTATGTAGTCTGAATAGGTTGAGACGTTGAGTCGTCTAGCTAGCTGTATAATAGAGAACTCCTAGCTAGAGCAATAAAAGAATAGAGAGAGAAAAGGATTATGAAAGCAAACTTCTTGATATCACAAAGTTTGTCTGATGTCAAGTGGAAGAATCTAATTAAGAATCTAATCTAAAATCATAGACAATAGGTGAAGTGCGTACTGTACACATCCCAAGACTATTATAATTTATTTCGGAATAACCTCGTACCAAACCAAATGATCACTTAATGCCTTACACAAGCAGTAAGGGATATAATCTCTAACACATTATGTCCTAAGTTTCAAACATGGGATAAGTGAATTTTCTTGCAATTTAGATGAGAGAATTGGTGGGAACAGGAGACTTGATCGGTTTTTCTATATAGACTAACTTTAATCTTGTTCATGTTTTTTAATTGAATGGAATTCCAAACATCATTAACGTATGAATTCCACAATTGTTATATTCGTCTGTCAAATCTGAAACTTGACTTCCATGTGATTGTGCTGAATTGTCAAATTAATGGGTAGAAAAAAAAAAGATATATCATAGAAAGAAGAAAGGAAAATAGCATTTTCACCCTGGAATTATTGCATTTTCCGCTTTTAGTCGTGTTATTCATCTTCAATTAAACAAAACGTGTGATTTTAATCCAATCAATTATACCAAAAAAAAAAAAATTCTCTTTCTCTCTCTTAGAAAACACCAACGACTCTTACGATAAGCGACTAACTTCACGCTCCGTCAATGGACCTGCCGGATGGCGCCATTCCGGCGCGGCTGGAAGGCCAATCTGTCCCAAATCCAACGACGACTATTCGTAATGAAAATATTGATGGAAAACTCTCTTATATGGCAAATATCGCCACTTCCACCCACTTCATGGATCCACCAACTCACCAGGAGAAGGAGGCTGTAATAACAACAAATACCACACATTATGGAATGCCGACAATCCTCTTCAAGGCATCTACTACTACGGCGTTATGGCGGCTGAGTGTAGGCTCACTAATGTGGGGCGATTTCTCGAAACTTTTAAGGGTTCAGTAAAAATGGAGTATTTGATAACTACAATGTGTTTCTTGACTTCACTAATGAAGATGATTTCAACATGGTCTCGTACAAACGTCTAAATGAGATCGAGCAACCACAGATGTGGCTATAGAAGTGGTCTCCCGATTTCAAACCAGAGGAGATCTTCCCGAAGCTCCGGTATGGGTACTTTTTCCTAGCCTTCTTTTTCACATGCATACATGACATTATGTTAAGCAAGTAGTTAGCTCGATTGGTATACCACTGGAAATGGATTTGAAAACAAGGGGGACAACGAGGCCTAGTATGGCTAAGGAAAGAATCGAAATTGACTTACTAATGCAACAACTAGAGACTGTATACGTGGGTAAAGTTTATGAGGATGCTGCACAAAAAGGTTTAAAAACATGAATACGAGGGCGTTCCAAAATGCTGCAAATTTTGTAGGAAGCTTAGGCATTATATGATTAATTGCAATGTTTTGGAGAGGAAAATGAGGAGAATGTACAACTAGAGAAGGAGGGGGAAACACAAATGAAACATTGGAAAAGGAAAACAACATTAGGCCAGGACATAAGGGCTAAGGTAGAGCAATTACAATAGATATCATGACAATGCTATGAACAAAGAGAGTCCAAGGGGCTATATAAAACATAATATTGTTGTTGGGATAGAAGATAACTAATAGGAGAAGGCTCAAAATATCAAATCTAGAAATTGTAAAAAGAAGAACATTGTGAAAAATAAGAAACTTATGAAGAAGAAATCCAAGGTGACCTTTAAACTTATTCATCAACAGACAACTGATAGAAACAAGGATGAAAAGTGTCGAGGGATGGCTATATATATGCAGGAACATAATAAAACTATTGAACAAGAGCTCAGAAGCACAAGTGAGACTAAAGGAACTCATAGTTCAAGGGAGATTGATCATAATCATGGCATCATAGACAATACTCAAGCAAGTTGTAAGGAACCAGTCAACACAACATCCTACAATCCATATGAGATTGTACATAAGTCGACCAACATTCAGGATGTCAGAAATCAGGTAATTTCAAATTTGCAAGAATATGCTAATGGATCTATTAGTATCCCATTAAACATCAAGGCTATGTCGGCATTGACTTAGTAGTAGATCTAAATTCTGAAAAAGAACAAAAATACATGAAAAAGGGTCAATACTTGTAGGTGTCTCAACAACAGATAGAAGTCACTTCCTCAAATAGAGTCACTATAGTGATTCTTGAAGATCAAGCACAAACTGAAAAAGGAAACGAGGGTGAGGATGATGGCTTCTCTCAAATTATTAATGGTAGGAACAAAAGCAAGAAGAAAGAAAAAAAAAAAGAATAAAGACAAAACATATGTTCCTTCGATAGGAGGAAAATCAAAATAATCCCCCTCTTTTATTCCATGATAAGTGTTATCTTCTGGAATATAATAGAAGTTAACACCAAACAAAGCCTTTCCAAGGATCAAAAATCTTAGTATCATCAACAAAGTTGAATTCATTGCCATCATTGAATCTTTTGTTAGTATGAAAAAAATTGACAGGTACATAAAATTCTTAGGATTTCAGCACTGTATCTCCAACACCAATGAAAACTTTTGATTTATGTGGTCAGAGAACAATCAGACTAGTTTGGTTGAGAATGATGATAAACAGATTACCATCAAAATGCAACATGGGGCTACTAATGATAATCTTTTCTTAACTTTTGTATACGCTAAATATACTGCAGTAGAAAGGAAGGAGTTATGGTGTAGTTTGGAAAATATTCATACGCAAAATGATGGACCATGGTGCATCGGAGAAGACTTCAATATTATTCTGGATCCGGATGAGAAAAGAGGAGGTAGACCTTACAAAATATATAAAAGCTTGAATTTCAGCAGTTGTATGGATAATTGTGAAGTTATGGATTTGAGGTTCATTGGGACTAAGTTCACTTGGTGTGACAATTGGGAACCCAAAAAAAGAATCTGGAAAGCGTTGGTTAGAATTTTTGGTAACGACCAATGGTGCCAACTTTCTCCAAATATTGGTTAAACACCTACCAAAAACAGGTTATGACTGTAGGTCACTTTTAATTACATGTTACAACAATAGCTAGAATGGGATAAAGTATTTTAGATTCTTGGACTTCTGGGCAGAGGAACCTTCTTTTATATAGGAAGGAGTAAGTGTGAGTGTTTAAGGGTATTTAGGAGTAAAGTTTAGTTTGCAGTCATGATATTCTCCCTCACATAAGCACTGCTTGGGGTCCTTGAGACCCTTGTGAACTTTGAAGTGCTAGGGACCCAAAGGGTGTCTTAAGCCCTTAATTATTGATATTTGCTAATCTCTTTAGGGTTAGTGTTAAGTGAAATAAAAATGCTTCATTGTAAATTTCTCTACTCTGTTAAGTCTACATTAGTTTTATTTGCATTTCTAATTACTAACGCTTGTTACAGTTCTGTCTTGGGCCTCACATTGATATTATTTATGCTTAAGTGTCATATTAGGTAATATATCTAATGTCTTTCTTTTCTTTTTACACATGTGACCGAACAAGGCCAGCTGAGTTCTCAAGAACTCAGGCCCAAATTCTAGCTTGAATATGGAGTCGTTGAAGATGTTACCGCTTGTTCGCTGTCCGCTGGGCCTAATTTCCTTCAGGCCCAAACTATGAGTCCATTCCCTCTCATTATCGCTTTATATGAACTTGTGTTACTTTTATGTATATGACACTGATTATAATTGGGTGAATGTTTTCGTTTGTCTATTTGAATTACTTTAAGAAATCTAGGCAAGCCTAAAACCATAGGTAAAAATAAAAAAATTACTATCCTTTTAAGTAGTTAAATAACATTAATTTGTTTAAATCTATACAATCCAGTATTGAGTTCCATCATACACTAACCATTTTTCATGAATTCCTCTAAGTGCAAAATAGATTTGGAAAAGTCGACAACTCTCTTTTGGAAAAGTGCAAAACAGATTTGGAACAGTCTGGTTTTCTACAAATCAAACAAACACAGTTGTAATTAAAGATCCTTCAACGGTTTTCTTCTAAATTTAAGCACAAGATCCGAAATCAGTATCCAAGGTATACCTGAACCTATTTCTTCAATGGCTCTTATTTTTTCACAAATAGCGATCTTATTCCAAATTCAAATATTTTACACTTAACCACACTTTGAAAAGTTAGCAAGTATAAGTATTATAAATACATTTCCTAAACTCTTTCAATCACATGGACATTTCGAAGGCCTTTTTCTTAAAGACCTACACTCTCTTTTTAAAGTACATATACTACTTCTCTTTCAAAATGATAAGTTTTAAAACATGACGTAAGGTAAGCCACACTCATTTAAGAACAAACTAAGTAGAATATAGACATATAATTCCCCAAACCTAGTCTAAGTCTTATGGAGCTACCTTAGGTAGATTCTAGGAGGTGGCTAACGCCTTCCCCTTATAAGAATAAAAATCCTTACCCAAATCTCAATGGTTAGCAGACTAATAGGTTAATGACTTAACAATTGAATAGGTAACCTAGTATACCTTTAAATATTAGGTGGCGAATCTCTTTATCATCAACAGAGAAACCACTAGTTGAATCTTGTTTTGACTCGTACAAAATATGGTGCAACAACATGGCTACTCTACTGGGGACCACACTTAGGTTCTGACCTTAGCAGACTTAGACTAGATCTAGAATTTAGGACTGTTTGTTTATATGCTACTTTAACTATGCTTGATTTTTGAAAATATGTGCTTACCTGCCTTACTTGACTCAGCATGTATTTATCTACCCACTTTAATGTTATTATTGTTAGCTCACTATCTGTTACCGCTTTATATACATTGACATCACATTCTTCCCTATCAAGTCTTGGTTGTACACTATCACACACAGTGGCATGCGAGGATTGTCTTTTCACCTCTCTGAACTTTCTTTCAAAATTCTTTAGTCTTAGAGAATGTTTTTGTCATGTCAACTGACATAACATCTCACAGTATTCAGTCCAACTCCAAGAATTAGGAAACACTCTACTCCAGCAAATATAAGTCATGCTGCATAAACCTTAGGTGAGTCGATCCTCAACATCGACACACAATTAGAAAAGTCACCTTAGTGTCATTGGGTCATGCACCCAATGATATGACTTTTGTGTAACGACAAATCGAGCATGACAAGATGCTAAAGATCCGGAGCAAAGACCTATTAAACCCTTTCTTCACCACTTCAGAATGGAGATCAACCACAACATCCCTGAAATCAGCATGGTCGTAAGAGCAACGCACAAACTGAAAAAATGGTGGAGGAATATTCACCGAGATCATGGAGACGAGATCAGGACACACTTAGGAGCATTGACTGCCTTACTGAATGTTCGAGATGACAAAGTTCTCACCAAGCTATTGATAGAATTTTAGGATCCAACTAAAGTAGTTTTGAAGTTTGTTGACGGTGAGTTAGTGCCAACACTAGAAGAACCATTCACTGGGAGAAAGCCAGTACCGCCGGTTACCATGCCCGACCATGGGGGAATTTCAGTGTGATCAAGCTACCTGGGAAAGTCTCCGCCCATAACCTTCTCTTTGGCGCTTCTAGGACTACTGGTTTTCCTACAAAGGAGAGGAAGAATCAAAATCAACTTGTTGTCTGCAGTTTTGGCAACAGTCTTGGGTAATCTTCAAGTCACCTTGGTGCCTATGATATTGGCAGAAATACTCCAAGCTTTGTGTGCTTGTTCCATAGGGTACGATTTCTTCAAGGGTTGTAATTTGTTACTTTAAATATGAGCCACATAGTACTTCTTCCAAAGAGATGCCACTATCGACTACTTTGTAGGTGTTAGTAATATAATCAGGAGTCACAATGAGAGAATGAGGCACTGGTCTCACCGCAGGGACAAGAAGAATGGAGAGAGATGTTGACACACCTGGGTGGAGAATGGATAAACTGGAAGCATTCTTGGTTGAGCGGCAGGGCGATTTTAAGGACCCCCGGGAAGTATTTCATAGAGCTGATCGAACTCGAAGGTATTCAGCCATACACACCTTTACGAGTTCTCAGGTAGTTTGGTCTGATCCAGGATGTACCCCTCTGGTAGAGAACAACTCTATACGAAAATGACTACAATGGACAGATCCCGATCCCAAGTGTAAGGAAAGTACAAGATGAGTGAAATGACTTAATCATGATGCCGATGGGCCAAAACTCGTGGTGTACTCTAGAATAATTTGTCTGGATCAATGAAGAGGATGCGTTGGCCCGACCAAGTAGAGAAGGAGTGGACGGGTTAGAAGATGAAACAACGACCTATAAATATATCATGATATATTGCTTCATTATCTTGTGACTACTTCCATGAATCTCCAAGTGGTCCTAGGGTCAATTGATCATATGATTCCACCTCAAGCGGATGATGATCGAGTGATCACGTGTATACAAACTGAATCTGATACAGAACCAGAAGAGGATCCTAAAGAGGAGCCCAAATACAATAATGATGAGGAGGAAGAATTTGGGAAAGAACCTGATAAATAACCTGAGGAAGAAGACATGTAGATGATTTCGGGGATGGCTACTAGCGGCTAGTTGACCCCCCCTCCCCCTTTCCCTATCTTGCACCCTTTATGTTGCACCCCTTTAATTTCCCTAAAGGCGAGTCTGTAAGCCTATATAATCTTGTAGATGTTGGAACAAATATTTTTAATCATCGCTCCCGCTTGTTACAATCCAAATATTATTAATGAAAAGTGAAAAAAACCAAAAGTTTGCTCCGGATGTAAACGTGTCATGTCTGATTGTTTGTCAAATATTCGCGACATAGGCCCACCTCCGTAATAGCTGAAAACACTAGGAAATCGGGAGAAAAGAATGATACTCGGAACGACAAACACATTGCTACGATGGCATAAGAGATGGAATAATTAAGGGAGGAGGTACATCATATTCGTGAACTGGCGCATCTGACAGGGATGATGCTCCCACAAATACCCCATTTCCCTTCACTAGACTCGATCCCTAATCACTTTTCTTCAGCTACCCACCCCGACTCCAGTCACTACAACCCATATTATACCCCTCAATAACCCCCACAAACCCACCAAATCTTCTTATACATACCCCTTATGTATCAAATTATGTTCAGACATCGGAAAACCTACCAGTCACTACCAACATAGTTCATACCCCTCATCGTGACAACTCCTTTTCCAACAATCAAAGCCAACATATACCCGCGGCATATACCGTTACACACGAGCGATATGTTCCACCCTTATATGCCACTTCAGAACCCACTTTCACAGTGCCTGTCACAGTCAAGTTACCTTATGAAATTGATTGGTATGCAGAAATGGAGAGGAAAGCAAAGTATAAAGAGGAAGAGTCGGTATCCGACCAACTGTGAGCATTGAGGAAACAAATAAAGAACCTTCAAGTCGCTCGAGGGAGCGAGATCCTGGATTATGAAGATTTGTGGATATACCCTGATGTGGACATGCCAGTAGGGTACAAGCCTCTGAAATTTGACATTTTCGATGGGACATGTGATCCCCATGCACAATTGAGAGCCTACTACGACAAGTTGGTTGGAGTAGGAAGGAATGAGAAGTTGAGGATGAAGTTATTTATAAGAAGTTTGATAGGAGAGGCACTCACTTGGTACACCCACCAAGACCCAAGAAACTGGAGAGAATGGCAGGAAGACTTCATGATCTGTTTTTAGTTTAGCACCGAAATTACTCCAAATAGATTCGCTTTGGTGAATTTGCAAAAGAAGTCGTTAGAATCATTTCAAGAGTATGCATGCCGATGGAGGTAAGAGGCTATTAGAGCTCAACCTCCATTAGATTGTCGCTGAATAAATACTTTATCAAGGCCCAAGAAGGAATCTACTTCAAAAATATGGGCATGATGGGGTAGAAGTTCCCTGAACTTGTTAAGATGGGAGACTTTTTGGAGAAAGGTATTAAATCAGGAAAGATACAATCCATGGCCGCATTGCAAGCAACCAACAAAGTAATTCAATCTGGTTCGATAAGCAGTAGAAAGAAGAAAAAGGAAGAAGTATCAGCAATCATTCCCTATTACAAGTCCAGTTCACCCTACGGAAAGAACTTTTACTCTCTGAACACCCATTCTCCACACTGACCTACCTATGATCCAGTATACAACACACAACCATACTATAATCCTCTACCTCAATATAACCCACCTCACACCCATATAAATGCAAATTCACCACGTCCATATGCTCCAGCTCAAACCACCACCCATCAAAATCGACCCACTTATGCACCCCGACCTCGCCTAAATTTCGAAGAAAGAGGTCCAAGAAACTACACTCCGATTGCTGAACCCTTAGCCCAATTATTTGAGAGGTTGAGAAGAGCTGGCTTGATATATCTAGTAGAAGGGGCGGGGGGGATTCCTGATCATCTTTCAAAATACTTTGATGAAACCAAACGGCGTGTCTACCATTCAGGCATACCGGGGCATGATACTGAGGATTGTTTCAAGCTGAAAAATAAAATTGAGTTGCTAATCAAAAGTGGGGCCATTCAATACATCCAAGCTCTATCGAGTGTAAATCATAACCCACTCCCGAACCATAGGACCCAAAGAGCTAACATGATCATTTTGGATGAATATTACAACTTAAAAGGGACTATCGTCACATTTGGGAACACCAAGGCTGCAAAGGTTCCACCCCGAAGAACTCCGTTGATCACTATACAGCTAAAACCTTCGGTGATGGTCCAGACATACCAACATCAGTACACAACCATTGTCAGGAATGAGGAAGATCCGGAATACAAGACAGTTCCATGGACATACTTGTAGAAAGAAAAAGGCAAGATGACGGATTTTGTAGCCGCTCACGGAATGACCAGGTTTGGAAGGTGTTACGCTCCGGAGGAGGTAAATCGAGGAAATCCAGGAAGAGAGCAAATACTGAGGATGAACATAACAGATGTTGAGGTTGTAGAATTTTGGAAGAAGATGTCAACTAAAGAATATTTCGTGGAGGAACAACTGAAGCAAACCCTACACATATATCGGTCATGGATCTGCTAATGAGTTCCGAAAGTCATAAATATGCCTTGATAAAGGTATTAAGTACAGTGAGTATACCAATTAACACTACCAGCAAGGCCTTGGCAGCAACCATCGGGAAGATAGTCGAGGCAAACATGATCCCTTTTCAAAGAAATGAACTTCCAGTAGAGGGAATGGGTCGTAACAGAGCCCTACACATTTCAGTCAAATGCAGGGATAAAGTGGTGTCCCGAGTAGTTGTTAATAGACGATACAGAGTCATTATGTGCCCGCTCTTTACTCTACGAGAACTGGGATTTGATAAAAGTGAAAGAAAGCCATATGAGAGCGAGAAATTTTGATGGATCACAGAAAGATGTCATTGAAGAGATCTACCTAGCTTTGCAAATTGGACCAATTGAGTTCCTAATACTGTTTCAAGTAATGGACATTTCGTCCTCATACAACTTGTTGCTAGGAAGACCTTGGTTACATATGGCAGGGGTAGTTCCATCAACCCTCCATCAGTGCATGAAATTTGAATGGGGATTCCAAGAGATCGTAATTCACGGTGAGTGGAGAAAATCGACTTATCTTAAACATGTTATTCCATCATAGAGGGATTGGATGAGGTCGCTTTTCATACTGTCAAAATCATGTAGACCACAGAGATAGAGAAGACTGAGCCTAATCTAGGTATATAGTCACCTTATAGATCAAATATGTCTATGAGAGAAATGATGAAGTACGGGTACCGAGAAGGGACCAGGCTGGGCACCCGATCAGATGGGATAACGGAGCCGATTGAGCATTATGGATAAAAGGGTAGAGCCGGCTTAAGGTGTCAGCCTCCAACTGGGAAGACTTACACCGGTGGCTTCGGGGAGAAAGATTTTGTGCCAGAGTGTGTTCCAGGACTAGGTCAGAGCTCAATACCAGAGGACGACATCATAGATGGAATGGGAAGATTGTTTGTGACCATGATCGAGGAATATTGCGACAAAGCTGATATCGAGACACAGACCATTCGGGATGCCGAACCACGAGAGGACCTACAAAATTGGACCGCTAGCCCATCTCTAGTTCATCGGGAGTCTTGGTAGTGTATAATTGTAGTACTTTTGAAAAAACAATGCAAGGTCAATTGAGGCATGAACTGTACCTGTACTCTTTTGTCAAATATCCTCCTTGAACGCTTAGACGTTCTCCTTTTAATGAAATAAAAGAATTTCTTTCGTCAAATCATAGCAAATTTATTTATCTCTTCATTTATACTTAGTTTTTCTTTTTAGTAATCAAACCGATAAAAACATGTGTTCCTCGATTATGACATGTAATGAAACCCTCGAGCAAAATGATCCAGACTATGAGGAGTACGACGAAAATATTATGCTAGATAATCTCCCACAAGAGATCAAGAAGTTGGAAAGACAAAAAAACCCTAACCTTGAAGAAAAAAAAGTAATCAACTTGGTAAGCAAAGAATATGTGAAAAAAACTTGTATCAACATCCATTTAGAAGTAGAACAAAAAGAAGAACTGGTCAAGGCCCTCCGAAAATACACTGATGTGTTCGCGTGGTCATATGATGATATTCACGGCTTAAGTACTGACATTGACTCACATCGATTGCCCACCGATCCTGCCAGACCACCAGTTAAACAAAACCCAGAAAGTTCAAGCCGGATTTCAGTTTGAGGTTATAAGAAGATGTGACAAAGCAGATATAGGCAAACATGGTGAGAGTCACCAATTATCCCACATGGCTGGCAAACATTGTACCAGCACCAAAGAAAGAAGGAAATATTAGGATATGTGTGGATTATCGAGATCTTATCAAGGTCATCCCGAAGGACAATTTTCTTTTACCAAATATTCATATCCTTATCGATAATTGTGCGAAGCATGAGTTGCAGTCATTCATAGATTGTTTCATTGGGTACCACCAGATCGTGATGCATGAAGACGACGCAAAAAAGACAACATTCACTACGCCATGAGAAGTTTATTGCTATAGAGTCATGCTATTCGGCCTCAAGAACATCGATGCTACTTACATGAGGGCCATGAAAATCCTCTTTCACGGCATGATCCACAAGGAAATCAAGGTATATGTGGATGACATCATCATCAATCTTGAAAGAGTGCAGAACATTTGGATGACCTGAAGAAGTTTTTCGAACCTTTACGGAGGTACAATTTGAAGTTGAATCTAGCAAAGTTTCCATTCGGAGTCCTTGCAGGAAAATTATTATGCTCCATTGTGAGTGGGAAAGGAATAGAAATGGATCCTTCAAATATCAAAGCCATTCAAGACCTACTGTCGCCTAAGAGCAAGAAGGACGTGATGAATTTTCTTGGCAGATTAAACTACATCAGTAGATTCATAGCCCAGTCTATGGTAATCTGCGAGCCTATCTTCAAGTTGCTGAAAAGGGATGCTGCTACGAAATGCACAGAAGAGTGTCAGAAAGCTTTCAACAAGATTAATGAGTACTTGTCAAATCCACTAGTGTTGGTTCCTGTCGATCCCAGGAAGCCACTGTTACTATACTTGTCTATTTTGGACAATGCATTTTTATGTGTGATGGGACAACACAAGGAGATCGAGTGGAAGGAGCAGGCTATCTACTATTTGAGCAAGAAGTTTACACTGTATGAAGCCAAGTATATATTGATAGAACGGAAATTTTGTGCTTTGACTTGGATCTCTCAGAAATTGAGACACTACATGTCAGCGTACACCACACATTTGATATCCCGGATCGACCCGCTCAAGTACATCTTCCAAAAGCTGATGCCCACTTGAAAGTTTTCCAAATGGAAAACTTCTTAGCGCGTTTGACATTGTGTACGTAATAGTGAAGGCCATCAAAGGACAAATATTAGTTGGCCACCTTGCAGAGAACCCTGTGAAAAAGGACTACGAATCGCTTACTACATACTTTTCGGATGAAGAAGTATTGTTCGCCGGAGAAGACATTGTAGAGCCATACCCAGGATGGAGAATGTTTTTCGACGGAAAAGCAAATTTCAAAGGAGTGGGAATTGGGGCTGTCTTAATTTAAGAATCAAAACATCATTACATGGCATCATCAAAGATAAGGTTCCGTTGCACCAATAATATAGCCGAGTATGAAGCATGCATCCTCAAAATTAGGATGGCAATCGACATGAACATCACAGAGCTTCTGGTCATAGTAGATTCTAATATACTGATACATCATGTCCAAGGTGAATGGACTACCATGATTGTCAAAATCCTTCCATAAGTGCATTGCGAGAAAGAGATGTGCAAGAAGTTTACCAAGATCAGGTTCAAACACATTTCCAGAATCCAAACCGAGTTTGCTGACACTGTCGCAACCTTGTCATCCATGATCCAGCATCCAAATAAGAATTACACCGACCCTATTGAGATAGAGGTTAGGGATTAGCATGTGTATTGTTTCCATATAGATGAAGAGTCAGACGGTAACCTTGGTACTATGACGCCAAAAGGTTTCTTGAAATAAGAGATTATTCAGAAAACATTACCAATGGTCAGAAGCGAGCACTCAGAAGGCTTGCAAATCACCTTTTGCTTAACGGGGAAATCCTATATAGGAGGACTCCGACCTGGTCTAGTTAAGATGTGTAGACACTGCTAAAGCACCCAGATTACTAGAAAAAATACACGCAGGAACATGCGGACCTCACATGAATGGCTTCACTTTGGCCAAGAAGTTTTAAAGAGTCAGATACTTTTGGATGACCATGGAGAGCAATAGTATCTGTTACGTGCAGAAGTGTCACCACTGCTATATTTACGGGTATTTTATACGGGTTCCACCTAATGAGCTGAATGTAATGGGTTCTCCTTCGCTGTTTGCCGCTTGGGGTATGTACGTGATTCGACCAATAGAGCCTGCTGCATCGAATGGACACCACGTCATCTTGGTAGACTATAATTATTTCACAAAATGGGTCGAAGCTTCTACATACAAGGTTGTCACGAAGAAAGTAGTGGCAAATTTTGTCCATAAAAACATAGTCTGCCAATTCGGAATACCAGAATCGATCATCACTAGCAATGCAACCAATCTCAATAGTGATCTCATGAGGGAGATTTGTGAGAAATTCAGAATTTCCACGGTAACTCCACAGCCTACAAGCCGCAAATGAATGGAGCAGTTGAAGAATCTAACAAAAATATCAAAAGGATCTTGCGAAAGATAGTGGAAAACCACAGACAATGGCACGAGAAATTATCCTTTGCCTTGTTGGGTTATCATACCACCATAAGAACCTCCACCGGGGCAATTCCATGGTACCGAAGCTGTGATATCCACAGAGGTTAAGATCTCATCCTTGAGGTTCATTTAAGAAGCCAAGTTAGATGATGTAGAATGGATACAGATTAGAGAGGAGCAACTCACACTCATTGTCGAAAAGAGAATGGACACAATGTGACATGGTTAGCTGTATCAAAAAGGGTGGCCAGTGCATTCAACAAGAAGGTGAAACCTTAGCAAATTTACACCAGGGCAGTTAGTTTTGAAGAAAATATTCCCTCATCAAGAAGAAGCCAAAGGAAATTTTGGGTCAAATTGGCAGGGTCCTTATGTGGTCCATCGAGTATTGTCAGGAGGAGCTCTGAACTTAGCAGAAATGGACGGAAGAGTCACCACAAAGCCCATTACCTCATATGCAATCAAGAAATACTACATTTCAAGACAGTAGAATTGAGGTTAGGTTGTAACAAAACTACGCCTGACCTGACTTCCCACGGTGGGATACGTAGCAACCTACGTAGGGTCTGGTCTCTCCTCATCTTTTGTAATAGAAAAACAAAACATAATTTTGTATGTACTCGAAACTATGCCACGACTTAATTTCCTTCGGCGGTAATACGTAGGAAATTTATGTATTGAGCTATGTTCTGGCCTGATTCCATTTGGATACGTAGGCAGCCTCTGTCAGACTCAGCCACTATATTTTCCATTCTCATCATTTTGCAGCAATTGTAATTGAACTACATTTTGACCTGATTCCATTTGGATACGTAGGCTGCCTAAGTCAGGAACAATCACCATCATCTTGTTATTTATAATTTTATTTCCCTCAAACTACTTTCATACCTGATTCCATTTCGTATACGTAGGCAACTTGAAAAGGTTCGGTCATAATCCTAGAAAAACCTTTGAAACACATTCGTTTAGATTAGGACGCAATCACAATGGCAAGAAGCTACGTCATCAAGGGCATCTCCAAGAATCGACATCAACTGGACAAAGTCTTCCAGAAACAATGTTTATGTTTGAGTAAATTTTTAAGCATATCATAATCTAGAACAACGGTATTTGCCATAAAAATGGACAATTTTCAAAAACTTTTATGAAAAACTATCATTCCACCTTCTGAACTTCGTGGCATCATCTCACTAGACTCGGGGAAAGGAAAGGACTACGGTCAACATAAACCAATACCACCCACACTAAGATTTTTTCTTTGAACTCAGGATCAACAGGATACGAAAAATGCTGGGGCGCACTTAGAGCAATAACGGACCCGCTAATCTCTCATGACTCTTATCTCTCTTTTATTATTTAATTTATTTCCTCATACGACTAAAGACTAACTCCCAAATTCTTTGTAGGTATTCTGGAACCAAACCTCCTATATGATCAGAGCATATTGTAAATAGAAAACCATCTTCTCAACTAAGTGGAGCACCTTATATATAGCGACCAATCGGCCCCGCACACTGGAGCCACGTATATAGCAAACCGTCAGCTAAATCAACATAAGCACCCTGTACAAATCAAGCCATCAGCTTTGCCAATCAAAGCCCTGTATATAGTATAATGTTCTCTTCGCAAACTGGAGCGTTTCACACCATCACTCTGCCATATCGGAGATTACAAGTAGATAGTCGCAAACCTCATCACCAACTTCATCATTCAAAGGATGAACCGTCCAAACCCACCATACATTATGCCGATCGACTACCATAATTAGTTTTGTAGTAAATAGTGTCGCTTGGGCATGATCTTTATTTCTTTATTTTATCTAGAATATTTTGACGTTTTGCTCATGTAGCTTACAAGCATTTTAAAGTTTCAAGTCAGAAACTCTCATCGTGCGGAGATACTTTACATTTCAATGCAACTACTCCCAACACGTGGAGATACTCCTATCGTGCAGAGATTTTACATTTCAAGTTAACTACTCACATCGCGTGAAGATACTCTCATCATGCAGAGATACATTCTACATTATAAGTCAACTACTCCCATCATGCGGAGATACTCCCATCGTGAGGAGACTTAATGCTCCGACAGCTGGGGAACAGTACGCAGCCCGGCTAACAGTCGAGTCAAATTCAAGTATCCCGTCGCCCCCATCCCAAATAACGGCCAACCGGCAGCTAGGCATTATCATTCCTGCATATTTTATATTACATCTTAACTTATCTGCATTACGATAAATGGGTATGGGTATGTGTATGTTTTTATTTTTTGGAGGACCAAACATCACGACATGGAACCTCTTCTAAGCAGCAAACCAAGCTACAATGCTATGAGAGACAACAAAATTATAAGCTATCCAAGGATCCAAACTCAAACTCAAATACGATAAGTGGAACTCTAATTCATCAAATCTTTCAAATCAAGCCGCAATTTAGAGCTGTCATGGGTACCACAATCTTTCGTCTTGCAGTATCGGCATATTATGATACTAAGACAATTCCTGCAAGCATCGCCGTCTCTGAATCATCATTCCAGAATTACATGAGTCCTGATCCTCATTAAGCCCGAGATATGTAAACAATTCAAAGCTAGAATTCGGCTGCAATTTTCCTAAAATTCCCCCGAAGTCTTCCTTGACTCCTACACTAATTCTATAACTCATAATCTTTCTTAATCCATATGCCATTCCTCCAATGTATGCATGCTTCTAAACTTTCAAGTGAAATATTCAACCGAAGAAAGGAGCCAAAAGGGGGAGAAAATTATTTTAAAAACAAGAAATAGTGAAGAAAGGGAGAAAGAAAGAAAGAAAAGGAAGCTAAAATGTTGATTAGCTAATAGATTATTCTGCTAATCTTCAAATGATTAGGTCATCTAGGCAAAGTATAATAATTTAGCAAAAACCTATTTGTTATGCACTTTTATAGAGTTATCGAGTGAAATAAAGAATACAAACAGACTCTACAAAAATTTAACTACCGTGAAAAAAGAAATAAAGATAAAACGAAAACCGTTTCTGAAGGAGTAATAATTAAGAATATTACAAAATGAACTCATAATTTCAAAACTATAATAGGTTTAAAATTAAAAATCTTAAAAATTGAACCAATAGAGTTTAAATCATATGTTTGCCTTTGGATACGATGAATGGGATTAATTATTATGTTATTAGGTACAATCATATGTGATATAATCGTATTTCATCTAATATTTTCTTATAAATGATTTTAAGTAAAATGCAAGTGTATATACGATTTGAACGCCAAGTATCCAATATAATCATCTTAGTCTTGGGATCACATATGCATATGAAATCAACATCACTTCGTCCCAGAGTGGGAAAAGAAGTTAAGTATAAAAATATGCATAAACAATAATGTATTGTTTAATCCTCATAGGAAATAACAAAAAGGAAAAAAAAAACTGGCCTATCAAATCTGCAATTTTAATGCTTTCCTCTATTGTTTCTTCTAACAAGTGATGAATGTATATATTATTGATATATAAATTCATTTAAGTAAGCTAATTATTGATCACATTCAAGCAGTAAACTGCGACTAATTTTATTTCTAGTAGTGGAGCGTTAGGAAAAAGAAAAAATGAGTATTCGCATGATCAAATAATGCTATTCTTCGCAAAAACTGCATGCGTTTAAGTGAAATAAGTACAATAATTTCTTGAATTCAAATGGAATGTTTGGTGCAATTATCAAATATCATGAAGATGCGATTTTCATTTTACCCTTTTTAGATGAATAGAAGACACTATAAGAGAAACTGAGAAAATCTTGTAATTTCCCAAAAATAACAAATAATAGTTAACAAAATAAAAGTTTAGAGAAAATTAATAAATCAAAGACTTTTTCTACTGTTCTAATTCAATTAAGCTCTAGTACCTCTTCTTGAATAACCACCTTGAGCATTTCTCCAAAGGTTGACTACTTAACTGCCTGTTAATTCCTGAATGAAAATGAGTCTTTAGAAAAGATTAGTTGATTAAACAAAGGTGAAGCTGAAAAAAGAAAATTAAACAAAGATGAAGAAAGAAGAATTAAATTTTGAAATTTGATGCAGAATTTCTCAAATATTTATATGTGGTGCTATGAGATCCTTAAGGCCAAAGATTGAGGAATTTACCTGATTCTCAATTAATATTTGGTAACTGATGACTTTTTGAAACGGATCAGATGAATCATTAACAAAGAAAACCAAAAGTTCTTAAAGAATAGTTTGGAGGTGAAAATGTAATGTGATAAGAGATCATTTATAACCACATTAACTGTAGCAATAATATAGTAGCATTTTTTATGTAATAAAATAAATTATTTGATGTAAGATAATTTGACTTTTCGGTAAAGGCTAAATTGATCTTTCTATTTTTTAAGGTTAAATTTAGTAAATTAACTTTTACCCTAGGCTTCCCACTTACAGTATAATATATGATAAGATATTACAGGGATTAAAATAGAAATGAAACAATAGCTTAGGTATCAAAATAGCTATTGTTAAATAGTTTTGGTCGTGATTAGTCCCTGTCTTGGTTTATGTATTCATGATATTGGCTTTGAGACTTATGCCACACTATTATTTATATCATAAATATGTTAAAAACTTAATAAATGGATTCTATTATTGTTGTAGAGCTGGCTTGCCTACCAAGCAGGTTAGGTGCTATCACGATCTTTGTGAGATTTGGGGTCGTGACAGTGTTAACTTTGGTTAATGATTGGACTACAATTGCACACTTTCTATAATTGAAGGTTAATTGTGCTTAGTTAAATATTCCAGGGATCATAATAGAAATAAAACAATAGCTCAGGGATCAAAATAGCTATTTTCCCCAAAAAAGAAAAAAAGAGCATGCCACTTTGTCTAATTAACCGATTTCCTAACATAGACTTGCTCAATCAGCTCAATAGGTCGTGAAATCTCATCCTTAGCAGGTCAATAACATTAACAAGAGGAGGATTGACATTTTTTTTTTCTACGGGAACATCAACTCTATGAGAGTACTAAATGAAATTCTATATCAAACACATAAAAATGCAAAGAAAAAAGTCCCATGAAAATGTCTCTGAAGTCATAAATTGTTACATACAGCTCGCAATTTCAGACACGAAAGTATTTTATTGGTGAAATAATTAGAGCATTTATCTATGTTTCGTTGTGTTGTCATTCTAAATACAGTTAAACCTCTCTATAACAGTTTCGTTTGTTCCGAATATTTTTGGATATTATAGCGAAATGTTATTATAGAGAATATATATTATAACATAATATGAAAATTGGTTCCGGAAAAGTTTGACTTTTATAGTGAATTATTCTTATATAAAAATACTGTTATATAGAGTTACGACTGTATGACCTCTAGAGTTGGATTTAGCTTTGCATCTAGTGTTCCAGATCTTTATCATCTTAGCATATGAACTAGTTCTAGGTTTCTTTTTGTCCAGTATTTGAACATCGTGGGGTAGTTTGATCTCTTCAATGATCCATTTTATCAATTATCCATGTGAAGAGGAGTGATTATTTCCTTATTGACAGTCTTGAGACCTTTCCATTCCATTGCTGATCCATCTAAAGAAGACCATTCCTTATTTCCTTATTGACATGTTCTGAGTTTCAATACAGATGGACAAAGGTATAAGCCCTGAAGTCGCAAGCTCTGTTATTTTCCGAGCGTGCAAGTCCCCTTCCAAACGCCCCTCCCCTGGGCCGTCCTCCACAATTCGAAAAAATTAATTTTCTAAATTTATATAAATTGACTCTTTTGTACTACTCCCCAATCGCATCATAGTTGGACTCTGGTGGGAAAGTTTGTAATTTTGAACCGATAATATTTTTAAAAATCATGTTCATTAGGATTCAACCACTAATTATTCGGAAAATCTAATCGTGATACTAATGTTTTGTGTATTTTTTATTTACTCCTATTTAATTATCAATTCTTTAATTTATCCAAAAGAATTTATGCATATGTGCAATGTAATGATCTGAACAATCGTTTTGGCTTTTAGCATTTCGATGGTTTAAAACTTTGAGTAGCTTCACATAAAGTACTATGAATTGGGCGCATGGTTGATTTCGTTTTCGAGTAGTTCAAGATAGATTTCATGGATTGATTCTAAATTGGGAGGCTTTAAATTGAAAGAGTTGACCAAAAATTGACTTTTGAGTAAACGACCTCGGAACGGTGATTGATGATTCCAAAAGGTTCGTTTGATGGTTTTGGACTTGGGCTTGTGTTTAGATTTGAATTTCGATTTTCCTAAGAGGTTTTGACTCTATTTGTCGAAAGTTGGCAATTTGAAGAATTAGAGAATTTACAAGTTTGACTGGGCATTGACTTTGAGGCTATCGGGTCAGATTGTTGTTTAAGGAGTTGGAATAGGTTCATTATATTATTTGGGACTGTATGCAAAA
Source organism: Nicotiana tomentosiformis (assembly GCF_000390325.3). Classification (NCBI taxonomy): domain Eukaryota; kingdom Viridiplantae; phylum Streptophyta; class Magnoliopsida; order Solanales; family Solanaceae; genus Nicotiana; species Nicotiana tomentosiformis. The sequence goes on from NC_090812.1 coordinate 151,357,993, forward strand.
ATTGAGATTATTCCGAGTTGGTTTGACGTAGTTCGGCATGAGTTTTGAAAGTTGGATTAGTTCATTAAGCCTGAATTGAGGTGTGATTTATGATTTTGATGTTCTTTTGTATCATTTGAGACTTTGAGTAGGTTCGTGTTATATTTTGGGACTAGTTGGTATGTATAGACGGGGTCCCGAGGGGCTCAGGAGTATTCCGGATGGGTTTCAGATCATTTTGGGCTTAGTTGAGCAGCTGAAGTTTGCTGATGTATGGTGTGCTTCGCGATCGCAGAGCAGGCCTCGCGATTGCGAAAGCTTATTTTGGGGCAACAATGTTTTATTCTTCGCGTTCGCAAAGAGGGCGTCACGATCGCGTTGTATCAGAGCTGTTAGTCTTCGCGTTCGCAGCAAAGGGCTCGCGTTTGTGTAGATGAGTGCTTGGTTGGGAGCCGTTTGGGCTAAGCCTTCGCGTTTGTTGTGGGTTGTTCGCATTCACATTGACTAGTACCTTTTGAGCATAGCATTCCCGGGAGGTAGATCGCGTTAGCGTAAAGCATTTTTAGGCCTGACAAGTTTGTGCTTCGCTCATATTTTCTGCTGAGGCATTCATAAGCAAGTTTAGCTGCTACCTGATCAGCTTCTTGCTTTGTGGGATGTATTGAACTAGTCTTGTATTCAAATCCATCAACCCAGGCTTTTGATCTGAATTGAGGTGCATGATCACTACCAACTTTAAGTGTATAGTAAATTGGAAGTGACCATTCTTCATAGTAAATTATTATAATGTATTCTTAAACATAACCTCTATAAATATTGTAACGATCCGACCGATCGTTTTGAGAGTTGTAGCTCCGTTCCCTCATTTACTGCTAATTTTATACTTTGTAGTTACTATATGACTTGTCGGGGTAGCTGGTTCGGGTTTAGAGAGGTTATAAGTTGAGACACTTAGTCTGAAGGTTGAAATCTTAAGTTGAAATGATTAACCGGATGTTGACTTACGTGTAAACGAATCTGGAATGGAGATTAGATGATTCCGTTAGTTCTGTTGATAATTTTGCACTAAGGAGTGTGTACAGATTGTGATTTGGAGGTCCGTAGTTGAATTAGGCTCGAAATAGGCAAAGTTAGAAATTTGAATGCTTGACCCATAGTGGACTTTGTGGTTACTGGGCTCGGATTGGGGTTCTAGTAATTGGAGTAGGTACGTGGTGTGATTTGAGACTTGTGTGTAAAATTTGAGGTCAATCGGACGTTGTTTGATAGGTTTCGGCATCGAATGTAGAAGTTAGAAGTTCAAAAGTTTATTAATCTTGAAGATATGCACGATTCGTGGTTAGCGTTGATTGATATGATTTGAGAGCCCAACTACGTTCGTATGATATTTTGGGATTTGATGGTATGTTTGGTTAAGGTCCTGAGGGACCTCGAGTGAGTTTCAGAGGGTTAGCAAATAAATTTTTGGACTAGGGTATGTGATGAAGTTTTCTGGTATCTGTATCTGATTTTGTTGTACGCGATCGCGTGAGAGGGTCATTGATCGTGAAGGACAATTGGGGCAGCAGAGGAATTTGTTATATGTGATCGCCAGTAGTGGCACGAGTTCGCGAAATATGGAGAGGCTAGGCATCGCGAATACATGGTAAGGGACGCGTCCGCACATGAGAAGTGAAGAAGCAGTGGAGTTCACACATTGTTCTTTGCTGTTGCGTAAGGAAGGACGCGATCGCGTACGTCTGAGGAGGCAGTGGTCCGCGATCACATGTTTGGAGACGCGTTCGCATAGGCTTGAATTTATGGGGCAGCTGAGTTGTGCTTCGCGATTGCGAGGCAATTTCTGTGATTGCGAAGAAGGGTCATCAGAGCATACTTAAATGTTTCAAACACGAAGTTTGAGTACATAACACAAATTTGATTTTGGGAGCTCGGTGGGAGGCGATTCTTGGCGAGATTTTCAAGTGGGTGATTGGGGTAAGTGATTCTGATGGGTTTCATATCATTTTGGGCTTAGTTGAGTAGCTGAAGTTTGCTGATGTCTGGTGTGCTTCGTGATTGCAGAGCAGGTCTCGCAATTGCAAAGGCTTATTCTAGGACAATAATATTTTGTTCTTCGCGTTCACGAAGAGGACGTCACGATCACATTTTATCGGAGCTGTTGGTGTTCGCATTCGTAGCTAAGGGCTCACGTTTGTGTAAATGAGTGCTTGGTTGGGAGCCGGCCAGGCTAAGCCTTCGCGTTTGCGGTGGGTTGCTCACGTTCACGTGGACCAGTACCTTCTGAGCATCGCATTTGCGGGAGGCAGATCGCATTAGCGTAAAGCATTTTGGGCCTCGTCAGTACGTGCTTCGCTCATATTTTCTGCTCAGGCATTCATAAGCAAGTTTAGCTGCTATCTGCTTAGCTTATTTCTTGGTGGGATGTGTTTAACCGGTCTGGTATTCAAATCCATCTACCCACGCTTTTGATATGAATTGAGGTGCATGATCACTACCAACTTTAAGTGTATAGTAATTTGGGAGTGGCCATTATTCATAGTAAATTATTGTAATTTATTCTTAAACATAACTTATGTAAATATTGTAACGACCTGGCTGGTCTTTATGAGAGTTGTAGCCCCGTTCCTCAATTTACTGCTCATTTTATGCTTTATAGTTATTATACGACTTGCTGGGGTAGTTGGTTCGTGTTCGGAGAGGTTATAAGTTGAGACACTTAGTCTCAAGATTGAAAGCTTGAGTTGAAACGGTTGACCAGATGTTGACTTACGTGTAAACGAATTCGAAATGGAGATTTGATGGTTCCGTTAGATCCGTTGGATGATTTTGCACTTAGGAGTGTGTTCGGCTTGTGATTTGGAGGTTCATAGTTGAATTACGCTTGAAATGACCAAAGTTGGAAATTTGGATGTTTGACCGAGAGTGGACTTTGTTGTTACCGGGCTCGGATTGGGGTTCTGGGAATTGGAGTAGGTTTGTGGTGTCATTTGTGCCTTGTGTGCAAATTTGAGGTCAATCGAACATTTTTTGATAGGTTTCGGCATCGAATGTAGAAGTTAGAAGTTCAAAAGTTCATTAGGCTTGAAGAGATGCGTGATTCGTGGTTAGCGTTGATTGCTATGATTTGAGAGCCCGACTACGTTCGTATGATATTTTTGGGACTTGATGATATGTTTGGTTAAGGTACTGAGGGACCTCGAGTAAGTTTCAGAGGGTTAGCGAATCAATTTTTGGACTAGAGGATGTGCTGAAGTTTTCTGGTGTCTGTATTTGATTTCCTTGTACGCGATCGAGTGAGAGGGTCAGCGATCGTGTAGGCCAATTGCGGTAGCTGGGGAATTTGTTATATGTGATCTCTAGTAGTGGCATGGGATCGCAAAATATGGAGAGGCTAGGCATCGCAAACACGTGGTAAGGGACGCGTCCGAACATGAGAAGTGAAGAAGCAATGGAGTTCACACATTGTTCTTTGCGAAAGCTTGAGGAAGGACGCGATCGCGTAGGTCTAAGGAGGCAATGGACCGCGATCACATGTTTGGAGACGCGTTCGCATAGGTTTGAATTTATTGGGCAGCTGAGTTGTGCTTCGCGGTCACGAGGCAATTGCCGCGATTCCGAAGAAGGGTCATCGGAGCAGACTTTAATGTTTCAAAAATGAGGGTTTGAGTACATAACACAAATATGATTTTGGGAGCTCGGTGGGAGTCGATTCTTGGCGAGATTTTCAAGTGGGTGATTGGGGTAAGTTATTCTGATGGGTTTCATATCATTTTGGGCTTAGTTGAGTAGCTGAAGTTTGTTGATGTATGGTGTGCTTCGTTATCGCAGAGCAGGCCTCGCGATTGTAAAGGCTTATTCTGGGACAACAATATTTTGTTCTTCGCGTTCACAAAGAGGACGTCACGATCGCATTTTATCGGAGCTGTTAGTGTTCGCATTCGCAGCGAAGGGCTCACATGAGTTCTTGGTTGGGAGTCGGCCCGGCTAAGCCTTCGCATTTCGGTAGGTTGCTCGCGTTCGCGTGGACCAGTACCTTCTGAGCATCGCATTTGCGGGAGGTAGATCGTGTTAGCGTAAAGCATTTTGGGCGCCATCAGTACGTGCTTCGCTCATATTTTCTGCTGAGGCATTCATAAGCAAGTTTTGCTACTATCTGCTCAGCTTCTTTCTTAGTGGGATGTGTTAAACTGGTCTTGTATTCAAATCCATCAACCCACGCTTTTGATATGAATTGAGGTGCATGATCACTACCAACTTTAAGTGTATGGTAATTTGGGAGTGGCCATTCTTCATAGTAAATTATTGTAATTTATTATTAAACATAACCTATGTAAATATTATAACGACCCGATTGGTCGTTTTGAGAGTTGTAGCCTCATTTCTCCATTTACTCCTCATTTTATGCTTTATAGTTGTTATATGACTTGTTGGGGTAGTTGGTTCGTGTTTGGAGAGGTTATAAGTTGAGACACTTAGTCTGAAGATTGAAAGCTTGAGTTGAATTGGTTGACCGAATATTGAATTATGTATAAACGAATCCGGAATGGAGATTTGATGGTTCTGTTAGCTCCGTTAGGTGATTTTTCACTTAGGAGTGTATTCAACTTGTGATTTGGAGGTTCATAGTTGAATTACGCTTGAAATGACCAAAGTTGGAAATTTGGATGTTTGACCCAGAGTGGACTTTGTGGTTACCGGGCTCGGATTGGGTTCCGGGAATTAGAGTAGGTTTGTGGTGTCATTTGTGACTTGTGTGCAAAATTTGAGGTCAATCGGAGGTTTCGACATCGAATGTAGAAGTTAGAAGTTCAAAAGTTCATTAGGCTTGAAGAGATGCGCGATTCGTGATTAGCGTTGATTGATATGATTTGAGAGACCGATTATGTTTGTATGATATTTTGGGACTTGATGGTATTTTTGGTTAAGGTCCCGAGGGAACTCGAGTGAGTTTCAGAGGGTTAGAGGATCAATGTTTGGACTAGGGGATGTGCTGAAGTTTTCTGGTGTCTGTATTTGATATCTTTGTATGCAATCGTGTTAGAGGGTCTGCGATCGTGTAGGCCAATTGGGGCAGCTGGGGAATTTGTTATATGTGATCGCCGGTAGTGGCACACGATCGAGAAATCTGGAGAGACAGGGCATCGCGAACACGTGGCAAGGGTCGCGTTTGCACTGGAGAAGTGAAACATCAGTGGAGTTCACGCATTGTTCTTTGTTGTCGTGTGAGGAAGGACGTGATTGCGTAGGTCTAAAGAGGCAGTGGTCCGCGATCACAATTTTGGAGACGCGTTCGCGTAGTCTTTAATTTCTGGGGCAGATGAGCGGTGCTTTGCGATCGCAAGGTAATTTTCGCGATCGCGAAGAAGGGTCACCTATGTTGACTTAAATATTTAAAAAAGTAGGGTTTGAGTTCATAACACAAACTTGATTTTGGGAGCTCGGTGGGAGGCGATTCTTGGAGAGATTTTCAAGTGGGTTATTGGGGTAAGTGATTCTTATTTAGTTTTGATTAAATTTCATGTTTATGTCTTTGATTTCATCATTTAATTATTGACTAGGGAAAAATAGGGCACAGTTCTTAGGACGGATTTTGAGGATTTAATCGAGGTTTTCGTATCAACCTGGAGTAATTTTTGTATGGTTGAACTCGTGGTTGGATGGGTGTTCGGATTTTGTGAGTTTTACCCGATTTTGAGATGTGGGCCCGGGGGCCAACCTTTTGGGTTGACTTTTTGACTTTTGAATAAGAGCTTAGTATTTTCTTACGGAATTGATATCTTTAGCTCGTGTTAATTGTATCGAATTGTTTGTGGCTAGATTCGAGGCATTCATAGTCAATTTCGCGAGGCAAGGTTGTGTTGGAGTAGAGATTTACACGGTTTGAGGTAAGTAACAATTCTAAACTTGGTGCTGAGGGTATGAAACCCCAAATTAAGTGTTATATGATTGATGTTGAGGTGACGCGCATGCTAGGTGATGGGCGTGTGGGCGTGCACCGTGAAAATTGTAATTTAGTCGATTCTATGGAACTGTGTAGCTATTCCATCCGAACATATTTACTGATGTGTTATAGCACTTGAGCTATAATTCATGCTAGAAATCATGTTTAGGAAATATGCCCGTGCTATTTGGACCCACAGTGGTCGTTCTTAGCTGTTGAGTTAGTTGCTTAGTTGCAGTTATGTACTCAGTCACATTCATCATTACACATCATATCTCAGTCTTTGTTATTGTGTATTGTCACCTATTGTCACATCTCGTATCATTGATTAGGGCTGCTTAGTATGAACGTTTTGACCCTGAGGGACTGGAGGGATTGATGACTGAGTGAGGCCGATGGCCGGATTGTGAGTAATATTTATTTGATCAGGCTGCACGCCGAATAATGTTTTATTTATGCATGGATTTTGGCTTATTATAGTGTTTGGGCTGAAGGAGCCCCTCCGAAATCTGCACACCCACAGTAGACGCCGTTGATTTATATCGAGGGATGAATCTTCTCTGGGCGTGGATCTTCCCCGGCTTATTTATATTTTGGGATGGATCTTCCCTGGGCTCCGAATCATTTATATTTTGGGATGGATCTTCACTGGGCTGGATTATCCATACACATTACTGAGTGACTGACTGTTATATATATATATATATATATATATATATATATATATATATATATATATATATATATGGGATGGATGTTCCCTCGACTGGATTGGCCATATACAGTACTGAGTGATTGGGTATTCTGTGAGTGTGAATTCACGAGACTTCCACTATAGTGCATCACATACAGCATGTACATTGGCATGTGGATATAGAAATGTCGCATTCCTCATATTATTCCGAGTTGATCTATTTTACTTGTATTGAGTTTATCTGTTGAACTTGAAAGCATGCCTACATTTCTGCACTGTTAATTGTATATTGAACTGTAGATGTTGAGCTCGTCACTACTTTTAGTCCAATAGCTAGTCTTGTTACTTATTGAGTTGGTTGTACTCACATTACACCCTGCACCTCATGTGCAGATTCATGCATTTCTTGGCACGGCAGTCGTTGATCGTGGAGTCTACCTGTTCGGAGATGATCGAGGTAGCTGCTTGGCGTCTGCAGACCTTGATCCTCCTTTCCCTATCTTTCGGTTTTATGTATTTAGTCTTACATTCCATACAGTGTACCAGACTATGTTGTTATGTATATAGAATGCTCATGTACTCCGTAACACCCCGATCTTTTGGGAGGATTTTGTATTCAGTTTCGAGGTTCATATCCGGTATTTTGTGAAATGCTTAATTATTTAAACTTGCTTTCGCATATTTAAGTTTTAAAAATGTTGGTATGTGTAATATGTCGGCTTGCCTAGTATTATGATAGGCGTCATCACGACAGGTCAAGTTTTGGGTCGTGACAATTATAAAATAGAGTAATATCAAGGAGTGAATACCAAAAAATAATGCTTTTAAAAAACACGAGGAGATGCAGGGTTGGCATGTGCAGGGGTAATACAACTTAACTCCTAAAGGGAACTACTCTATGATAAGCAAGATATAATGCTCTACTAGAGGGGATCATAGGAAGTTGGAGATTGCAGAGCTCATATGGAGTACAATTGTTCAACCTAAACACAAATTCATCACTTGGCTGGCTACTCAAGGGTGATTTCTTACTAAGTAAAGATTGTTCCAGGTACACATTCCTGCGGAAGTCATGGCATGCTGTCTATGTGATACTCAAGCAGCTGAAACTAACAAATATTTGTTTGTGGACTGCTCAAGTGCTCATGGATTCAGGCAATCAGAGGATCATTTATGCAATGGACTGGTACTCAAATTCAAGCTGGAGAGGTACAACAAGTATCAGATAGAATAATAAGGAAGCATTCGAAAACGTTTAAGAAAGAAGTGTTGGCTACTGTATGGGAACACCGGGGAGTAAATGTTTCAGGGAGTAACTGTAAATACAGTCTAAAGAGACAATAGTTACACAGAATAGAAAAGGAGATAGTAGAGAGAATTGATCTACTGAAAATGTCCAAAAGAATACATAGAAGTCAAGGTTTTATGTAACGATTACTGTGTAATTACTGACAATATTGAGTCCTAGTGATAAATGGCCAAAAATGAATATTTTTCGGTGTACTTTCATCTCATAACTTGTGTGGTTAATGTAGGTTACATGAGTTTTTATAGTGAATTATGCTCATTACGAGCATTCTTATGTGTAGGACCAAGTTGGACGAAATGTGAGCAAAAGAAGTTGATTCGTGACCAAAAGAGAAAAGAAGGACTTTTCTCGTTAACTCTCACGTGCACACGAGAGAGTGAACGAGCTATTGATTAAAAGCTTGAAAAAATAGCGAAGTATATAAAAAAAGGCATGGAAGTGGACGAGATACCTAGAAGAAAACAAAAAGAGAAGAACTTTGCTCGTTCACTCTCGCTTGCGCACAAGGGAGTGAACTAGCTAACCTAAAAAGGTTGTTTCGACGTGGGCTTGTATTATTTCACCCCATGCTAACCCTATCCCATATATATAGTCTTTAAACTCACTTTTGAGGGGAGAGACATGACTTGTGAAAGAGAACGTTTTTGATGGGACAAACCTTTGACCAAGGGAGAGCACAGAGTCGCCGTGAAGGCCGAGTTTCATCTTTTCTTCCACCAAACTTAGTAATTTTTATGTTTCTTTGTATGATTTATTTTTTTGCTACCATGTCTATGTGGTGCTAAACTTCACGTTCTAGGGTTGTGGTTATTTCATGACAGTTGTTATTTGGATATTGATTGGTTTCTTGATTATCATATTGGTTTATTTATTCAATCGTGCGCTTAATTATTTGATTACTTGATTACTTATTTGATTGAACTCTAAAGTGGAAATTCTATATTGCATATAGGATTGAGTCGAGCAGGTTTTTTCATGACTATTGTTATTTCAATATTGATTTTGGTTTCTTGATTATCATATTGATTTATTTATTCAATGTTGCGCTTAATTATTTGATTTCTTGATCACCAATTGAATACTACTTACGAATATAGGGTTGAACTCGAAAGTGGGAATTCTATATTGCATATACAATTGAGTAGAGCAAGTTTTTGAACCTGGGCATTGGGGAATGAATTCGCGGTTAGGATAGACATATAGCTAATTGCCTTGCTTGGTTGACGTACAGGAATTATAAATGCGTTCTTGTTGATTCTAACTCCATAGACATATAGGACTTAGGTTAGCTTGAATGGGAGAGTAAGAACTCGACAGATTTTGATGAGCAATATTAACCCTCTCAACCAATAAGCTAGATAAATTAATTAGTCAATTCAATTGAAGAATACAATAGGAATGTTAGATAGCCCATAACCCTGGATCGTTTTGATTATATTGATAACATAAAAATCTGTTATTCCTTTGTTTAGAGTTCATTATTATTTTTTAGTTTAATTACTTTAGCATCATTGATAACATAACTATTTTAGTTTGATTACTTTAGCATTATTTCAATATTGATTTTGGTTTCTTGATTATCATATTGATTTATTTATTCAATGTTGCGCTTAATTATTTGATTTCTTGATCACCAATTGAATACTACTTACGAATCTAGGGTTGAACTCGAAAGTGGAAATTCTAGATTGCATATAGGATTGAGTAGAACAAGTTTTTGAACCTGGGCATCGGGGAATAGATTCGCGGTAAGGATATACATATACCTAATTGCCTTGCTTGGTTAATGTACATGAATTATAAATGTGTTCTTGTTCATTCTAACTCCATAGACATATAGGCGTTAGGTTAGCTTGAATAAACGAGTAAGAACTCGACAGATTCTTATGAGTAATATTAACCCTGTCAACCAATAAGCTAGACAAATTAGTTAGTTAATTCAATTGAAGAATACAATAGGAATGTTAGATAGCCTATAACCCTGGATCGTTTTGATTACATTGATAACATAAAAATATGTTCTTCCTTTGTTCAGAGTTCATTATTTATTTTCTTTTTAGTTTATTAACTTTAGCATCATAATTTATGGGTTTAATCCTTGTTTAGATAATTAGGATAGTCTGATCTAGTTAATAGTTGATAACAAGTCCGCGTAGGTTCGACATCCGACTTCTAGTCACTTTAATACTTGACGACAACGTATACTTGCATGTGCGTTTGGCCGCAACAAGTTTTTGGCGCCGTTGCCGGGGACTTAGAATTAACTTATTTTCTAGATTAGACTTTTACTTTTATCTTTATAAAAATTCTTTTGTAAATAATTTGTTTTATAATTATTTGATTTTTCTCTTAGTGAGTTTCTAGTTCTCTCAGCATGGCATCTGGAGATGAAATATACGGAGGTAATGTTATTGATGATGGCAGTTGGTTGATGGAAGACTTATATGGTCCGTATTTTTGGACTTGTCATGGCTTGACCTCTTAGAAATCTGAATTTGTATATGGGAGTAAGGGTTGGTATTGGGGCGGATATTCTCGATTAAGCGAATATACGAAACGACGTTGTCGTTTAACAATATTGGTGAATGATTGGTCTAAGGAGAGAGTTGATCTTGCACATGAAATTGACAAGTTTGGCTTGGCTTTGCACAACTTGCATGTAGATTTGAGTGCAAAGGTTGATGCGTGTAACTCCCAACAATTTAATGATGAGTTGTGTGAAGCTGAAAAAAATCTTTTAGACCAAATTGAGGAGCTAAAACAAGAATACCAATCATTAGACCATGTTTTTCTTGAGGATACCAATATTGAGAAGATTACTCCAGAGTCATATGAGGGAGTAGATAACATTACTTTGGGAGACTTGAGTGTATGTTAATATGGGGATGCAAATAGTACTAAAATTCATGAGTTAGGGCGCATTAGACCCCGTTCCAATCATTTTTCCATATTGTGTTTAGATAGTAATATAGTAATCAAGCCATCTGAGCCTATGAGGGAGTCAAAGGGTGAGGATGAGAGTGCTTATATTATTGAATTTGTTTTGCCATAAAGCAAATAATTACATTCCTCATCTAAAGGCCGAGAAGTGTAGAGTGAAATATTTATTACTTGGCCTGGTTATCTTTGTAGCTCCACCACTGGAGCATAACTGCAAACTGGATGCCATGTTAGGGGCTCAATTTATAATTTCGAGGTGGAGGGAAAGAGTGGTTCATTTCGTGACGCGGCATTAAATCAAGTGCTTGTTGGGAGGCAACCTAGGTTTACTGCTTTCTTTTATTTTTATTTTTATTATATTATTTTTGTAGTGTCTGTTTTTATTTTGTAGGATTATAAGCATAGAAAGCAAAGCCATTGGAAGAGTACAAAAGCGAGCTAGATGGTGAGAACTAAGTATGGGGTACCGACACAAAGGACCATGCCTGAGGGGAAGTCTAAGTACCCCGTGAGCCACTATTGCTTCGACCTTTGGCTTTTTAGGGAGTTTCTTGTCCACCCTCATTATTGTTTTACTTTATTTGTGCATTGGGGATACTCCACTCTTTTAAGTGCGGGGTGAGAGAATTCTCTAGATAATTTGTAGTAGTGTGTTAAAAAAATGTTAACTTCTTTGAAAAATTGAAAAACAAAAAGAAGAAAATAGAAAAATTGTACTTCTCCCGACGATGGATCTCATTCGACAAGTTTCTTGAAGGATTTAAGTCGAAAGAAAAAAGAAAAAATATTTTCTTTTATTAGGCAGTGTAATAATCCCCCCTTACTTTTTCTTTGTGTCGCGGTTCGTTTTCAAGGGTTTTATTTGAACCAGGTGTAGTTAGTTTTATTTTATAGGAGTAGGAGCCATTGTGCTATGATTGGAATTGAAGCAATATCTATTGACTTTGTTATGCCTTGAGAATAGTGAGTACTTTGGTTGTGATGCTTAGACTCAGGTTTTGACTCTTGTATAAGAAACTTAAATTGTATGATCTTAACTTTACTTAACTGCTTTGACTAGAGTGTATTGATGAGTCCAATCCTGAGTGAGTTATGTTCCATGTGTGTGTGAGGTTTGTATGTTTTGTTGTCTAGAACTTGCCTCGTGTGTTTGCAAAGCGAAATAGAAGTTTTGTTCCGTCTTGGATGTGATATAGGCATTTCTTTGTTGAGCCAGATATATATATTTTACCCGCCTAATTTTTATGTTTCGTAGTTAACCGTTTGAGCCTGTAATCATGTTTCTTTGGCAACCACATTACAAGCCATACCCATTTGTTTGAATTAACCATCTAATTGAACCTTTTCACCTCTCATGAGCACTTGAATTGTAATGAAATTTGTAAAAGTTAAAGTGTGGGGTGCTGGTTTGACTTTTGAGTGGAACCAATGAAATAAGGAGAAATGTGCACTGTTTTGGAAAAAGTAGTTGTATTGTATAAAAATTATTCCTTAGTAGTGGTGACTCTTGATGTAATTGTGGTTAAATATGTATGGAGTTAATATGCATTAATTTGAAGGTGGAGTTATGGTTTGACATAAGTGTGGTATTTTAAATGTTAAAGTGTACATATTAAAGTGCTTAGGGAGGTGTAGTCACTCGTATATCTAAATGTATCCTACACGTCCCTCAGCCTACATTACAACCAAATAAAGTCCTAATTGATCCTTGACTTAATGAGCTCGATTAATAGAGTGGTACACTACGGGCAAGCCTATGGTTCATCTTTTGTGGCATATGAATGTTGTTTCTGAGAGTGAGTGAATTCTTTCTATATTGAAGGACTTTGCTCGTTCACTTTCGTGTGCACACGAGAGAGTGAACGAGCTATTGAGGAAAAGTTTGGAAAAAAACAACGAAGTATATCAAAAGGTCATGGAAGTGCATAGGTGACCTAGAAGAAAAAGAAAAAGAGAAGGAACTTTGCTCGTTCACTCTCGCGTGCACACGAGGGAGTTAACGAGCTAACCTAAAAATGTTGTTTCGAAGTGGGCTTGTATTATTTCACCCCATGCTAACCCTATCCCAAATAAATAGACTTTAAACTCACTTTTGAGGGGAAAGACGTGACTTGTGATAGAGAACATTTTTAAGGGGACCAACATTTGACCAAGGGAGAGCACATAGCCGCCGTGAAGGTCGAGTTTCACATTTTCTTCCACCAAACTTAGTAATTTTTATGTTTCTTTGTATGATTGGTTGTTTGCTACCATGTCTATGTGGAGTTAAAATTCACGTTCTAGGGTTGTGGTTCTTTCATGACTATTGTTATTTGGATATTGATTTGTTTCTTGATTACCATATTGGTTTATTTATTCAATCTTGCGCTTATTTATTTGATTGCTTGATCACCGATTGAATACTACTTACGAATCTAGGGTTGAACTCGAAAGTGGGAATTCTATATTGCATATAGGATTGAGTAGAGCAAGTTTTTGAACTTGGGCATTGGAGAATGAATTCGCGGTTAGGATAGACATATAGCTAATTGCCTTGCTTGGTTGACGTACAAGAATTATAAATGCGTTCTTGTTTATTCTAACTCCATATGCATATAGGCGCTAGGTTAGCTTGAATAGGCGAGTAAGAAATCGACACATTCTTATGAGCAATATTAACCTTGTCAACCAATAAGCTAGATAAATTAGTTAGTCAATTCAATTGAAGAATACAATAGGAATGTTAGATAGCCCATAACCCTGGATCGTTTTGATTACATTGATAACATAAAAATATGTTCTTCCTTTGTTCAGAGTTCATTTTTTTTAGTTTAATTACTTTAGCATCAAATTTTTTGAGTTTAGTCTAATCTAGTTAATAGTTGATAACAAGTCCTCGTGGGTTCGACATTCGACTTTTAGTCACTTTATTACTTGACGACATACTTGTGTGTGTGTTTGGCCGCAACACCTAGATTTCTTGATACCCTTCTTATAAGGTGGACACATAATGGGCATCCCTTTTATATGAGTATCTAGATGTATGAAGTATAATCTCATGTTTGACTATAGAATTACATTTCTTCTTGAGTAAAAGCAACCCATCCACAAGCTTGATGTTCAAATACTAGTCTTTTTTCCTAGTTATAGTAGTGTTTACCCGAAAAACGGATAAAGTTAAATTTGTTTATGGTTCTAAGGATATGTGATATAATTTGGTACAAATCGTATTTGAAAATGGTAATATATATGTCCTTGACTATGAGAATGAGAATAGCAAGCAAGAAGAATGAATAAGATAAAATGGAATAAACCTAAGAGGATCTATTTCAATCTCCCAAAAGAAGTCGCTTGTTACAATATGAGAACCCCCATTTATAGTAGAAGGATCTTACCATGTTTATAATAAAAAATATATAATGGAGAACCCATGATGAATTATCTCTTCCTCGATTCCTGCCAAGATTCTCTCCCCTAGTGCGGTTGCAAGAGTTCGACATTCGGGGTGAGTGTCAATTGGTATGTGCATCTCCGACAACCTTCATGTGGCCTTGTGGTTCGATTTGGTCATGGGCTTGATAATGATATCGAGCCGATTCCTAGATCGGTCCCGGAGCTCAAGGTTTGTTTGTACTATCCTCGAAACTCATCCAAAAAATCCCACTCCTATTTCTTGCCATTCGAACTCGATCGAGCGTAGTAGGGCCAAAATCTATTTCGACCGTATACAGATAGTCCCCTCGTTTCTTAGAAAGGATGTGATGAGAATTGATATGATTTTCGACGGCTCGATCAGGTTATGAGCTGGCGTTTTCACAGGGCTCCATTATGACGTACGTGATAGCTGTCCCATCGATTTAGTCTCTCAAAGTATTTAATGCATGTCAGACGGTGGTCGTCCACCGCTGATACTGAGCTGCCACGATGCAAGCCTATAGATAACCCCTTTACTTATCTTTTACATCTTTACTCTTCCAAATTTTCTAAGTTCTTTTTCGTCTTTTCTGAGGAGGACTACGATGACTTGGGGGAGTCTGAAGATGAGGACGGTTCCGAAAATACGGCCTCCAATGAAGGTTGAGTGATTCAGGTCGTTCGCTGCGTTCTTTTGATACCGCTTTTGGTTTTGTATAAAGAACTTCCTTTTGGCAGAGTAGCCGCCTCTCTGTTGCCTTGCGGGTAGTTCCCTTTGGTCTATCGGGCTCGAACAGCCTTCACCTTAAAAATTGTCCGTTTGAATTCAAGTAAGTGCTTGTTTGAACTCGAAATAAAAGTAGCCCGTAGGCTTAGTAGACGAGTGAATGATTTGAACTCGAAATAATGTAGCCCGTATGCTTGATGGTCGAGTGAGTGCTTGCTCTAACTCGAAATAAAAGTAGCTCGTAGGCTTAGTAGTCGAGTGAATGATTCGAACTCGATATAATGTAGCTCGTAGGCTTAATGGTCGAGTGAGTGCTTGCTCAAACTCGAAATAAAAGTAGCCCATAGGCTTAGTAGTCGAGTGAATGATTCGAACTCGAAGTAGTGTAGCCCTAGGCATAGCAGTCGAGTGAATGATTCAAACTCGATGCAATCTAGCCCGTAGGCGTAATAGTTGAAATAGCCCGTAGGCTTAAGGGTCGATTGAGTGCTTGCTCGAACTTGAAATAAAAGGAGCCCATAAGCTTAGCAGTCAAGTGAGTGCTTGCTTAAATTCGAAATAAAAGTAGCACGTAGGATTAGTAGTCGAGTGAATGATTCGAACTAGAAATAATGTAGCCCGTAGGCTTAATGGTCGGGTGAATTCTTGCTCGAACTCAAAATAAAAGTAGCATGTAGGCTTAGTAGTCGAGTGAATGATTCGAACTCGAAATAATGTAGCCCGTAAGCTTAATGCTCGAGTGTGTGCTTGCTCGAATTTGAAATAAAAGTAGCCCGTAGGATTAGTAGTCGAGTGAATGATTCGAACTCGAAATAACGTAGCCCGTAGGCTTAATGGTCGAGTGAGTGTTTGTAACTCGAAATAAAAGTAGCCCGTAGGCTTGGCAGTCGAGTGAATGATTCAAACTCGAAGTAATGTAGCCCGTAGGCTTAATGGTTAAGTGAGTGCTTGCTCGAACTCGAAAAAAAGTAGCACGTAGGCTTAGCAGTTGAGTGAATGATTCGAACTCGATGCAATGTAGCCCATAGGCGTAATAGTCGAAGTAGGTCGTAGGCTTAATGGTCGAGTGAGTGTTTACTCGAACTCGAAATAAGAGTAGCCCATAGGTTTAGTATTAGATTGAATGATTCGAACTCGAAGTAATGTAGCCCGTAGCCGTAATGGTCAAGTGGGTACTTGCTCAAACTCGATTCTGTTTGCATAATAAATTTTGAACATAAAATGTCGATAAAGAAGGGGGCTTTATTTACAAGTCATTGTACATGTGTTCATGTTTTACGTCAGGGCTCAGGCCAACAACATAAGCATGGTTTGTTCTGACCATTTGGCCCTTACAACGTTTCCTGTCGAGACACTCTTTGTCATGAAATAACGAAGTGACTTCCCTTGCACCGAAATTGATAATATTTATAGATGCGTTGAATGATAAAGCCCCCTAGCATACGAGATTGATTTTAAAATGGCCTCGGATACTCAGCATTAGTATATTTTTCGCTATATGGCTGGTACCGATATTTGGTCGAGTTTTGCTTGGTAGTTCTTTTCGTAACGTACCTAGAAGTCAATTGGTCATCTTCGACTCTTATTTTGGATTGATATCGATTGTGAACATCTGTCCAAGTAATATATGGATACTCGATCAGACTTTGCCTTAGCCGTCGTGAAGCCATTGAGCTCCGCTCATTTAGACCTTGAGTGAAAGCTTGAACAGCCCAATCGTCTGTAACTGGTGGCAGATCCATTCGTTCCATTTGAAAATGAGATACGAACTCCCTTAGCATCTCGTTATCCTTTTGTATTACAATGAGCAAGTCCGACTTCCTGGTTTCGACTTTTATGGCTCCGACATGTGCTTTTACGAAGCAATCTGCAAGTATAACAAAAGAATCAATAGAGTTAGATGGTAAATTATGATACCATACCATTGCCCCCTTCGACACAGTTTCACCGAATATTTTCAATAATACCGATTTGATCTCATCATCTTCCAAATCATTACTCTTGATGGCACACATGTAAGAAGTGACGTGCTCGTTGGGGTCGGTCGTTCCGTTATATTTGGGTATTTTGGGCATACGAAATATTTTAAGGATTGGTTTTGGGGCTGCACTCGATAGAAAAGGCTTTTGAATGAATTTTTTCGAATGTAGCCCTTTTATCATTGGCGGAGCTCCCGGGATGTGATCGACCCTGGAATTATATATTTCTACTTTTTTATCGTTGGCTTCGACTCATTTTGTGAGTTCCTCGAGCAATTTAGTAATTTCGGGAGTAGTCCCTAACTCTTGCTCATTTGACTTCAACATGGCTAGTTCCGTTCTGTGGGTGATTTCTCGAAGCCGATTAGGCTCCGGCCTGCTTTGTACCTGAGTTTGGCTCTGTAACTGAGCTATCCCTATTTGCTGGTCTTGTAACATCTCGAAGATCATCCGTAAGTTGACTCCAATCTCCGCCACATTATGGGTGTCTCGAGCTATGGATCGAGTACCGCCATGAATGTTTTTTTCCAGTTCAGAACGTTAGTTCGCCTCAAGAGCCACTTGTGAATTGACATCTAGCGATACGTCGACTTGAGCTTCAGTGACATCATTAATTCATTTTCCGGCCCTGGGTGTCAAGTTGTTGGTTTCATCTTGAAGGCCGGATTCGTGGTCGATAGCTAAAGCCATCAATAGAGGGTTTGGCATTGTCGATTTTGGAGTTGTAAACTAGTGTGTATTGCATATTTGTATCAAACAGTCACTGTTATCCTTAGCCCCACGGTGGGCGCCAAACTGTTTACCCGAAAAACGGATAAAGTTAAATTTGTGTATGGTTCTAAGGATATGTGATATAATTTGGTACAAACCGTAATTTAAAATGATAATATCTATGTCCTTAACTATGAGAATGAGAATAGCAAGCAAGAAGAACGAATAAGATAAAATGGAATAAATCTAAGAGGATCTCTTTCAATCTCCCAGAAGAAGTCGCTTCTTACAATCTAAGAACCCCCTTTATATTAGAGGGTTCTTACCATATTTATAATAAAAAATATATAACGGAGAACCCATGATAAATTGTCTCTTCCTCGATTCCTGCTAAATTTTTTCCCCTAGTGCGGTTACAACGGCTCCTGTCTACGAGCTCGATACTGGCTCGGACTTGGTATTGGGTCGAGCCTTCGGCCTTGGTTCGAGTTCGACATTCGGGGTGAGTGTCAATTGGTCTGTGCATCTCCGACAACCTTCATGTTGCCTTGCGGTTCGATTTGGTCATGAGCTTGATAATGATATCGAGCCGATTCCTCGATCGGTCTCGGAGCTCGAGGCTTATTTGTACTATCCTCGGAACGCATTCAAAAAATCCCACTCCGGTCGCTTGCCATTCGAACTCGATTGAGCGGAGGAGAGCCGAAATCTATTTCGACCGTATACAAGTAGTAGTCCTAAAAATCCCCTCTTTATTGATAACAATCGAAGTCCTCCCTTACAAGGAACAGAATAGAGAAGAGGCCGCAAGAAAATCCTCCAGATTGGATAGCTTTGTTAGCAAGAAGCGGTTAACGAAAACCAGTCCATTATGAATCTAGGTGACCTTTAGGGGTGTTGATTTAATTTTCTTATTTACAGTTGTTACCAAAAAAAAAAAACAATGAGAAAGAAATATGAAGCAAAATAAAATTGCGAGAGAAGCATACCGTGGTGAAATTCGGGAAACGCCATTGTTTTGATACGAGTAATCAACTTTCCAGACCCTTAGAACAACGGTGGTGAACAATGATGGAAAACAACAAAAAGAGTTTATGAAAAAAATGGAGGACAGGAATGTCTCTGCACAACACCCAACACTCACTCTGCATGGAAACAGTAAAGTACTAATCAGCGGAAACAAGTGAAGTGGGATACAAAACTCTTCAGTTTCTTGCCATTATTATTAATATGTTGTTCAAAGGCTAATGAAGATGAAGTCTTTACATATACCGAGATGGAAACATTTATTAATCCCAAAAAGATGGGAGGGATTGATTTTTAAAGAGAGTGAAAAGAAACGGTTGAAACCTTTCCCAATCTAAATCTATCTTCTAATCATTGATTTTTAAAGAGAGTGAAAAGAAACGGTTGAAACCTTTCCCAATCTAAATCTATCTTCTAATTTTAAATAATTTAATAATTTCGAGTATTATTTTAAAATAAAATAAATATTTATATTAAGATTAAAAAATCACATATCTATCGATATTATATTAAAGGACATAAATGGATAATGACACTAATAATGAGGAAAGTTAATGAAGGAAAGTACTATATATTAAATAACGTAATAGCAATAATTAATAATTTAAAAATATTTTAAATTAGAAATAGAAGAGAAAGACGATTTGAACTTGAGATTAGATTAAAATTAAATTAAAAACACTCAAACTATGGATAGGACCACAAAATTAAAGTTTTACTAGATGAAGAAAAATAATAATTGTATAACAAATTAAAATATTAAGAATACAAAATAAATGTCTCATGTAGATAATTTAGTAATGAAAATATAAGTTAAACTTTTATCCTGAAACTAAAACAAAAAGAAAATTTAATTGCACGTGATATAAAATAATAATAAGAAAATACAATAGATTTAAAATTTGCTAATTAAAAAACTATGCATTCAATATTTTAGACTAATTCAAAGTTATGACTTAAATAACATGTGATACTACATATTTTGATTATTGGTAAAATATTAATATAAAAAACTGATTAAAATTTCAAATAAGGGTAAAAATATATAAAGAGGAATCAAAGAAGTGGAGCTTTTCCTAACAGTTTCATAGCCTCCCGAAGATAAGTACAGACGTCTCCGTACCGATCAGCGAGACTCTACTAAACTTACTTGTGAATCATAACGCCTATGAACCTAAAGCTTTCATACCAACTTGTCATGACCAAAATTTTCCTCCGTAGGATGTCGTGATGACACCTACTATCTAAGACTAGGTAAGCCTAACAAAACATGTGAAATATAACTGAAATAACAAATAATACTCAACAATTTAACATTAAGAAATGGTCAAGGTAGTAGTACTGAATTACTACCATTGCACATCTTCTTGTGCAGATCCAGGTACCTCCTACCAACCTGGGTACCAGTTAGAGCTCAGCTTCAGAGACTTAAAGGTATATACTGCTGGCGCCCGCAGGTCTCAGAGTCCCCATCTACCTTGACTATTTTATTTTCCTTACCCTTTTATAGACATTGATGTATATGATTATTCAGAACTACTATTTAGAGCTTGTGACCTGTATTCACCGAGTTGGTATGAAAGCTCCAAATCTCCATACAAGATTTACTCAAATCCGACCTCATTTGGCCTTTCAAAACCCAAAATTTCGGTCTAAGAACTTTCACCATTTCTCCCAAATTTCTCAACCCAAATCCTTTATTAAATGAAGAAATTATTGATAGATTAATAAAAAATGAGTCAAGAATACTTACCCAAATGTTTCCTCTGAAAATCTCTTAAAATATCGCCACAAACCGAGCTCTCTAGGTCAAAAAATCAAAGTGAGATCAAACCCTCGAAATTAGACCTATTTTGCCCTGTGAAGTCATACCTGCGAACCCACAACCGCATCTGCGGTTCCGCACCTACGGAATTTCCATCGCAAGTGCAGTTATCACTAAGCCCATCACCTTACGCTTCTGCGAGAAAACAACCGCATCTAAGCACATGCACCTGCGGAGGAAATGTCGCACTTGCGACCACTGCCCGCTCCTGCGTTTCCTGCCTTCGTAGAAGAGACTTCGCTTCTGCGGAGACCTTCCCGCTTCTGCGAACTCAGCGTCCCCCACTCACTACTGCACCTGCGATCCTAAAGTTGCACCTGCGGCGTCGCTACTGCGATTACACCAGAAGCAACAGTGCTTCAGCAATGCTTAAGGTCCACAATTGTTCCGGATTCAATATGAATCACACCCGGGGCCCTGTACGAATATACCAACAAGTTCCAAAACATCAAACAATGCTAAATATATGAATTGCACATCGATTCAAGCCTAATGAACTTCAGAACTTCAAACTTCTACATCCGATGCCGAATCTCTCAAATCAAGTCCGATTGACCTTAAATTTTGCACACAAGTCACAATTGACATTACGTACCTATTACAACTTCCGGAATCAGAATCCAAACCCGATATCAAAAACTCCACTCCGAGTCAAACTTTCCAAGAATCATGCAATTTTCCAATTTTTGCCAATTAACGCTGAAATGACCTACGGACATCGAAATCAATATCCGGACACGTTCCTAAGACCAAAATCACCATACGGAGCTATTAGAATCGTCAAAACTCCATTTCGGAGTCGTCTTCATACAATTTGAACTACGGTAAACTCTTATGAATTAAACTTCTATTTTAGGGATTATTTGTCTCATTTCACTCCGAAACTAAAAACCAAAGCACCCCGCAAGTCACGTAACCACAGAATAAAATAGAGGGAGCAATAAATAGGGGCTCGGTGCTAATACTCTCAAAACGATCGGCCAAGTCGTTATATCCTCCCCCTCTTAAATCAACGTTCGTCCTCGAACGCGTATCAAGACATACCTAAAGTGGTGACATGATGAGGATAACGACCACATATCATGCTCGGTATCCCAAGTGGCCTTTTTGATCGGATGACCCATCCATTGAACCTTCACTAAAGCGATTTTCTTCTACCTCAAGCTTTGAACCTGCCTATCCAAAATGGCTACCGGCTCCTCAACATAAGATATATCCTTGTCCAACTAGACTAAGCTGAAGTCTAACAAATGAGACGGATCGCCGTGATACTTCCGGAGCATGGAAATATGGAATATTGGATGAACTGCAGAGAGACTAGGTAGTAGTACATGTATGTAGGCCACCTCTCCAACCCTCTCAAGAATCTAAAAGGCCCGATATATCTAGGTCTCAACTTTTCCTTCCTCCCAAACCTCATAACACCCTTCATGGGAGAAACCCGGAGTATGACCCGCTCCCCAATCATGAATGCCATGTCACAAACCTTTCGATCTGCATAAATCTTCAGCCTAGATTGGGATGTATAAAGTTGATCCTGAATTAATTTAACCTTTTCCAAAGTATCCTGAACCAAATCTGTACCCAATAGCCTAGCCTCACCTGGCTGAAACCAACCCACTAGAGACCGACACTATTTATCATACAAAATCCTCATACAGGGCCATCTGAATGCTCGCCTGATAACTGTTGTTGTAGGCAAACTCCGTAAGTGGCAAGAACTGATCCCAAGAACCCTCAAAATCCGTCACACACGCACAAAGCATATCCTCCAATATCTGAATTGTGCGCTCGGACTGTCTGTCTATCCGAGGGTGAAATGTTGTACTCAACTCCACCCAAGTACCCAACTCATATTGTACGGCTCTCCAGAACCGCGATGTAAACTGTGTATCCAGGTCAGAGATGATAGATACCGGCATGCCATGAAGCTTGATAATCTCGCGAATGTAAACTTGAGCCAGCTGCTTCGACGAGTAAGTAGTAACCACATGAGTGAAATGAGCTGACTTGGTCAATCTATCCACAATCACCCAAACTACATCAAACTTCCTCTGAGTCCGTGGGAGCCCAACAACAAAATCCATAGTGATCCACTCCCATTTCCACTCTAGAATCTCTAGCTTCTGAAACAATGCACATGGCCGTTGATGCTTGTACTTCACCTTCTGACAATTTAGGCACCTAACTACATACTCCACTATGTCCTTCATCATCCGCCTCCACCAATAGTGTTGCCTCAAGTCTTGATACATCTTCGCGACACATGGATGAATGGAGTACCGCAATATGTGAGCCTCCTAGAGAATAAACTCACACAAACCATCTACATTGGGCACACATAGCCTGCTCTGCATCCATAATACCCCATTATCTCCAATAGTGACTTCCTTGGCATCACTGTGCTTAACCGTGTCCTTAAGGACAAGTAGATGGGGTTCATCATACTGAGGCTCTCTGATACGATGATAAAGAGATGATTGATAAACCACACGAGCCAAAACTCTGCTCATCTCGGAAACATCCAAAATCTCACAAACTGGTTGGCCAAGGCCTGAACATCCAAGGCTAATAGCCTCTCTACTACTAGTAGATATGCTAAACTGCCCAAACTCTCCGCCTTGTAGACTTCGGTGATCGGTGTAGACCTCACAAGGGACACCATACAAGTAGTGCTGCCAGATCTTCAAGGCATGAAAAATAGCTGCTAACTCAAGGTCATGGACATAATAGTTCTTCTCAAGCACCTTCAGCTGTCTAGAAGCGTAGGAAATTACCCTACCATCCTGCATTAACACCGCGCCGAGACCAATGCGTGACACATCACAATACACCGTATGAGACCCCGAACCAGTAGGCAACACCAACATTGGGGCTATAGTCAAAACAGTCTTGATCTTTTGAAAGCTCTCCTCACACTCCTTTGTCCACCTTAACGGAGAACCCTTCTAGGTCAATCTATTCATATGTGCTGCAATAGATGAGAAACCCTCTATAAATCGACGGTAATATCCCGTCAAGCCAAGAAAACTCTGGATCTCCATAGCTGAGGAGGGTATGGGCCAACTCTGCATTGCTTCAACCTTTTTCGGATCTACCTTAATCCCCTCACTTGATACCACATGACATAAAAATGCCACTGAATCTAGCCAGAATTCACACTTCAAAATTTTTGCATACAACTTTTTTCTCAAGGTCTGAAGCACAGTCCTCAGGTGCTGCTCATGATCCTCCTGGCTTCGGGAGTACACCAAAATGTCATCAATAAATACAATGACGAACGAGTCAAAATAGGGCTAAAATACACTGTTCATCAAGTGCATGAATGTTGATGGGGCATTGGTTAACCCAAAAGGAACTCATAATGACCATACCGAGTCCTGAAAGCACTCTTCAGGATATCTAGCTCCCGAAGCTTCAACTGATGATAGGTCATCAATACGTGGAAATAGATATATGTTCTTCATTGTAACCTTGTTCAACTAGCGATAGCCAATACACATTCGCATTGAACCATCCTTCTTCTTTACAAACAAGACAGGAGCACCCCCAAGGCGACACACTAGGCCTAACGAATCCCTTATCAAGCAACTCTTGCATTGTTCCTTTAACTCCTTCAACTCTGCTGGAACCATACGATAGGGTGGATTAGAAATTGGCCGTGTGCCCGGTAACAAATCAATACCAAAGTAGATATCTCTGTCGGGCAGAATGCCCGAAAGATCCGCCAGAAATACATCTGGATAATCCCCCACTACCGGAACTGACTTGACGATAGGAGTGTCAACACTAACATCCCTCACATATGCCATATATGCATCACATCCCTTCTCAACCATCCGTTGAGCCTTTAGAAATGAGACAACCCTGCTTGGAACATGATCTAAGGTACCTCTCCGCTCTAGTCGTGGTAGACCTGGCATAGACAACGTCACCATCATGGAGTAACAATCAAGAATAGCGTGATAGGGCGACAACTAGTCCATGCCCAAAATAACATCGAAATCCATCATACGTATCAATAATAAATCGTCTTTGGTCTCAAAACAACTAAGAACAATTAAACACGACTGATACACACAGTCAACAATAATAGAATCTCCCATGGGTGTAGACACATAGATAGGAGAACTCAAAGAATCACGGGATACACCCAAATACGGAGCAAAATAAGATGACACACAGGAATAAGTGGAGACTGGATCAAATAAGACTGATGCATCTCTATGACAGACCTGAACAACACTTGTGATGACAAAATCAGAAGCAACTGCTTCCGTCCTAGAAGGAAGGGCATAATATCTGGCCTGGCTACCCCCTATATGGTGACATTTACCTGTCCGACCTCCACCTCGAGCTGGCTATGCAGGTGGAGTGTTAGTTGGTGTTGTAACCATAGGCTGAGGACCCGGTGGAGCATGCGGTGCCTGAGTGGTCTGTGGAGGTGCACCCCTCCTGAGTCTGGGGATATCCCTCACCACATGATGACTGTCACCACACTCAAAACAAGCTTTCGGAGGATGTGGCTGCTGTGATTGTCTCGGGATTAAACGGCTGGACTGACCGCTGAAAGAACCCCATGCAGGAGGTTCACTAAACAATAATTGTGCATAATAAGGAGCATGGGGCCTAAGAGTGGCCGGAGTACTGCAAACTCTGACACGGTGGTAGAACCCTAGCACAACTGCTCAAACTCTACACGCCATGCATCTCTAAGACTCTGGGGGACATATTATCTCAAGAACATATATGAGAACTGAGTCCAAGTGAGTGAAGCTGCCTCGATCGGACTACCCAATTCATATGCTCACCAACACTAATAGGCCACTCCTCTAAGCTGGAATGTAGTGAAAGAAACCCCACTATACTCTGCAACACACATAGTACGGAGGATATGATGGCACTTCTCAAGAAAACCCTGGACATCATCTGACACCAAGCTACTGAAAGTAGGAGGGTGGTACTTCTTGTACATCTCGGGCCTGAGCTGCTCCCCCTCAAAAACTGCTGCCCTAATCTCGGGCTGAACTGGAGCTATCGGCTGCATCGGTATGACCTCAGGAACCTGGTCAACCTGGACCTGCTGCTCTGGGGTACGGGCGGCGGGAGTATATGCTTCTCACTCGGCCTGAGATATGGTAGTAGCAAGTAGTATCAATCCTGCTTAAGCTAAGGTGCTGAACATGCTTAGAAATTGGGCGAGAGTCTTCTGGAGGGCTGGTGTAGTAACAGGCGTGTGAGGTGCCTACTCTCTAATTAGATCTACTGGTGGCTGCTCTGTAGCAGCTCGTGTGGGTGCTCTTACTACACGACGTGGACATCCTCGACCTCTACCCCGGCCCTCGCCTCTCGCGGCTCTAGCAGGCGGCGCAGGTGTCTAGTCATTTAATCCAACTGTACGCGTACTCACCATCTGTGTGAGATTATAAAGACATAAATTTAGAATATAAAGTCAAAATCTCGCACGAATAAGAATCAAAGAAGTGACGTTTTTCCTAACAGTTCCATAACCTCATGAAGATAAGTACAGACTTCTCCGTATTGATTCGCGAGACTCTGCTAAACTTGCTTGTGACTCAAAACACCTATGAACCTAGAGCTCTGTTACCAACTTGTCACGACCCCAATTTCCCTCCTTAGGATGTCATGACGGCACCTAGTCCCTAAGACTAACTAAGCCTAACAAATATGCGAAATATAACTGAAATAACAATTAACTCTCAATAATCAACAATTTAATAGTCAAGATAAGGATATGGAAAATAGTAGTACCGAATAATCCTATACATCAATGTCTATAAAATGATAAGGAAAGTAGAATAGTCAAGATGGAGGGGGACTCCGAGGCCTGCGGGTGCTGACAGGTATACCTTGAAGTCTCCGAAGTTGAACTCTCGCTAGTACCCAGGTTGGTAGGAAGTACCTGGATCTACACAAAAAGATGTGCAGAAGCATAACATGAGTATACCAAAACGGTACCCAGTAAGTACCAAACATAACCTCAGTAGAGTAGTGACGAGGTCAGGTCAAGGCCCAACTGGAAGAAATAAGAAAACTGTACAAATAACATATCAAGGTTAGCTGCACAGAACTAAAGAAAATATGCAACATGAAGAAACCAAGGAATGACATGCTAAGGAAATAAAACAACCAAAGACAAGTGCATCAATAGAGAAGTACCAACAAGAGTCACTACCTAGGTACCTCCTCTTGGTCTCAAATCACAAGAACAATTCAAAATCTTTCCCTATATCATCGCGGGAGCCTTACATTTAGTTTTGAAAATTATTTTTATGAAATAGCATCCCGCATTTTAGCCCACCTTATCACACCGCGTGGTGCTTCTAGTAATTCCCCTACTAGCCACGCGTATCAAGCCCACCTTATCTCATCGCATGCGTTTCAACCACAAAATCTTATACCACCGCATGCATATTAGTATCACAATATATCATAAATCGCACCTCAAGTGCCCAATATCACAACTTGCCAAGAAACAAACAACAATAGTGTTTTCACAATAAGTAGTCCATGGCTCAACCACAATGTGTACAAGAATATGAACAATGACAACCGGAAGTGAATAATTCAACAAGAATAATATTTCATAACTTAACACTTTGCCTTACTGTGAATCACGATCTTTATAACTCAATGCCACTTTCAACAACAAGATATTCCAAGAATAACAACTTTAAGTAAAGAATTCAACGATTAAATAATGAATATGGAATAAAACAAACAAGAACTTCAACTAAACATGTAGAGCAATTAGCAAGTAAGATGATGAAGGTAACATATTAAGATAACTCAATTCAAGCATGAAAGTAATCTACATAGCTAAAACTGATAAATATGCATATTTAGCCCGTGTACATACTCGTCACCTTGCGTACACGCTTTCGCACATCACAATTATCACAAAACAACACCAATCCTAAGGGGTAATCCACCCCTCCCCCCCACAAAGTTAGGCAAGTCACTTACCTCAAAACATGTTAACTCAATCCACAAGTAGACCTTTACCTTGATTATCCAACTCCAAACAGCTCGAATCTAGCCAAAATAATTTCATACTATAAATATAAACTATAGGAAACTATTTCGAACAATAAAATTGCGATCTTTGCAAAGAAATAAAAAGTCAACTCAAAACTAAACCCAGCGTCGCGTCTCGGAACTCGACAAAAATTATAAAATCTCAACACTCATTCGATAGAGAGTCTAACCATATAAGAATTACTCAAATCTGATCTCAAATCGCCTTTCAAATCCCAAATTGTAGCCTAAGAAGTTCCACAAACATGATTTGGAGTTGGCCGTGATTGTTTATACTCTTAAGATCTGGAGGCATTGTCTTTATGGTGTCTAGTGAGGTTTACACCGATCATCACAGCTTGCAGCATTTGTTCAAGCAGAGGGATCTCAATTTGAGGCAGCGCAGGTGGCTTGGGTTAATAAAAGGTTATGATATTACCATCCTTTATCATCAGGGCAAGGCGAATGTAGTTGTAGATGCCTTTAGCAGAAAGGCGTAGAGTAAGGGTAGTTTGGCATTCATTTCAGCGGAAGAGAGGCCACTAGCTTTGGACATTCACTCCTTGGCTAACAGACTTGTGAGGTTGGATATTTCAGAGCCCAGCTGAGTTCTTGCATCTGTCGTCGCTCAGTCTTCACTCTTCGAGCAGATCAAGGTTGCCAGTTTGGTAATCTGCACTTGTTGGTTCTCAGAGAGACGGTACTAGAGGGTGCTTCCAAGGAGTTTATTCTCAGTGAGGAAGGTGTTCTGCGACTCTAGGGTCGCCTATGTGTTCTCAATATTTATGGCTTGATGGAGAAGATCCTAGAGGAGGCACATAGTTCTCGGTATTCTATTCATCTAGGTGAAACAAAGATGTATCACCACCTGAGGCAACATTCTTGGTGGCGGCGGATGAAGAAGGACATAGTTGAGTACGTAGCGAGGTGCCTTAATTTCCAGCAAGTTATGTATGAGCATTAGAGGCCAGGTGGCCTACTTCAGCAGATGACTATACACGAGTCAAAATGGGAGCGCATTACTATGGACTTCGAAGTTGGATTGACGCGGACCTTGCGGAAGTTCGTTGTAGTTTGGGTCATTGTCGATGGGTTGACCATGTCGGCACACTTCATTCCAGTTGTGACCACGTATTCTTTAGAGAGGTTGGCCCATATTTATATTCAAGTGATTGTTCGATTGCATGGTGTGCCTGTTTCCATCATATCGGATATAGGCCCTTAGTTTACTTCGCATTTCTGGAGAGTAGTACAAAGCGAGTTGGGGAACCGTGTAGAGCTCATCACTTGTGTGATTGACTTTAGACAGTTCAAATCTTGGAGGATATGCTCAGAGCATGTGTAATTGACTTCGGAGGGCAGTGGGATCAATTCTTGCCTTTGGCCGAGTGTGCTTACAACAACAGTTATTAGTCCATCATTGAGATGGTTCCATTTGAGGCCTTATATGGTCAGCGATGTCGTTCTCCTATTAGATGGTTTGAGCCCGGCGAGGCAAAGTTATATGGTACCGATTTGGTGACGGATGCCTTGTAAAAGGTAAAGTTGATTCAGGAGCGACTTCGCATAACACAGTCCAGACATAAGAGTTATGCAGATAAGAAGGCGTGTTATTTATTATTTATGGTGGGCGAGAAGGTTCCCTTGAATGTCTCGCCGATGAAGGGAATAATGAGGTTCGGGAAGAAGAGCAAGTCGAGCCCAAGATTTATAGTGCCATTTGAGGTGTTGAGACGTGTTAGGGAGGTTCATTATGAGGTTTCTTTGCATCCTAGTCTATCGGGAGTTCATCCGATTTTCCACATGTCTATGCTCCGTAGGTATCATGCCGACATGTCGCATGTGTTAGACTTCAGCACGGTTCAACTAAATGAGAGCCTGGGTTATGATGAGGAGCCAATTGCCATTGTTGGCAGTCAAGTTCGCCAGTTGAGGTCCATGTAGATTTCTGCAATAAAGGTTTAGTGGAGGGGCCAACCAGTTGAGAAGGTGACTTGGGAGGCCGAGGAGTCCAGGTTTAATTCTAGACCCGTTCAAGGACGAATGTTTATTTAAGAGGTGGAGAATGTAACGACTTGATCGATCATTTTGCTTTCTAGATCCTCGTTCCCCTAAATAAGACTCCCCGTATGTGCTTTTACTATTTTATGACTTGCGGGTATGGTTAGTTCGGGATTTGGAAGGGTTCGTGTTGAAATCGGAACACTTGGCTCCTTAAGGTTGGCTTAAAAGGGCTAAGTTTGACGTGAGCCAACGTTGTGAGTAAACGACCTCAAAATCAGGATTTGACGGTTCCAATAGGTTCGTATGATGATTTTTGGACTTGGGCGTATGTTTGGATCGAGTGTTTGATGACCTGGGAGCGTTTCGACACTTAATATTGGAAGTTGGCACATTGAAGATTTTAAAGTCCTTTAAATTTGGTTTGAAGTAGGATTTGGTATTATCGAGCTCCGATTGGGATTACGAGCCTGAGAATAGTTCCGCATGGTGATTTAATACTTGCACACAAACATTTGGTGCCATTCCGAGTAGTTTAAATATGATTCGGTGTGTTCGGGGTAAGTTGCAAGAACTTGAAGTCCATAAGTTTATTCTATTGGTTTTAGGTTGTAATTCTTTGTTTTAATGGTGTTTTCCACATTCCTAGGGTGCGAGCGAGTACGTTTTATGATACAAAATTGTTTATATGTTTGGACATGGCCTCGGAGGCCTCGGGTACAACTCGGGCAACACACAGATTTAATTAGTGCACAAAAGGGTTGTTGGCGCACTAGTTCTGGTGTGCCCGCACCTGCGAGCTTTTGATTGTAGGTGCGAGCCCGCAGATGCGTGACCTTGGCCTCGGAAGTGGCTTGGGGCATCTGGCCAGTGGTCTGGAGATGGATCGCCCGCAGGTGCGAAAGGGCCGCAAATGGGCTTTACGTCCGCAGAAGCGGGACCGCATAAGTAGGGTACCATCTGCAGAAGCAGCTAGAGCTAGGCTTGAGGAGTTCCGTAGAAGCGGTACTGCAGATGCGGCCTAGGGACCACAAATGCGAAAGTCCTTCTGGGCAGAACCTTCAATTAAGTCGGGACTCAAACATATTGGGTTCATTTATTTCATTCCTTGGGCGATATTTGGAGCTCTTAAAGAGGGATTTTCTTTATCTATTTGAGGCAAGTAATTTCCATCCCAATGTAAGTTAAATAAAAAGATTATGTGTAGATTTTAACATGTAAATTTGTGAAAATTATGGGTTTAGATGAATAACCCCAGGTTTTGATAAAAATTGGATTCACTAACAAAAATGGTTATGGGATTGAGTGAAAATTATTTATTTGAGTTTGTGAGTTTATGGGTAACAACTTTCTTCAAAAATTTCTGGAATCCGGGGATGAGTTTTAAGAATCATTTAACTTGGATCGGGTAATAACCCTAATAGTTAGAATATGAACTTTTGAACATGTATTGATTAATTTATATAATATTTGACTAGTTTTGGGTTGTTCGGCACTAAGTTGAGGCTTTAGAACGAAATTGTGACCGGAAAGTGGGCCTTGAGATGAGGTAAGTCTCTTGTCTAACCTTGTAAGAGGAATTTGCCCCATAGGTTATTTAAATCAATATTTGAGTGTGATTGTGGGGGGCTACGTATGCACAAGGTGACGAGAGTCCATGCGTACTTACTATTTATGCTTATATCCGGGGAGTTTAGGACTCAAATCATGAATTACTTGTAATATTTGCACCCTACTTATTAATTTAAGCGCCTAAATTATCTTAGAACTTCTTAGAGGAATTGTAAAAGACCGAATTTCATTTACTTGAGTTATTAGCAGATTGCTTGACCGTTAACGGAAATTGTATTACATTGTGTATTAGCCTTGTTATAACGTTTAAATCAAATGCTTATAAAGTATCCTCTTTTCTTGTAGAGCGGGCCGAATGCCTCGATAGTAGATAGATGCATATTTGGTTCGTGCCGCACGATCCTCTGCAGTGTGCACGTTATTCTGGATTGGGCCGCATGACCTCAGCATAAATCGTGCTTAATAATACTCATAACCGAATTATATTTGATATTATTTTATGGCTTGTGAGGTTTCGATTATTAGTGTCAGGAAATTGACTTGGAAATTACTAAATGTGAAAGAATTATTCATTCCTGCTTGTTATTGAGTTGTTATTATAATTTACATAACTCATGCCTATTTAGAGTTTCTGTATTAGTATTGTTAACCCATATTAAGTATCAATGTCGACCCCTCGTCACTACTTCTTCGAGGTTAGACTAGCTACTTACTGGGTACATTTTGTTTATGTAATCACCCTACACTTATGCACTAACCGTGCAGGATTTGAGGCAGGTGCATCTAGCGGTCCTACCGACGCGCATCCGAGATATCCCGAGGCCTAGTGGTGAGCTGCTTCCTGAGTCGTTCTGCAACCCCTAGATTCTCTCTTTGTATTTTATATTATGTCTACTTTATTTCGAACATCAGTTAGCATTTTGTATATTCTACTAATTGCTCGTACACTTGTGACACCAGGTCTTGGCACACACACTAGTAGACTTTATGATTTTGGAGCACTTGTATCACTATGATTGCTACTCAGTTGTCTATGTTTCATTTATCGAATTTTCCACTCCTTAATTTCTTATAAAATGAAATTTTATTACTTGAAACCTTATTACATACTCATGAGTTGAAATTATGTAATTCCCTTTCGGGAAAAAGTATTTAAAAAATAAATGGTGTCTCACTCGTTTATGATTTTTAATTTGTGTTGCGATTGCAAGTCATTTTGCTCCGTACGTTGGAAGAAATCTCTATTGTTTAAAGCCTTCATTACTAATGAACTTAAAGTTATGATTTTCAGAATATTCTATATGCAGATGTTTATAATGATGATCCATGAAAGTAAAGTAATGAAAGTGTGGAATATGAGATACATTTATCGTTCCATGAATGAAGAATCATATGTATGGCCACGAGAGCCAGTGAAATAATGATGTTGTGAGTGGTTAAAAGTACTAAGGAAGCAATATATGGTATGAAATGTTTTTAGGCTAATTTGTTTGTATTTTTATTTCCTTTGTGTGCAAAACAAAATATTTTTGGGAGTATCATTAGCGAGTCAAGGAAGGGTGGGTTGTAACTCCCCACACCCGAAACTACACATCCTTATGTAGAAGTAGATTGAGATAATCCCCTTAACTGGGATGAGATTGATGTGATGAGATTATTCCTCTTAATTGGGACGAGATTGACGATAGCTGTGAATTGGAAGTCAACTCACATGGCATATGTTTGGAGACGGCCTAGACGATCGGGTGGAGATCGGACATCATGTCGCGCGCATGGTGGTTCCTACTCTTGGTATAACCTTTTCCTTCGTATCACCATGTCAATCCACACTGTTTGTGGAGAGATGGATCAGTTGATCGAGTTTGTGATCGGACTCCATGCCTCGTGTATGGTCTGATGATCGATTGCTAATGATCTCCCAACCAAAAATGTTAATTTACTATTTTTAAAAATTATTATGTTTTAACTTGGCATTTGGATATCATTGGTTGTTACTTAACGCTTTCATGATTATCTCCTTGATTTATTAGCATTCTATTTCATGGGAGGATTTTTAGCTTTACATACTAGTACTATTTCATATGTACTAACGACGCTTTGGCCAGGGGCGCTGCATCTTTAATGAATGCAGGTGGTTCATAAGCGGGAAGCTTTGATCCTCGTTAGCATTTACCCTCTACTCAGTAGGTTTAGGTGAGCATTCTGTTTCGAGCCGTATACCACTTGATCTTATACATTGTGTTTTGAGGTATAGCCGGGGTCTTGTCGCCGACACTCCTATACTACTCTTCTCTTGTACTTAGAGGCTCCGTAGACGTGTTGTGTGTGGTGTTCGATGTTGGGTAATGAACTAGAAGTGATGGTATTTTTCATATATGTTTTCCCTATTAACTATGAACTTGTAACATTTTGGAAATTGTAAACGAAGCTCCTTTAAGTAATGGAACAAGAATGTGGAACACTTTACTCTTCTCATGTCTATCTCTTGTTACTGATTCTTATATTGTGGTATAATGGTTTATGGGTAAGGTTGGGTAAAAGGCATCAAGTAAGCTTACTTGACAGGCGTATCTCGGTTGAGCACCGATTGGGCTCCCGAAGGTTGGGGCATGACAATGAACTATACCTATTTTATCATATTTTGAGCCCTAGACTTGGTGAGGGATGATATTTGAAGGACTTTTCACACACATCTATTGGCCAAGTGATTTTCACTTACGTTTGCTATTATATCTTTAGCATTGGGTATACTATTTTGCCTTTATTTTTTGGAATTGATTTCTTTAGCATTGTTTGATACTATTGAGTCATTGTTTGGCTAGATTTGAGCCAGACGAAGGTGATGTTTTAGAGGAAAGGCTATCTTAGAGGTTTGATTTGGGCTCATTGAGTTAAGCGTCGTGCCTAGATTTAGTTGATGGAATGTTTCCTACTAAATATTATTGTTGCCTACATGCGGGGGCGATGTATATATATGAGGTGACGAGCATATATACATGTACCATGGGTAGTCATACTAGGGGTAGATTCTAGCTCACCGTGTGCTTTATTTGGTTGCGTGTTTTGCTTGATTTTATGTATAATTCTATTAATTGACTACGTGAGCACAATAAACCATGCTAGAGAAATTATGAGGCTATTGGTACTGTGTTTGAAACATGTTGATCAAATTTATGAGTCACTGATACATTTATCCCTTTTGCTGCGGAAAAGATTACACCGTTGATTGTTTTCACCCCAAAAATCATGTTAGTGGTTAATCGGGGAGGGTTTCCCCTACCTTCGAGGGCTCTGCCTTATCCCGGCTGCGACCGCAATATTTCTTAGCCTGGTCTCTTAAAAATTCTCTCAAATGGCCATTTTTCAACAGCATTGCTACCTGCACGCATATATGTTAGCAGTCCCCAATCCAGGGGACATTAGTCCCATTATATTTTCACCTTAAATTAGGATCCTTCTCGCTAGAATCAGACCTCATCAGCCTCTAGAACCTTTTCTTCCTTGATGTTTTTCATTGTCGATACCAGCTCCACTATGCTAACATTGAAATTATACTATGAGAACCTAGGATGGGTCAAATCACGAGAACTCGATACCTCTTTGTATTGCAATGACTTGTTGATCCGTCCGCTGTCAGTTTTACTATCGGGAGCGAACTTATCCGCCAACTAGAACCCTCTGCTGTCGCGTCCTTCGGCCCTTTCGTAGGGAAAAAACCGGCCCTTAGAAGATCGTCGATCTGCATCAAAATCATTCTTCAATTTATCCCTGCTCGTTTCTCGATCTCGACCCATATTTGATGCTAGTAACCCGAGCTGATCATCTTCTATTGTTATCTTTGATTTATAATGGTTATGGACATCTGCCCATGTAGTTGCCTTGAAATCGAGTAGGCTTTCTTTCAGTTTCTAGGAGGCATCAGAGCTCCTCGGGTTCAACTCTTTAGTAAATGCCTCAGCTGCCTATTCATTTGGCATGATCGCTAGCAACATCCTTTCTTTATGAAACCTGATCATGAACTGAAGCAACAACTCAAACTCTCTTTGTGAATTTCTGAATATGTCCTCCTTACGGGCCTGGACCTTCTTG
Organism: Nicotiana tomentosiformis; assembly: GCF_000390325.3. Classification (NCBI taxonomy): domain Eukaryota; kingdom Viridiplantae; phylum Streptophyta; class Magnoliopsida; order Solanales; family Solanaceae; genus Nicotiana; species Nicotiana tomentosiformis. Next base: position 151,393,217 of record NC_090812.1, read on the forward strand.
TCCTTGACATGGGCCTTGATGAATGAGTTTGCGAGCATATTAAAAGAATATATTGAGTGTTCGGGTAAGAGTGAGTACTAGTTAGGCCCCTCTTCATGAGGGTTTCTCCAAACTTATTCAGTAGGACCGACTAAATCTTATGTTGAGACAAGGCGTTTCCTTTCACCTTCATTTTACAGGTGGTGATAGTCTCCTGAGGGTCCGAATCCCCATATTTTGGTGCGTCTGGCATCTTGAATTACTTCGGAATCAATTCTGGTGTTGTGCTCAGTTTGAATGGAAACTGTGGTATTTCTTTGAGTCCGAGCCCTTCAGCACTGGTGGTGCACCCGGAATTTTATCCACTTAAGTGTGGAATTCTTTCGCGTTCTAGTCCATCTGCTCGTTCATTTATCTCATGAACCACATGAGCTCGATTTTGAAGGGATCGTTACTGTTTTCGTTACCAGATCTGCTGCAGATCCCCACGGTCCTGCTAAAGCTGACCTCACCACTCAGGGAGTTGTTATCAACCCTTTGTGCTATTTGATTAGTGGGAGCACCAGGAGGAACAAGCCCTCTTCCATTCACATTGTTGGAAGCACCTGACAGAGCTTGCCTTAGTTCTATCGTGGCCTAGTCTTGCCATGAGAGGTGGACCATGATGGCATATTGTTGTTCTCTCAATATCTTCACATGTTGTCTTCAACATCATCAGGAGTCGCCTCCCGTATATGTCGAGGATATTGCCCACCATGAACTGGTGTTGCTACGTCCTCCTCGTTGTGGGTGTCGTTGATCAAATCCTCGTGTTGAGGAAGATTTGTGTGCCTCAACGTTGTGTGCGATGTTGACACCACTAGCTGCCATTTTATTATATTTATTTCAAGGAAATAAAGAATCAAACATGTTAGTAATAGTTGCAATGATCAACTTAATTACGCAACTAACTGAGCCCTACGGTGGGCGCCAAACTGTTTACCTGTAAAATAGTACAGTTGAATTTATATCATGATTTATAGACAAGAAAATCGATTCGATCCTGAAATGATAAATAAATTAAATAAAATACAAGACTTAGCGCTGAAATCGAGATAAAATAGCAGACAACTTAGATCCGTGTAACGACCCGACCTGTCATTTTGAGAATTAGCACTCTCTTCAGGGGCTTGAGGCTTGATCAACTCCGTATTATGTGTTATGACGTGTGTGCGTAGTCAAATTCAGATTTCGGGTGATTTAGGATTGAATTTGAAAAAGGATTTGTCTTTTAGAAGCTTAAGCGATAAGAGATGACCTGAATTTGACTTTTGGGTTAACGACTCCTAAATGAAATTTTGATGGTTCCAATAGTTGCGTATGGTAATTTTGGACTTAGGCGTGCGTCCAGATTTGATTTTGGAGGCCTGTAGGGTAATTTGGAGCATTTCGGCGAAAATTGGAAATGTTGATATTTTGGAAGGTGGAGGGGTTTCACGTAGAGTTGACTTTGGTGTTATCGGATTTCGGAATGCGATTCCGAGAGTTGGATGAAATCTATTATGTTATTTGGTACTTGCATGTAGAATTTGACGTCATGCCGGTTTGATTTGATATGTTTTGGCACTTGTTTTAGATGTTGGAAGATTCAAAATTTCATAAGTTCGATTCGAGGTGCGATTCATAGTTTTGACATTTTTTGATGTGATTTGAGGCCTCGAGTAGGTCCATTTATGTTATACCGCTTGTTGGTACATTCGGTCAGAGTCCGTGTCACGACCCAACTAGAGGGTCATGACTAGCACCCGGGCCATACTTGCCGAGCACCAACGTACATTTTATCTAACCTTCCTTATTATCTTTAAGGGCCGACAAGACCAATATAAATGGTAGACATGGATCATGAACATCCAACAATGAAAGATAATGTCATGAACATATGTAACATGGGACGACAAGACTGTCAAGAAACTATATATAAGGTACGAGCTACCATGGTGCCATGAAAGACTATACAACAAAAATCAGCCGACAAGGCATTCCAAACCATACATGAGTCGACACCTGTCTATGAGCCTCTAAAAGAACATAAGTGCTACAACATTGCCGGAACAGGGCCCCGACATACCCATAATGTCTATAACAAAAATGCATACCAAGACCACGGCAAGTCCGGAGAAAGGATCTTGCCAATAACGCTGAACCGGATAGCCTACTGTGATGGGGGAGCTGCGTCTACCCATCTATCAGGACCTGCAACACGACATGCAGCATCCACAAATAAAAAGGATGTCAGTACGAATAAAGTACTGAGTATGTAAGGCAGAATAGCATAAGTAAGAACAATAATGTAAACAGTGATAGGGAATATACAACCTGTGACATCTGGGTACCTCTGAGGGCTACTGACATGAAATACATGATACATACATATATATATATATATATATACATAAACTTTTAAAACATATGCCTTTGTGGGCATCATCATCATCATATCGTACCCGGCCGTAATAGGCTCGGTAAAACGTACCCGGCCATCATAGGGCTCGGTAGAATCGTACCCGGCCACGTGGAGCTCGGTAAAACCCAACTGATCAGTGGTTGCACAATAGGTGCCATACCCGGCCGACTATAGCGCGGCTCGGTAGAGTAAAATAGATACACATATATGATGCATGATGGACTCATTGGAATCACATTTTGAACCTTTTGGAGTGACGAAAGGTCGGTATCCTTCATACACGTTATTAGGATTAACTCTTCATCAAGAATATTATAAGAATCAGGAACTACCAACAACATTGATAATATAAGAATAAGAGAAGTAACATCAATATCAATCGTTTCATAAGAAGGGCAGCAATGTAAGTACTGCTAGCTTCTAAGAGTAGAGTATCTTTGGGAGCTCATTCATTACATTATGTACAATCGGAGTCGTGCAAAAGAATGAAGGGGATAGCCTCACATACCTTGTATATACTGCCCAACCTCAATCTATGCAAATGTCACGACTCCTTAGTCTACAATAAGAGAAATGACACTATCATTATCGTTTAAGCGTCGTAACTATTATGTATCGACCGCAACCTATTTTACAATGAAACGGACAGAACCTCCCCTATTTATATGACTTCACACAAGTAAATACAATCACCAAACAGCCCAAACAACATCATTAATAATCATATTGAGCCTCCAAAACAGTCCACCAACTAACAACATTACTACCAAGCCTTTCGATATATATTTCACAAGTTCTAGCATCAACGACTTAGCCACAACTTGGATAATCTTAAATATATATAGAGTAAGAGGTTCCTTACCTTTAAACAGAAAGAACAACTCCAATTTGACCTTAATTTTCCACGAAATATCCCTTCAATTCTGCCACAAGAACAAGGAAGCGAAACTAGCAATTAATTCGGGTTTTTCGGCACTAGAATTACTTTAGAAGACTTGAAATCACCTAGGGTTGATATTAAAAACTTGAAGGTGTATTTACAGAACATAAAGAACTTAAAACAACCTCCCACACGAGCTGGAACAACACAAAAATCAGCAACAACAAGAAGAACAAGAAACTTACTAGCGCCACGGGATTCCCGACATTTGATTTGTGTTATTTGCCCTTTGTTTGGGTCTTGGATCATGAGAGAACCTTGAGAGACTGTTTTTAGGGTTATAAGGTCTGAATATACTGAAAAATAATGACTTAAAATGGGCTTGAGGTATCTTATATATGTCCAAATGTCTTAAACCGCCTTTATGGGCCCCATAGAGAGCAGCTTGGCGCACTCTCGCGAAAACGTGAATATCTCTCAATTCCGAGATTGTATCGACGAACGGTTTAATGCGTTGGAAACTACACTCATAGATATTCAACTTGATAGGTATATCACCCCATAATTCCAAGCAAATTGGGAGAAAAATGCAGTAACATTTGACCTAATGTTTAAGTAAAATTATAAACATAAGTTGCGACAACTTTTATCGACTTTTGTTTCATAACTCGCTTGACTTCAAGACTTATGATACGGATATTATATGATTCAAATAAATTTAAACAATACCTCTTGGGACAGTTAATCACCTCTAGTGTTACCCGAAAATACGGGTTACAACATCCTTGATTCATTTAACTTCTAATACTTGTTAACCACTCTTATACACCCTTGTATCGTTTAAGACCAATAGGATTAACTTCTTATCATCTCAAATATAATCTATTCTTGGATTTAGGTCTACTAACTAACGACGTGATCTAAGGTACGCGAATTTGGGTTGTAACACCCTCTCCCCCTTAGGAACATTCGTCCTCGAGTGTAAGGGTTTATGGGGTGTCTAACTCATCGTGGATTCCTGATCTATATTATGGATATGTAAATTATCTGCATATCACCATTTTGTATGAAAAAAAAAGAGTATTCACAAGCTATTACTTACCTCATAGAGCCGTTTCACCTTATAATGCGTCCTTCTTTCCCCCGGCATCCTCGTTATCTTCACTCTGGAATAGGTAAGGGTATTTAGACTTCATCTCCTCTTCTGCTTCCCATGTCATTTCTTCTATATTCTTGTTCCTCCATAATACTTTCACGGAAGCTACATCCTTTGTTCTCAGCTTGCGGACTTGTCGATCTAATATAGCCACTGGCACTTCATCATATGATAGATCCTTTGTAACTTGTACATCTTTGATAGGGACGACCCGAGAAGGGTCTCCAATACATTTCCTCAACATAGATACATGGAATACCGGGTGGACAAATTCCAATTCAGATGGCAATTCTAACTCGTAAGCAACCTGTCCAATTCGTCGAAGAATTTTGTACGGCCCAATATACCGCGGACTCAACTTACCCTTCTTCCCAAAACGCATAACACCCTTCATCGGCGAGATCTTCAGGAAAACCCAATCACCAACCTCAAATTCCAGATCACGACGTCGGACGTCGGAATAAGACTTTTGCCTGCTTTGTGCCGTCCTCAGTCGCTCTTGTATCACTTTCACCTTCTCAATGGCTTGGTGAATCAAATCTGGCCCATATAATTCTGTCTCACCGACTTCGAACCATCCAACTGGTGATCTACATCTCCTCCCGTACAGTGCCTCATACGGGGCCATTTTAATACTGGAATGGTAGCTATTATTGTAGGCAAATTCTATAAGTGCCAGATGGTCATCCCAATTCCCCTTGAAATCTAGAACACATGCTCGTAGCATATCTTCAAGCGTCTGGATGGTACGTTCAGCCTGTCCGTCAGTCTGCGGATGGAATGCAGTGCTGAGATTTACTTGTGTGCCTAAACCCTTCTGAAAAGACCTCCAAAAGTTAGCCGTAAATTGAGCTCCTCGGTCTGATATAATAGATACTGGCACACCATGAAGCCTAACAATCTCCTTGATATACAACTTCGCATAATCTTCAGCCGTGTAAGTTGTCTTAACTGGTAGAAAATGGGCAGATTTTGTAAGTCGATCAACTATCACCCAGATGGAGTCAAACTTATGATAAGAGCGAGGTAATCCAATAATGAAGTCCATATTAATCACCTCCCATTTCCAGGTCGGAATCTCTATATTCTGAATCAATCCACTAGGTTTCTGATGCTCGATCTTTACTTGTTGACAATTAGGACACTGGGCTACAAATTCTACAATAGACTTCTTCATGTTGTCCCACCAATACTGCTCCTTAACGTCATGATACATCTTTGTCGAGCCAGGATGGATAGAATATCGGGACTGATGAATCTCAATCATAATCTTCTCTCGCAACCCTGCCACACTAGGCACACATAATCGGCCCTGGTATCTCAGTGTCCCATCTCCTCCGATCTTGAAAGCTGTAATCTTACACTGCTGAATTCCCTCTCTCAATCTTACTAAGGTAGGATCTTCATATTGCCGTGCTTTTACCTCGGCTACCAAAGATGATTCTGCTGTATTCTGTACAGTAACACCTCCGTCATCAGAGTCCAACAATCTGATTCTCATATTGGCCAGCTGGTGAAGCTCTTTGGTCAACCCTTGTCTACCTGCCTCAATATGTATTAAGCTTCCCATTGACTTACGGCTGAGAGCGTCTGCCACAACATTGGCTTTACCGGGATGGTACAATATCTCGACGTCATAGTCTTTCAGTAATTCAAGCCACCTACGCTGCCTCAAATTCAACTCCTTCTGCTTGAAGATGTATTGTAAACTTTTGTGATCTGTGTAGATGTCAACATGGACGCCGTATAAGTAGTGCCGCCATATCTTCAAAGCATATATTACTGCAGCCAATTCCAAATCATGAGTCGGGTAATTCTTTTCATGCTTCTTCAATTGTCGTGATGCATAAGCAATCACCTTCCCACGTTGCATCAATACGCACCCCAAACCTATACCTGAGGCATCACAATATACCACATAACCTTCTGTTCCTTCTGGGAGAGTGAGCACTGGCGCAGATGTCAATCGATTCTTTAGCTCCTGAAAACTATGTTCACAAGAATCAGACCACTGGAACTTGGTAGCTTTCTGTGTTAACTTAGTCAATGGTGCTGATATAGAGGAAAACCCTTCTACAAACCGCCTATAATATCCTGCTAGCCCCAGGAAGCTGCGGACTTCTGACGGTGTTGTAGGTCTCGGCCAATTCTTCACTGCATCGATCTTCTGAGTGTCGACACTAATACCCGCATCAGATATCACATGGCCAAGGAATGCTACTGAGTTCAGCAAGAATTCACATTTAGAGAGCTTAGCATATAACTTATGATCCTGAAGGGTCTGGGCATAAGCCTGAATACGGGAAATATCCATGCCCTCTACCAAGGAGGCTGTTGTGCACTCATTTATCAGATGTGGTCACCCTATCACTCATCTCGGCCACCATATGGGGAGTATACCTTGATAAAGAATCAAACTATATACTATACTCTCATGCACTCATATTACCCTGTCGAAGGTTCAAGAACTTATCAGCTCTAGCTCATCGTATCTCAGCTGGTAAGTAGTGATGAAGAAAGGCCTCAGAAAATTCCTTCCACACGGCTGGAGGAGCGTTCGGACCCCTAGATCTCTCCCAACTATCATACCATAAAATCGCTAAATCCCATAACCGATAAGAAGCCAACTCTACTGCCTCTGTATCACTAGCATGCATAACACGCAATGTACAATGAACCTGATCAATAAATGTTTGCGGGTCCTCCTTGGGGCTTGATCCGGTAAACACTGGAGGGTCTAGATTAATAAAATCACGAACTCCTGCACTAACCGGTTTATCAGCAGCACCGGTATTCTGCCTCTGAGCCTGAGCAGCTACTAAGCTACTCAACAACTGCACTGCACTGCGCATATCGTGGTCTGTAGTGCCAGACGGAGGAACTGGATGTACTGGGTGCCTCCTAATATCCTCTGGAGGAGACAGAGAGGTATGAGACGGCATCTCACTCTGAGGCTCACTTTGGCCTGCTATGGCTGGAGGCACCTGAATGTTACCCTCTCCTACAGCTGTATCAAGCCGTTTACTAATCGCTTGCTTCCTAGTCGAAGGCATCGCTAAAAGAAAACAAGGTGAATATTAGATATGAACACTTACGACTCAACTCTACGCACGATCTAGATTCAGGAAGAAGGTAACAACCCTAGATGTCACGTAGCCTCCTGATTATAAATGTGGCGCGCTACACATCCATAATCAAAACTCTACTAGACACGGCTCATAGACAACCCCTAGGACAGACTTGCTCTGATACCAAGTTTGTCACGACCCAACTGGAGGGTCATGACTAGCACCCGGGCCATACTTGCCGAGCACCAACGTACATTTTATCTAACCTTCCTTATTATCTTTAAGGGCCGACAAGATCAATATAAATGGTAGACATGGATCATGAACATCCAACAATGAAAGATAATGTCATGAACATACATAACATGGGACGACAAGACTGTCAAGAAACTATATATAAGGTACGAGCTACCATGAGTCGACACCTGTCTATGAGCCTCTAAAAGAACATAAGTGCTACAACATTGCCGGAACAGGGCCCCGACATACCCATAAGGTCTATAACAAAAATGCATACCAAGACCACGGCAAGTCCGGAGAAAGGATCTTGCCAATAACGCTGAACCGGATAGCCTACTGTGATGGGGGAGCTGCGTCTACCCGTCTATCAGGACCTGCAGCACGACATGCAGCGTCCACAAATAAAAAGGACGTCAGTACGAATAAAGTACTGAGTATGTAAGGCAGAATAGCATAAGTAAGAACAATAATGTAAACAGTGATAGGGAATATACAACCTGTGACATCTGGGTACCTCTGAGGGCTACTGACATGAAATACATGATACATACATATATATATATACATAAACGTTTAAAACATATGCCTTTGTGGGCATCATCATCATCATATCGTACCCGGCCATAATAGGCTCGGTATACTATACTCTAGTACACTCATATTACCCCGTCGAAGGTTCAAGAACTTATCAGCTCTAGCTCGTCGTATCTCAGCTGGCAAGTAGTGACGAAGAAAGGCCTCAGAAAATTCCTTCCACATGGCTGGAGGAGCATTCGGACCCCTAGATCTCTCCCAACTATCATACCATAAAATTGCTAAATCCCGTAACCGATAAGAAGCCAACTCTACTGCCTCCGTATCACTAGCATGCATAACCCGCAATGTACGATGAACCTGATCAATAAATGTTTGTGGGTCCTCCTTGGGGTATGATCCGGTAAATACTGGAGGGTCTAGATTAATAAAATCACAAACTCTCGCACTAACCAATTTATCAGCAGCACCGATATTCTGCCTCAGAGCCTGAGCAGCTACCAAGCTAGTCAATAACTGCACCGCACTGCGCATATCGTGGTCTGTAGTGCTAGACGGAGGAACTGAATGTACTGGGTGCCTCCTAATATCCTATAGAGGAGACAGAGAGGTATGAGACGGCATCTCACTCTAAGGCTCACTTTGGCCTGCTATGGCTGGAGGCACCTGAATGTTACCCTCTCCCACAGTTGTATCAAGACGTTTACTAATCGCTTGCTTCCTAGTTGAAGGCATCGCTAAAAGAAAACAAGGTGAATATTAGATATGAACACTTACGACTCAACTCTACACACGATCTAGATTTAGGAAGAAGGTAACAACCCTAGATGTCATGTAGCCTCCTGATTATAAATGTGGCGCACTACACATCTATAATCAAAACTCTACTAGACACGGCTCATAGACAACCCCTAGGACAGACTTGCTCTGATACCAAGTTTGTCACGACCCAACTAGAGGGTCATGACTAGCACCCGGGCCATACTTGCCGAGCACCAACGTACATTTTATCTAACCTTCGTTATTATCTTTAAGGGCCGACAAGACCAATATAAATGGTACACATGGATCATGAACATCCAACATGAGTCGGGTAATTCTTTTCATGCTTCTTCAATTGTTGTGATGCATAAGCAATCACCTTCCCACGTAGCATCAATACGCACCCCAAACCTATACCTGAGGCATCACAATATACCACATAACCTTCTGTTCCTTCTGGGAGAGTGAGCACCGGCGCGGATGTCAATCGATTCTTTAGCTCCTGAAAACTATGTTCACAAGAATCTGAACACTGGAACTTGGTAGCTTTCTGTGTTAACTTAGTCAATGGTGCGGATATAGAGGAAAACCCTTCTACAAACCGCCTATAATATCCTGCTAGCCCCAGGAAGCTGCGGACTTCTGATGGTGTTGTAGGTCTCGGCCAATTCTTCACTGCATCGATCTTTTGAGTGTCTACACTAATACCCTTATCAGATATCACATGGCCAAGGAATGCTACTGAGTTCAGCAAGAATTCACATTTAGAGAGCTTAGCATATAACTTATGATCTTGAAGGGTCTGGGCATAAGCCTCAATACGGGAAATATCCATGCCCTCTACCAAGGAGGATGTTGTGCACTCATTTATCAGATGTGGTCCCAACCCATTCACGAATAGATGCACCCTATCACTCATTTCGGCCACCATATGGGGAGTATACCTTGCTAAAGAATCAAACTGTATACTATACTCTAGTACACTCATATTACCCCGTCGAAGGTTCAAGAACTTATCAGCTCTAGCTCGTCGTATCTCAGCTGGCAAGTAGTGACGAAGAAAGGCCTCAGAAAATTCCTTCCACATGGCTGGAGGAGCATTCGGACCCCTAGATCTCTCCCAACTATCATACCATAAAATTGCTAAATCCCGTAACCGATAAGAAGCCAACTCTACTGCCTCCGTATCACTAGCATGCATAACCCGCAATGTACGATGAACCTGATCAATAAATGTTTGTGGGTCCTCCTTGGGGTATGATCCGGTAAATACTGGAGGGTCTAGATTAATAAAATCACAAACTCTCGCACTAACCGGTTTATCAGCATCACCGATATTCTGCCTCTGAGCCTGAGCAGCTACCAAGCTAGTCAACTACTGCACCGCACTGCGCATATCGTGGTCTGTAGTGCCAGACGGAGGAACTGAATGTACTAGGTGCCTCCTAATATCCTATAGAGGAGACCTAGAGGTATGAGACGGCATCTCACTCTGAGGCTCACTTTGGCCTGCTATGGCTGGAGGCACCTGAATGTTACCCTCTCCCACAGCTGTATCAAGACATTTACTAATCGCTTGCTTCCTAGTTGAAGGCACCGCTAAAAGAAAACAAGGTGAATATTATATATGAACACTTACGACTCAACTCTACGCACGATCTAGATTTAGGAAGAAGGTAACAACCCTAGATGTCATGTAGCCTCCTGATTATAAATGTGGCGCGCTACACATCCATAATCAAAACTCTACTAGACACGGCTCATAGACAACCCCTAGGACAGACTTGCTCTGATACCAAGTTTGTCACGACCCAACTGGAGGGTCATGACTAGCACCCGGGCCATACTTGCCGAGCACCAACGTACATTTTATCTAACCTTCCTTATTATCTTTAAGGGCCGACAAGACCAATATAAATGAAAGACATGGATCATGAACATCCAACAATGAAAGATAATGTCATGAACATACGTAACATGGGACGACAAGACTGTCAAGAAACTATATATAAGGTACGAGCTACCATGGTGCCATGAAAGACTATACAACAAAAATCAGCCGACAAGGCATTCCAAACCATACATGAGTCGACACCTGTCTATGAGCCTCTAAAAGAACATAAGTGCTACAACATTGCCGGAACAGGGCCCCGACATACCCATAATGTCTATAACAAAAATGCATACCAAGACCACGGCAAGTCCGGAGAAAGGATCTTGCCAATAACGCTGAACCGGATAGCCTACTGTGATGGGGGAGCTGCGTCTACCCGTCTATCAGGACCTGCAGCACGACATGCAGCGTCCACAAATAAAAAGGACGTCAGTACGAATAAAGTACTGAGTATGTAAGGCAGAATAGCATAAGTAAGAACAATAATGTAAACAGTGATACATAAATATATATATACATAAACTTTTAAAACATATGCCTTTGTGGGCATCATCATCATCATATCGTACCCGGCCGTAATAGGCTCGGTAAAACGTACCCGGCCATCATAGGGATCGGTAGAATCGTACCCGACCACGTGGAGCTCAGTAAAACCCAACTGATCAGTGGTTGCACAATAGGTGCCATACCGGGCCGACTATAGCGCGGCTCGGTAGAGTAAAATAGATACACATATATGATGCATGATGGACTCATTGGAATCACATTTTGAACCTTTTGGAGTGACTAAAGGTCGGTATCCTTCGTACACATTATTAGGATTAACTCTTCATCTAGAATCTTATAAGAATCAGGAACTTCCAACAACATTGATAATATAAGAATAAGAGAAGTAACATCAATATCAATCGTTTCATAAGAAGGGCAGCAATGTAAGTACTGCTAGCTTCTAAGAGTAGAGTATCTTTGCGAGCTCGTTCATTACATTATGTACAATCGGAGTCGTGCAAAAGAATGAAGGGGATAGCCTCACATACCTTGTATATACTGCCCAACCTCAATCTATGCAAATGTCACGACTCCTTAGTCTACAATAAGAGAAATGACACTATCATTATCGTTTAAGCGTCGTAACTATTATGTATCGACCGCAACCTATTTTACGATGAAACGGACAGAACCTCCCCTATTTATATGACTTCACACAAGTAAATACAATCACCAAACAGCCCAAACAACATCATTAATAATCATATTGAGCCTCCAAAACAGTCCACCAACTAACAACATTACTACCAAGCCTTTCGATATATATATTTCACAAGTTCTAGCATCAACGACTTAGCCAAAACTTGGATAATCTTAAATATATATAGAGTAAGAGGTTCCTTACCTTTAAACAGAAAGAAAAACTCCAATTTGACATTAATTTTCCACGAAATATCCCTTCAATTCTGCCACAAGAACAAGGAAGCGAAACTAGCAATTAATTCGGGTTTTTCGGCACTAGAATTACTTTAGAAGACTTGAAATCACCTAGGGTTGATATTAAAAACTTGAAGGTGTATTTACAGAACATAAAGAACTTAAAACAACCTCCCACATGAGCTGGAACAACACAAAAATCAGCAACAACAAGAAGAACAAGAAACTTACTAGTGCCACGGGATTCCCGACATTTGATTTGTGTTGTTTGCCCTTTGTTTGGGTCTTGGATCATGAGAGAACATTGAGAGACTGTTTTTAGGGTTATAAGGTCTGAATATACTGAAAAATAATGACTTAAAACGGGGTTGAGGTATCTTATATATGTCCAAATGTCTTAAATCGCCTTTGTGGGCCCCATAGAGAGCAGCTTGGCGCACTCTCGCGAAAACGCGAATATCTCTCTATTCCGAGTTCGTATCGACGAACGGTTTAATGCGTTGGAAACTAGACCCATAGATCTTCAATTTGATAGGTAGATCACCCCATAATTCCAAGCACATTGGGAGAAAAATGCAGTAACATTTGACCTAATGTTTAAGTAAAATTATAAACCTAAGTTGCGACAACTTTTATCGACTTTTGTTTCATAACTCGCTTGACTTCAAGACTTATGATACGGATATTATATGATTCAAATAAATTTAAACAATACCTCTTCGGACAGTTAATCACCTCTAGTGTTACCCGAAAATACGGGTTACAACATCCTTGATTCATTTAAATTCTAATACTTGTTAACCACTCTTATACACCCTTGTATCGTTTAAGACCAATAGGATTAACTTCTTATCATCTCAAATATAATCTCTTCTTGGATTTAGGTCTACTAACTAACGACGTGATCTAAGGTACGCGAATTTGGGTTGTAACAGTCCCGAAGGGCTCGGGTTAGTTTCGGATGAGCTTCATATCAATTGGAACATTTTGGGTGAGGCTGGTTTAGGCTGAGTCTTGTGTGGTCGCACCTGCAGACCCTAGACGCACGAGCGATAGTCGCAGGTGCGAAGATGAAGACGCAGGTTCAAGAAAGTATGGGCTTGGAAGCCTTTGCAGATGCGGAAAATTGGTTTGCATTTGCGGCTCCGCAGAAGCGGAATATTTGGACGCAGAGGCGAGCTAGAGCGCGATTTGGGCATGCGCACCTGCGGTCGCGTAGAAGTGGAAGGATGTCCGTAGGTGCGAGAGGGAAGCTGGCCAGTGAAATTCTCAGGTTCAATTCTTTAGTCGCAGAAGCGGCTAATTATATCGGATGTGGGGTCATACCTAGGCAGAATCATATAAGTCGCGGGTTTGGCCATTTTCAGCATATTTTGAGTTGTAGACCTTAGTTTTGGGAGATATTTCGTGGGATTTTCAAGAAAAACATTGGGGTAAGTGTCCTTCACCCGAAATTTATTATATTCCATGACTCCATCTTTATTTGTATCTTATAATTATTGTTTTGAGTTGAGGAAAATGGGATTTTTTGAAGAAATCTTTCAAAATATAAAATGATGATTTGAAGGACTAGTTGATGTTAGAAATTTAATAATTTTGGTATGGTTGAACTCGTATCGGAATGGGTGTTCGGGTTTTGGAAATATTATCAGGTTCCGAAGTGGGGGCGCGACATTCGACGTTTTGGTTGACTTTAGTTCTTGTTGAAGACTGAACCTTTATTATTCGGAAATATTTTATATCAATTTCATTTATGAATTGAAGTTATTTTGGCTAGATTTGAGCTGTCCGGAGGCTGTTTCACTCGAGCAGGTCTTTTTAAAGTAACAATCTAGGTTTTTTGAGGTAAGTATCTTGCCGAACTCTATGTGGGGGAACTATCACTTTGGATTTGAGTCCTTGGTCCTAATTATGTCATATGAAGCCCATGTACGCAAGGTGACGAGTACGTGCTCGGGCTTATTTGTTGAAATTTGACCGTTTAGGGATTTTAGGTTCTTATGTTCATTAGATGTGAAGTTGTTTTGTTATGTTAAATCCCCTATTTACTAAATTCACCCTTACGTGTCTTAATTTGAATTAATTGCTCAATGGTTTACCCTAATTGCCGATTAAACTCTTATGTGCCTTAACTGAAGTTGTTGCTTCTTTTATTTTTATGATATCCTTTCCGTAATCGCTCATCCTTGATTGAAGTTATTATTATCTTTCCCATAATTTTTTTATCCTTAATTGAGTTTGTTGAATCTCTTACGTAATTGCTCAACCCTAATTGGAGTTTTGTTATCCCTTATCATTGCCGACTTACCCTTAATTGGAGCCATTATTTCTCGTTATCCCTCTTATCGTTGAGTTATACTTATGTGATAACCTTGCTACACAGTATCTCTTCCTTGTTGAATTATTGCTATGTTGTACAATTATTTTATGTTGTGTCTTTCCTTGTAAGCTCGTTCTTCCGTCTCTTTGTGTTATGGAGTTCCTTGTGTTATTGTCGTTGTTGCTGTTGTATTCAGTGTTATTATGGCACATGATTTCTATTGTGCGGTTGTTATTGTGTCACGAGGTTACTACCGTGCGGTTGTTATTGTGGCACGAGGTTTCTATCATGCGGTTTTTATTGTGGCACGAGATTTCTACCGTGTGGTCGTATTGTCGCACGAGGTTTTTGTCGTGCAGTTGTTACTATTGCACGAGGTTTCTGACATGCTGTTGTTATTGTTGCACGAGGTTTATGTCGTGCCGTTATGATTCATTTTACTACTTGAGACTACGAGGTGGTACCTCGGGAGGTTTCTATTGTCATTTTCCTTTTCTATGCACTTTTAACTTTTCTTTTTCTTAGCATACTGCTAATTGTTTTCCTCCGTCTTGCTCTATTTGCTCAGTTCTATGTAGTGGATCTTGTTGTGCTTGTCGTGATGTTCATTTCATTCCTGTCTTATTTACACTGTATATTTCATGGTGATCGTTTCTTATGTGTCACTCCTTATCTCCATTCTCAATTGCGAACTTGAATTGTGGTAGAATACTTGCACAAGAATACACGTAGATGAATCAACCATATCAATTTAAGTAGATGAGTCCTGACGTTACTAGCCATTACAGGTAATATTGTCTACTTGACTTCTATGTGAGAGTTGTCCTATTGGAACGTGAGTCGTCCGTGCGGTTATGGATTGAAATGTGGGAACAAGGTGCCAAGTGCTTAGGTTCAAGAAGTTGTGATTATGAGGTTCGGTACCTCGTGAAAATGCTTGAACAAATCTAGTGTGAGAGCGGTTGTTCTTATCGAGTTGTGTTTTCCTCTATTTGGTTTCACTGACTTAGGTTGTGTTCAGTTTACTCTACATTATTATTACCTGACTGCTCCTGTTATATATTGTTGTTATTAGTGTATCATTGCAAGTATTAATATGTGTTCCTTATCATTCCTAGCATTGTATTAACATTGTTTCCTCTTTTAGTTCACCTTCATACTTGTTCAGGTTGTTTAGTCCGGTAGGTGACTTGACTATTCCTCGTTACTACTCCACCGAGGTTAGTCTTGTTACTTACTGGGTACCGTTGTGGTGTACTCATACTACACTTTTGCATATTTTGTGCAGATCAAGGTGCCACGCTTGATGTTGATTTTTAGTTGGCTGGTCAAGCTGTGGAGACTCAAGATAAACCTGTCGTAGCGTTCACTAGTCTCAGAGTCACTTTCTCATTTCGTTTTTGTACTGTTTTATTTCCATTCTGAACAATTGTACTTAAAGATTCTCTTAACAAACTCAGTAGAGCTTATGACTTGTACTACCGATTTTGGGAATTGAAATTGTGTATAAGATTTTTGTCTCATATTATTCGTTTGATGGTTAATTTCTTCTATTAATTCAGTAAGTATTATGCTTACCTAGTCTTATAGACTAGGTGTTGTCACGACATCCTTCGGAGGGATACTGGGGTCGTGACATTCCGGGAGCAAGACTTTTGAAGACAGCAATAGGAGTAACGTTAGAGAAAATAAAGTATTATTCAGGTTGGAATAGAGTATAGCATAAGTTTGTGAGAATTTTCGTGTGTTACAATGGTTGTTGAAGTCACTATTTATAACTATACATATGGTACAATGTCCTTTTATCAAGCCCACCTTATATGAAAATAGTGGGAGCAACTAATGAATATGTAGTGGCAGGTCAAGAATGCCAAAATTCTCTGTAACGAATGCGTATTTAATAGTAAAGAATATTCTTTATTGAATGTCATGTGATGACAAATATTGATTTGCTCCCGTTGATAATGTTCCCTGAGGGGTCTACTCGATGCCAATCGAAATTGTTGTCCTCAGTGTTGATTTCCACTCACTTTATCTTCCGTCTGCCCCCGATTCTACGTGTCACTATGTTATTCGAACATTTAATGTGAACCGATTTTACCTTAAACAATGTTTACTGTCCGGGAATTTTATCTTTGGACATAAAAATTAAGAATATGAAATAATCTGGTTCAATATCGGAAATATTTCTTTCAGAGCTCCATCAGCATGTCATCAGCATGTTTGAATCAATTTAATTTCAATACCTAACACTATACCTATGTGTAAGAAAAGTCAAACGGAATAACAATTGGAAATTGAATGCGAAAACTAAAGGATGAGAGGATCATAATTCCTCCCCCACTTTCCCTTAGCCTATCTAAACTTTTAAGAAACATAAGGGGGAAACCTACCAAAAGTTTAAAAAATACAAAAAAGATAGGAGATGGAGGGAGAGGTTTGGAAAGAAAGGGAATAGTAAAAGAGAATAATGGTTATGATTTGATAGGCGTCGAGCCGAGTCCAATTGAGTCTATTGTAGTGTCGAGTTGAGTCGGGCTAAAATATCGAGCCGGAGACAAGTCCACTGAGCTTTGTGGCAATTTAATCGAGTTCAAGACGAGCTCGCGTAGGCTCCTTTTTATTTGTTTTCACATACGAGCAATGCCTTTAATTTAGGGGTTTTCCATTTATACATATACTAAATTTAAGAAAACTTAAATTTAAAATTCAACTAAGAGGAGAATTTTATTTAAGTTGGTCGTTCTGTGATGAATTAAACTAACTTCATAAACATAAATATGATATATGACTTAAATTGATTGATAATGGAAAATTTAATAATCAATAGTTTCAATTGAGGGTTTGTTTCAAATGTGATTGAATTAAATGTATTATTATTTTTAATCAACAACAAAAAAAATTGAATTCTTTCGAACAAAGAACCAAAAAATTACAAATTACTAAATCAATATTTTAAATTTTACGTTGATATCCAATTTTGATAGGAAATGGGCCCAAATAATGATTTTATTTTGAGGTTCTGACATAATTGGCCGTTCGGCACAAACATAAGACAACCGCTAGCCCATTATATTTGATTGCAAGTTATAGCCAAAAACTTATTGCATTGGCTACAGCAAAACATTCGCTAACCCACCTTATCTTTTTCATTCTACCTTTTTTGCTACGCCCAGCTCCACCATCCAAATAATTATCATATCGGTGGAGCCATGAGCTATTGTTGTGGAAATATTGATATTGTTGTTGTTGGTAAGTTATGATATGTGGGCACTTGTGGTGCGAGTTGTTATTGTGATATGATATTAATGCGTATGCGGCGGTATAAGGCTTGGGTTAATGTGCATGCAGCGGTACAAGGTGGGACGTATGTGCGTGATTGCTTGTAGGGGGATTACGTGAAGCCACGCGACGTCATAAGATGGGCTAAAATGCGTGTAGTTATTTAATTAAAACTGTTTTCAAAAATCTATTTTGAAATGTAAGGCTCATACGGCGGTATAAGGAATGATTGTGATTGAAATTGAGAAATGTGAATATGAGGTGGTACCTTGGTTGTGATTCTTTATTATACAAGGCGATACCTCAGTTTGATTTTATTATACACGAGGCGATACCTTGTTGTGTTTCTTGCTGTTTGTTTCATGTTGCAAAGTGTTGTGGAAGGAATATTCCGTGTTGCTTCATTCTTTATTATTCTAGCAGTTGTAGTCTGTACATGATCATTATAGCACTTTATGTGATGACGCAAAAGGTTATCTTTAAATTTAATAGTTAATTCGATGTTCTTAGACCTCGAAAAGCATTAATTATCATCCATCGGCTTACGTGCGCAGTCTGTATAATTTTTCGTAAAGTTTTTATGTGAAATATAGATTAAAATGTGAAATAGACCTTTAAAACTCCACTGAATGGACTTCGATCAATAGATTGAGCAAATGAACCCGGATCAGAATTTTGACAGTTCCGGTAGGTTCGTATCTTAATTTGGGACTTGGGCGTATACCTGACATTTAAATTGGAGGTCCCTAACTCAAGTTATTGCCATTTGATGGAAACTAAAAATTTAAAAGCTAAGGATTTTCAATGTTTGACCACGGATTTGACTTTTCGATATCGGAGTCGGATTCCGATTCTAGAAGTTGGAGTACATCCGTTATGTGATTTATGACTAGTGTGCAAAGTTTGAGGTCAATTGGACTTGATTTGATAGATTTTGGCGTCGAATGTAGAAGTTGAAATTTCTTAGTTTCATTAAGCTTGAATTGGGGGTATGATTAGTGGTTTTAGCGTTGTTTGATATGATTTGAGGTTTCGACTAAGTCCATAATATATTTTGAGACTTGTTGGTATGTTCGAACGAGGTCCCGAATGGCTCGGGTGAGTTTCGGGGTGGTTTCAGACCATTTCTAGGTCATTTTTAGTTGCTGGTTTTTGGCCACAGAGGTATGCAACGCGATCGCGGAAAAACAGTCGCGATCGCGAAGAGCAATTTTGTTGTTTGGACACTGTGAATCGCGATCGCAGAAACCTTTTCGCGATACCATAGAGGAAAATCCTGCTGCACAGACCTGCCTTTGGAAGCTTATATCTCTCAATATATAAGGAAATGGGAGATGATCATTAAATGAAAGTTATAGCTCTTTGTGTCTAATTTTTATAAAGGTAAACCGTTTGTCATTTGCAGTTATGTACGAAAAGTTATGGTCGATAAACGATAAGTTGTCTGGGAAGAGTTCGGAAATCTTTGTTGCACAGAGCTGACTTTGGAAGCTTATATCTCGCAATCTATAAGGAACCGGGAGATGAACAACAAATAAAAGTTATATCCCTTGGTGTCTAATTTTTAGAAAGTTAAACCGTTTGCAATTTGAAGTTTTGTGCCAAAAGTTAAGACCATTATACTAGAGGATGTTTGGAAGAGATGGGAACTTGTTCTTCGCGATCGCGAAGCATTTTCCGCGATCACGAAAGGAAAACTTTGGGCTGAGAAGATTAAATACCTAGGCAGTAGCTATATTTCGAGGTTTCAGCCATTTTTAACATATTTGGAGCTATGGAACTCGGATTAAAGCAATTTTTGAGGCGATTCACCATATGAATTGGGTAAGTGTTCTATATCCTAAAGTGTTTATATTTCATGAATCTACGATTATATTCATCATTTATTTCGGATTTAGATGGAAGAAATTGGAATTTTTGTAAAACTTTCCAAAAACAGAAATTTAAGATTTGAAGGTCCATTCGACATAGGAATTTGATATTTTTTGTATAGTTGAACTCGTATCGGAACGGGTGTTCGAATTTCGTAATTTTTTTCGAGATATTACACGTGGGCCCCACTGTCAATTTTAAAAATAAATATCGGATTTTAATCCGAAAAATTAGTAAATTCATATGGAAATAATTCTTACGAATTGTATTGAGTATGTTGAATTGTTTATGACTTAATTTGAGGATTTGGGACACTAATTCGCGACGCAAAGGTTTATTGGATTCTTGAATTTGGTTGCAGAGCGAGGTAAGGGTCGTGGTTAACCTTGGCTTGAGAAAATAGAACCCTTAAATTATTTGTGATGTGAAATGCATGTGAACGACGTATAGGCGAGGTGACGAGTGTCTATACTTCGTCAAATTAATTGTTTGCATAATTACTTGAAAAGTTATAAATCTTTTTAAATCATGAAATAATTATTATATTAATTGTTTCTCTCGTGTTCTTTGCTCAATATCATGCCTTGAATCTATGCTATATTTTCTACATGCTTATTTGATTTATATGAGTTAATTTTCACTTGACGTTTAGCATACTAATTATTAAAGTGCCTATTACATCCTTAATTTCGGCAATTAATTGCTACTTGTCATCACTTATTTCTAATAAAGTATAATTATTGTATGCTTGTTATCTTATAATTTCATATTAATTGTTGCATTTATTGGAGTAATTTCTTTTATAAGAATTGGTAAATGAATATATTGGAGGAGCGGGTTGCACGCCGCAACAAGATTTTTTTGAAATGAATATATTGGAGAAGCGGGTTGCACGCCGCAACAGAATTGATTCAAATGAGTATATTGGAGGGGCGGGTTGCACGCCGCAACAGAATTGATTGAAATGAATATATTGGAGGATCGGGTTGTACGCCGCAACAGAATTGAATATGAATATATTGTGGGATCGGGTTGCACGCCGCAACGAAAACTAATTGAAATAATAATTGGTTTTGACTGCCGAGTTGGCTTCCAATGTTGAAAAGAGATACCTGTTTTATTTCTATTATTGTTGTTATTATTGTTATTGCGTACAGGTTAATGTAAGTGACATTCCTTTGCCTCGTCACTACTTCGTCGAGGTTAGCCTTGGCACTTACCAGTATATGGTATCGGTTGTACTGATACTACACTATGCACTTCTTGTGCAGATTTCGGAGTTGGTCCCAGCAGCATACTCTAGATTTGTCCGGATATAGCTACTAGTGGAGACTTGAGGTATAACAGCACAACGTTCACAGTTCTGAAGTCTCCTTCTATCTTATCTCACTTAGGTATTATATTTCAAACCACTTGAATTTTATTCAGACCTTTATTTGTATTATTCTAGAAGTTCGTGCACTTGTGACTCTAGTTCTAGGATGGTATTTCGATATCGCGATTATTATGGAATACTCAAATTATTTCAGATTTAATTTTCGCATTTGATTTCTTGTTATTAATTAATTTAAAATTTTATTTAAATGGCTTGTTATATTCTAACATTGGCTTGCCTAGCAAGTGAAATGTTAGGTGCCATCACGATCCCGAAGGTGGGAATTTCGGGTCGTAACAGTTGTTATCAGAGCACTAGGTTACATAGCTGTCACGAGTCACGAGCAAGCTTAGGAGAGTCTAAAGGATCGGTACAGAGACGTCTGTACTTATCTTCCAGAGGCTACAGAGTTTAGGAATAATTTCACTTCTCTCATTCCTTATTGTGCGTCATTGATTTAGCTTGAAACTTATATCTCATATTCCTTTGTATCCACCCGTGTATGACATTGCACACTCGATATCACTTGTGCGTCCACGGTTCATTATGTCACAGAGAGAGCCAGAGATTCTCAAACATTGCCTCAACGTGTGGTTCCAACTGAAGATGTGTATGTATTGATAGATCACCAAGTAAATCATGTTGGGGGTGCAACAGACCTTGGCATCTGGTTGATTTATAATAGTTGTGAAGGTTAATATTGTGGATCATCAGACGTGGTGAACTATGCCTTCTTGCCGAGTGGGGGAGTCCACTATCAATGAATGGATTTCGGGGTCATGTGTTATATCAGTTTTGGCCTAAAATGTATATACGTGGTACTGAAAGGTTCCCCAAAAAAGGTTTACACATGCTTAAGGCCTGGAATTTTATAGAGGATAAGGTTGGGACTTGGGATATGTCCTCCCCCTTAATAATCCTATAACTCAGTACCAAAGGAGTTAGAGAAACAACTTTAAATTTACAGAAGGTCTACTCAGCGTAGACGTCGTGGTTGCAGATTTTGGGGTGCTTAGTAGGAAGTATAGTAGTTTACGAGATTCTGGACTATGTGGTTCGTGCCAAGATTTGTCTGTATGGAGCTCTACTTTTGTGATTGTGGTGTATAAATAGGGTTAAGGGTTACCTAAAAGAAAAATCGAAGAGCATGTTAGGAAATGGGTCAGCTCAGCAGTGTTGAGTCACCATAACAGAAGAAGAAATCGGCCTTGGGAGAGAAAATTCTCCATCGGTGTTCGTGGCAAGCCTATGGAGTGGGCAAACCGACCAATGCAACACTGCCCACTTGGCTCAGTTCTCAGAAACGCTTTTGAAAGAGTTTGTTTTCCAGACTCTCTGTGATGCGTGGCGCATAGGGTTTGAACGGTTGCGTAAAGTCACCATGACGGTGTCAGAATATGCCATCAGGTTCAATAAGTTAGCCCGTCATATTCCTACTTTTCTTCCTACAGCCAGAGAGCGATTCCACTGGCTCATTAAAGGACTCAATTGTGATTGTAAAATTTTGTACGACTTGGGAGTTACATGCTGATACTTCTTTTCCGCTAGTAGTAGAAATTGCCAAGATATTAGAACGTGTTCGGGGTGAGGAAAATGAAAACTAAGGAGACCAAGACATCTCGAGGTTCTAGAGGATTCATTGGATTCTACTCTACGAGTATAAATCATTATGATGGGGGCTCGGGCATTCAGTCAGCCCAGCTCGCACATCGGATTACTCGGGGTGCTCTAGTAAGTTCTTTTTAATGCACCACTGACATGAGTTTCCTACAATGGTCATTCTAGTTATCTGGCACGGACTTAGTATGAGCAACCAAACCCGCTAAGGGTTTGTTATGAATGTGGTGATACTCAACACATCATGAGAAAATTGTCCCGTACTTGGGAGAGACATATTTCACCAAAGCACTCAAGCTATGTGCCCCATTGCAGTTACTACACCACCCACACGACCAGTTAGGGGTGGAGGATAGGCGGGTAGAAGGCATCCTAGAGGTGGAGGCTCAACCGTTAATATATTGTTTTTATGGCATGGCTGAGGTCGGTACATCAGATGGTGTCATTACAAGTACGACTACAATTTAAAATAAAGGAATAATTTCCTTAACTTGATTCGGTTCTGAGTATCAAGACGAGTCCTCAAAATGTGCTACAATTTATGAGTGAGCTTCGTAATTCTATAAACTACTTATGTGTTTACTCCTGCTGGGAGATTTTATGGAGATAACTACGTCTATCATTCTGTGTTAGCCACTAATAAGATCTGCGAGGCTAAAGGTAGCTTTCGGTTACTCATTTTGGTAAGTTTTGATGTAATTTCGGGATAATTAATTACAAATTGTGAATTATATGCCTGCCAGTGTGGGGTTCATTATGTGTTGTGATTTTGTTTAACAAAAATTATTTTAAAGGAAAAAATGGAAAGTTTCGATTAGAACGATGTGCATATTACTTGTGATTCAGAACTGGGGACGAGATCCTCCCATTTTAATATAAATTGATATGTTTAAACTGGGCTATGAGCTACGGTGGAAGTTACATAAGGACGATATCCTTGTGATAAAAATTCTTGGGTTTTAGGCTCTCCCTTGTGAAATTAAATTTGTACTATAGTACTAATAGGGAGTCATGCATGTTAGTCTTATTTGAGTTTTAACATACGAAGTAGGTGCTCGCCGAAGTGACGTTAAATGTTACTCGGTAATTCAGGTAAATAATTATGAAGTCTTCCTGCCTCACATCTGGTTATCAGTATTGTGAAGGTTTGCAACGAGATTTTTGTTAGCATGAGCTTAATTGGAAATTCTATAATTGATTATGGACAACTATTAAGACCAGATTGACCCAGAAAGGTGCCCCATTTAGATGCTCAGACGAGTGTGAGTTGACCTTTCAGAAGCTCAAGACCGCTTTGACTACATCGCCAGTGTTGGTATTACCCACAGGTTCAGGATCTTATACGGTGTATTGTGATGCATCATGCGTTGGGCTTGGTGCAGTATTGATGCAAGATGGCATGGTGATTGCATATGCGTTACGACAGCTTAAAGTTCACGAGAAGAATTATCTTGTTCATGAGTTAGAATTGGCAGCCATTGTTCATGCATTGAAGATTTGGAGGAATTACCTTTACCTTGTCTCGTGTGAGGTATTTACTGATCATCATAGCTTACAATATATGTTCAAGCAAAAGGATCTCAATTAGAGGCAGAAAAGATGGTTAGAGTTGTTGAAGGACTATGATATCACTATTTTGTATCATCCCGAAAAGGCCAATGTGATGGCCGATGCTTTGAGTTGAATGGCTGAGAGCACGGTCAGTCTTGCGTATATTCCGGTTGGTGAGAGGTCGTTAGCTGCAGATGTTCAGACTTTGGCTAATCAGTTCTTGAGGTTAGATGTTTTAGAACCCAGTCAGGTTCTAGCTTGCACAGTCGCTCGGTCTTCTTTATATGAGTGCATCAGAGAGCGGCAGTATGATGATCCTCATTTACTTGTCCTTAAGGACACGGTGCGGCAGGGTGATGCCAAGCGGGTTATTGTGGGGGAAGATGGAGTTCTGCGAATGCAGGGACGTATTTGTGTGCCTAATGTGGATGGGCTTCATGAATTAATTCTAGAAGAGGCCCACATTTCCAGGTATTCTATTCATCCAGGTGTCACCGCAATGTATCAAGATTTACGACAACATTATTGGTGGAGGAAAATAAAGAAGGATATAGTTCCATATGAAGCTCGGTGTCTAAATTGTCAACAAGTCAAGTACGAGCATCAGAGACCTGGTGGTTTGCTTCAGAAGCTAGAAATTCCTAAGTGGAGGTGGGAGTGTATCACTATGGATTTTGTTGTTGGGCTCCCACAGACTCAAAGAAAATTTGATGCAGTTTGGTTCATTAAGGACAGGTTGACCAAGTCAGCACATTTCATTCCAATGGCAGTCACCTATTCTTCAAAGCGGTTAGCTGAAATTTACATTCGTGAGATTGTCCGCCTTCACGGTGTGCCCGTGTCTATTATTTCAGATCGAGCTATGCAGTTTACCGCACACTTCTAGAGGGTTGTACAATGAGAGTTAGGCACACGGGATGAGTTGAGTACAACATTTCATCCACAGACAGACAGACAGTCAGAGCGCACTATTTAGATATTGGAAGATACGTTTCGCGCTTGTGTTATAGACTTTGGAGGTCCTTGGGATCAGTTCTTTCCACTTGCGGAGTTTGCCTATAATAAAAACTACCAGTCGAGCATTCAGATGGCTCCATATGAAGCATTATGTGGGAGACGGTATCGTTGGCCAGTTAGATGGTTTGAACCGGGAGAGGCCCGGTTGTTGGGTACCGATTTGGTACAGGATGCCTTGGATAAGGTGAAAGTTATTCAGGATCGACTTCGTACAGCTCCGTCTAGACAAAAATGTTATGCCAATCGTAAGGTTCATGATATTGCATTCATGGTAGGAGAAATAATATTTCACCGGGTTTCACATATGAAATGTGTAAGGAGGTTCGGAAAGAGGGGCAAGTTAAGCCCTAGGTATATAGGCCCCTTCGAAATTCTTGAAAGGATGGGGGAAGTGTCCTACAGGCTTGCATTACCACCTAGTTTAGCAGTGGTTCATCCGGTGTTCCATGTATCTATGCTCCGGATAATATCATGGTGACCTTTCCCATGTGTTAGATTTTCGCTAAGTCCAATTGGACAAGGATTTGACTTACGAAGAGGAGCCGATAGCTATTTTAGCCCGGCAGGTACGACAATTGAGGTCTAAGAGTTATCCTTCAGTTCGGGTGCAATAGAGAGGTTAGCCCGTTGAAGAAGCTACCTAGGAGTCTGAGTCAGATATGCGGACTAAATATCCACACCTTTTCACCAGCTCAGGTACTTTTCTAATTTTGTTCGACGACGAACGTTTGTTTTAGAGGTGGAGAATGTGATGACCCAAAAGATTATCTTTAAATTTAATAGTTAATTCGGTGTTCTAAGACCTTGAAAAGCACTAATTATCACCCCTCGACTTGCCTGCGCAGTCCGTATAATTTCCCGAAAAGATTTTATATGACAAATGGATTAAAATGTGAAATAGAGCTTTAAAACTCAACTGAGTTAACTTCATTTAACATTTTGAGCAAACAAACCTGGATCAATGTTTTGACAGTTCCCGTAGGTCCGTATCGTAATTTGAGACTTGGGCGTATGCCCGGAATTTAATTTCGAGGTCCCTAGCCCAAGTTATGGCCATTTGACGGAAACTAGAAATTTAAAGGCTAAGGATTTTCAAAGTTTGACCACGGATTTGACTTTTTGCTATCGGGGTCGGATTCCGATTCCGGAAGTTGGAGTAGGTCTGTTATGTGATTTATGACTAGTGTACAAAATTTGAGATCAATCAGACTTGATTTGATAGATTTCGGCGTCGAATGTAGAAGCTTGAATTGGGGTATGATTTGTGATTTTACCATTGTTTGATATGATTTGAGGTTTCGACTAAGTCCGTAATATGTTTTGAGACTTGTTGGTATGTTCGAACGGGGTCCCGAATGGCTCGGGTGAGTTTCGGGGTGGTTTCAGACCATTTCTAGGTCATTTTTAGTTGTTCGAACGGGGTCTCTCTGTTGCACATGGCTGACTTTGGAAGCTTATATCTCGCAATCTATAAGGAATTGGGAGATGAACAACAAATGAAAGTTATATCTCTTGGTGCCTAGTTTTTAGAAAGTTAAACCGTTTGCAATGTGAAGCTTTGTTCAAAAACTTATGACCATTATACTAGAGGTTGTCTGGAAGAGATGGGCACTTGTTCTTTGCGGTCACGAAAGGCAAATTTTGGGCTGAGAAAAGTTGTGTTTCGCGATCGCGAAGAGTAACTACCAAGGCAATAGCTATATTTCGAAGTTTCATCCATTTTTAACATATTTGGAGCTATGGAGCTCGGATTGAAGCGATGTTTTAGGAGACTTTAACCATATGGATTTGGGTAAGTGTTCTATATCCTAAAGTGTTTATATTTCATGAATGTATGATTACATTCATCATTTATATCTGATTTAGATGGAAGAAATTGGAAGTTTTGTAAAACTTTTCAAAAATAAAAATTTAAGATTTGAAAGTCCATTTGCTGTCGGAAATTGATAATTTTTATATGGTTGAACTCATATCGGAACGGGTGTTCGACTTTCATAAGATTTTCCGAGATTCGATACGTGGGCCCCACTGTCGATTTGTAAAATGAATTTTGGATTTTAATCCGAAAATAGTAAATTCATATGGAATTAATTCATACGAATTATATTGAGTATATTGAATTGTTTATGACTAGATTTGAGGATTTCAGACACTAATTCGCGAGGCAAAGGTTTATTGGATTCTTGAATTTGGTTGCAGAGTGAGGTAAGTGTCGTGGTTAACCTTGACTTGAGGGAATAGAACTCTTAAATTATTTGTTATGTGAAATGTATGTGAATGATGTATAGGCGAGGTGACGAGTGTCTATACGTCGTCAAATTAATTGCTTGCATAATTACTTAAATAGTCATAAATTATTTTAAATCATAAATTAATTATTATATTATTTGCTTCTCTCGTGTTCTTTGCTCAATATCATGCCTTGAATCCATGCTATAATTGCTACATTCTTATTTGCTTTATGTGACTTAATTTCCACTTGACGTTTAGCATACTAATTATTAAATGCCTATTACATCCTTAATTTCCGCTATTAATTGCTACTTGTCATCACTTATTTCTAATAAATCATAATTATTGTATGCTTGTTGTCTTATAATTTCATATTAATTGTTGCATTTATTGGAGTAATTTCTTTTTTAAGAATTGGTAAATGAATATATTGGAGGAGCGGGTTGCTCGCCGCAACAGAATTGATTGAAATGAATATATTGGAGACGCGGGTTGCATGCCGCAACATAATTGATTGAAATGAGTATATTGGAGGAGCGGGTTGCATGCCGCAACAAAATTGATTGAAATGAGTATATTGGAGGAGCGGGTTGCACGCCGCAACAGAATTGATTGAAATGAATATGTTGGAGGATCGGGTTGCATGCCACAACAGAATTGAATATGAATATATTGTGGGATCGGGTTGCACGCCGCAACGAAAACTGATGAAATAATAATTGGTTAATACTGCCGAGTTGGCTTGAAATGTTGAAAAGAGATACCTGTTTTATTTCTATTATTGTTGTTATTATTATTATTGCGTACATGTTAATGTAAGTGACCTGACTTAGCCTCGTCACTACTTCGTCGAGGTTAGGCTCGACACTTACCAGTACATGGGGTCGGTTGTACTGTTAATACACTCTGCACTTCTTGTGCAGATTTCGGAGTTGGTCCCAGCAGCGTACTATAGATTTTCCCGGATACAGCTACTAGTGGAGACTTGAGGTATAACCGCACATTGTTCGCAGTTCTGAAGTCCCCTTCTATCTTATCTCAGCTGTGTATTATATTTCAAACAACTTGAATTTTATTCAGACCTTTATTTGTATTATTCTAGAAGCTCGTGCACTTGTGACTCCAGTTCTCGAATGGTATTTAGATATCGCGATTATTATGGAATACTCACTTTATTTCAGACTTTATTTTTGTATTTGCTTTCTTGTTATTAATTAATTTATTTTTTTTTTAAATGGCTAGTTATATTCTAACGTTGGCCTTCCTAGCAAGTGAAATGTTAGGCGCCATCATGGTCCCCAAGGTGGAAATTTCGGCTCATGACACTTTAGTTGGTTCTTTTATGTTATTTCTATTGTTAACTTCTGGTACTAGTTCTTGCTATTATCTTGTTCCGTATCAGTTATTCTTCACTTTCTATTACTTATCCATATTACATTTTTATACTGTCTAATTCATATCCTAGTAGTTATCTTGACATGGACTCATCACTACTCTACTCAGGATAGACTTGATACTAACTGAGTATCGTTGTGGTGTACTCATACTATGCTTCTGCACATCTTTTTGTGATGATCCAGGTATGTCCCCTCATGCCAGTCGATAGAGATTTTTCTGCTAGATGCTTTTACCGGAGACTTCAAGGTATGCCTGCTAGGCGTTCGCAGGCTTCGAAGTCACCTTCCCTTATTTTCATTACTGTTGTATTTCCTCTGGGACAATGATGTAGCAGTGCTCTAGTTGCATTCTATACAGCGTATGACTTAGTTCCACCAGCACTACTAAAAATCTACTAAAAACCGACCAACTATTTCCGACCAACGTTGGTCGGTCAAAAAAAGCGACCAAAAACCGTCCAGGTTGGACGGAAACTGGGGAAAAAAATTACATTTTTTTAAAACTAAATACCGACCAACGTTGGTCGGTAAATTGGTCAACGAATTGACCCAGCTAGTCAGACAAGAAAATTTTGGATTACCGACCAACGTTGGTCGGTAATCTGGATCTAATTTTTTAAATTTTAATAATTATTTTATTATTTAAAATGTTTTATAATATTTAAGAATTTATATTTAAAATTACCGACCAACGTTGGTCGGTTAATGTAGGGGAAGCATTTACCGACCAACTTTGGTCGGTAATTGTTATTTTCTGCAAAATAACCGACCAAAGTTGGTCGGTTATTACGTCAACATTGATCAAACTTTCGAATTACTTTTATATTTACTATCTAAATAATATAAATGTAATTCGTTAATACTTTTGTAATACAAATAATGAATACACTAACATATACTATATATAACATGCTATTTGTAAATTGATTCATCGACTTATAACTTACTTAGATGGATCGATGAATATTAAAAACAAAACGTTTGACCTATATCGACTAATAGTAAAAACAAAACGTCTCGACTTATATCGATTAATCTAGCTATACCATGCATTATTAGTGATGAATGAATGAAAGATAAACGAATTAATACTAAACATCTTTGACATATATATATATATATATATATATATATATATATATATATATATATATATATATATATATATATATATATATATATATGGATCACAAATTAAATAAACGAAAGAAGCTATTAGTATTAAGTAAACGAGTTAAATTAATAAGTCAAACATGGTCAAACTTTAAAAAGCTATATATATACACACTAACATATACTATAACAAGCTATATATATAGTTAAAGTATTACAGTGAAGTGTGTTTGTGTGTGTATATATATATAAGAACACGAAGCGCTAGGACCACAGGGTCGGGTTCTTTTAGGGATAGACTTGGGAAGATACTAATTAGTATATATACTTTATCATCAAATATATCTATTTGTAAATTGATTCATCGACTTATAACTTACTTAGATGTATCGATGAATATTAATCGAAGATTCATCAAAACGTCTCGACCTATATATCGGTTAATCTATGTCATGCATTATTAGTGATGAACGAATGAAAAAAGAAGTTATTAGCATCAATTACAATATAGTGTATGTGTGTGTGAGAAATTACTCACATACTTAATTATAACTTAAAAAATTTACTTAGATAAATGCTATTATAATTTATTAAAATCAAATAGTTAATATAATTATTTATAAAGATTATGCTTATAGTTTATAATTATTTATAATAATTGCATAGTTAAATAGACTAAATGCTTGTAGTTTATAATATTTTTTTTTATAGTTTATAATATTTTAAGGAAAAAAATACAAAACAAAAGAATTTAATTTTTTTTTTAAAAGAAACGACCAAAGTTGGTTGGTTTTTGGTCAAACGTTCAACACTTAATGTACCGACCAAAATTACTGACCAACTTTGGTCGGTAATTCTGAAACTACAGAATTAAAAAACGTGGAAAACCCCCATTTCTCTGAAATTTTTCCCTCTCTTCACTCAAAACCTTCCCCTCTCCTTCTCCCAACCCTCGCCCTCACCCTCGCCGCACCGTCGCCCTCGCCGCTACCACTGCCACTGCCACTGCCGCCCCTCTCCTTCTCCATCTCCTAAAAATTCTATGTTTGAATTACAACCCATTTATTTATTATTTCTATGTTTTGTTAATTAGTTATGAATTAGTTTTAATTGATTAGTGTTTCAATTATTTGAATATTGTATTTTATTGAGGATTAGGGTTTAGGTCTTGTTTTAATTATTTTTGTTAATTAGTTTTATTAACTAATTAGTTTTGTTAATTAGTGAATTAGTTATGAATTAGTTTAGTTTAGGGTATGGGTTGAATTTCTTTAGTTTAATTAGTTTATGTTTAAACTCGTAGGATATAAATTGAAATTTTAAATTTTAGGATTTGTTCTTGTGAATTGAACTTTTAGGATATGAATTTAACTTTTAAGATATGAATTGGACCTTTTGGATATGAATTGAACTTTTAGGATATAAATTGGTGTAATTAGGAAAAAATAATTATCTTGAATTAACTAAAAAAAGATATTATTAATTTATAATTGTAGAATAAATTAATTTATTCTTGTGAATCGAACTTTTAGGGTATGGGTTGAATTTCTTTAGTTTAGTTAGTTTATGTTTAAACTCGTAGGATATGAATTAAAATTTTAGTTTTTAGGATTTGTTCTTGTGAATTGAACTTTTAGGATATGAATTGAACTTTTAAGATTTGAATTGGACCTTTTGGATATGAATTGAACTTTTAGGATATAAATTGGTATAATTAGGAAAATATAATTATCTTGAATTAACTAAAAAAGATATAATTAATTTATAATTGTAGAATAAATTAATTTGTTCTTGTGAATCGAACTTTTAGGGTATGGATTGAATTTCTTTAGTTTAGTTAGTTTATGTTTAAACTCGTAGGATATGAATTGAAATTTTAGTTTTTAGGATTTGTTCTTGTGAATTGAACTTTTAGGATATGAATTGAACTTTTAAGATATGAATTGGACCTTTTGGATATGAATTGAACTTTTAGGATATAAATTGGTGTAATTAGGAAAAAATAATTATCTTGAATTAACTAAAAAAGATATAATTAATTTATAATTGTAGAATAAATTAATTTGTTCTTGTGAATCGAACTTTTAGGGTATGGATTAAATTTCTTTAGTTTAGTTAGTTTATGTTTAAACTCGTAGGATATGAATTGAAATTTTAGTTTTTAGGATTTGTTCTTGTGAATTGAACTTTTAGGATATGAATTGAACTTTTAAGATTTGAATTGGACCTTTTGGATATGAATTGAACTTTTAGGATATAAATTGGTATAATTAGGAAAATATAATTATCTTGAATTAACTAAATAAGATATAATTAATTTATAATTGTAGAATAAATTAATTTGTTCTTGTGAATCGAACTTTTAGGGTATGGATTGAATTTCTTTAGTTTAGTTAGTTAATGTTTAAACTCGTAGGATATGAATTGAAATTTTAGTTTTTAGGATTTGTTCTTGTGAATTGAACTTTTAGGATATGAATTGAACTTTTAAGATATGAATTGGACCTTTTGGATATGAATTGAAATCTTAGGATATAAATTGGTGTAATTAGAAAAAAATAATTATCTTGAATTAACTAAAAAAGATATAATTAATTTATAATTGTATAATAAATTAATTTGTTCTTGTTTTATTTGTATAGATGGAACATCGTACCTGGATGTACAATGAAAATTATCCTAATCGGCGGGGATTGCGGGAGGATTTTGTAGAAGGGGTTGATGA
Organism: Nicotiana tomentosiformis; assembly: GCF_000390325.3. Lineage (NCBI taxonomy): Eukaryota > Viridiplantae > Streptophyta > Magnoliopsida > Solanales > Solanaceae > Nicotiana > Nicotiana tomentosiformis. The sequence goes on from NC_090812.1 coordinate 151,426,099, forward strand.
CTTTATTAGACATGCAATGTCACTTCCACCATACCAAAGTGAAGGAGTAATTAGGTGCCCTTGTATCGGGTGCGATTGTATGAAGTTTAAAAAATCGGAGGAAGTTAAGCTTCATATTTATAGGAAGGGGTTTATATAGAATTACTTTGTGTGGACTAATCATGGAGAGATCGATGGTAGCCGTGGGATATTTCATAACATGGTTGTTGGTGAAAGTAGTAGGTCGGTGGAGAATACAAATCTTGATTCTAGAATTCAGGATATGGTTGCAGATGCTTTTGGGGGTGAGCCCAATAAAAATGTTGAACAAACTCCTAATGATGACGCAAAACGTTTTTATGGACAGTTAGAGGAAGCTAGTCGTCCACTACGTGAAGGAAGTCCGCACTCTGAGCTGTCTGTTGCAGTTAGATTACTAAGTATCAAATCTAATTCGAATATTTCTCAAGCAGCCATGGACTCTTTCATTGACCTTATGAGTGAACTAGTTGACCCTAATATCAACTTACCTGGTGATTTCTCAAGAGATTGGTTTCTAAGTTAGGACTTTCGTCAATGAAAATTGATTGTTGTGATGATGGTTGAATGTTATATTATAAAGATGATGCAACTTTAGACAGTTGTAATTTTTGCGAAAAGCCTCGTTTCAAGAGGCTTTCAAGCGGGAATATTGTCATTGTCAACACGATGCATTATTTACCTCTTATACCTAGGTTAAAGAGGTTATATGCGTCGATGAGTTCTGCTCCTCATATGAGATGGCACTTTGAAAATAAAAGACGACCTGGTGTTATGTGTCATCCTTCAGATGGAGAAGCTTGGAAGCACTTTGATAGGACATATCCAGATTTTGCTAGTGAACCAAGGAACATTCGGTTAGGTCTATGTGCGGATGTCTTCACGCCTTTTTCTATATCTGCGACACCATATTCATGTTGGCCTGTCTTTCTTACACCTTATAATCTACCACCTGAGTTGTGTATGACTAGTCCATATATATCCTTAAATTGTATTATCCCCGGTCCATGTAATCCAAAAAGTTTGATTGATGTATATTTGCAACCTTTGATTGATGAGCTAAAACAATTGTGGTATGATGGTGTTGAAACATATGACATATCAACCAAGCAGAATTTTAATTTTCGTGTTAATTTAATGTGGACTATTAATGATTTTTCTGCGTATGGAATGTTGTCTGGGTGGATGACTGCTGGGAAGCTAGCTTGTCCTTACTGCATGGAAAATAGTAAAGCGCTCACTGTGAAACATGGCCGAAAGAAATCATGGTTTGATTGTCACTGTCAATTCTTGCCTGATGATCATGAGTTTAGAAGGATGAAAAATGCATTCAAAAAGAATAAAGTGGAATATGATTCTCCACCTCCGATACTTTCATGTGAGGAAATTTGGCAGAGGGTCTAGAACTTCAGTAAAGTTACTGAGGCTCCACCTTATAGATTCCCTAGATATGGTGTTAATCATAATTGGACGAAACAGAGTATATTTTGGGAGTTGCCTTATTGGAAGGATAATCTTCTTCGACACAACCTTGATGTAATGCATATTTAGAAGAATTATTTTGATAATTTGTTCAACACAGTGATGGATGTTAAAGGTAAGACAAAAGATAACCCGAAGGCTAGAATGGACTTACAAAAATATTGCAGGCGGCCTGAATTATACTTGCAAACAGTAAACAATGGTAAGATGTTCAAGCCCAAAGCAAGTTACACATTCACTTTGGAGGAAAGACGACAAATTTGTGATTGGGTTACGAAATTGAAGATGCCTGAGGGTTATGCGTCGAATCTTGGAAAAAAAGTAGATATGGAAGTAGGGAAGTTGATCCATTTGAAAAGTCATGACTGTCATGTTTTCATGGAGACCTTAGTGCCTATTGCATTTTATGGTTTTGCTGAAAGAATCTGGAAACCCATCACAGAGATTAGTTTGTTTTTCAAAGACTTGTGTTCTACCACATTAAGGGAAGAAAACGTACTTCGGATGGACCAGAACATTCGTGTAATTTATAGTAAGATGGAAAACATATTCCCATGTGGTTTTTTTGATGTGATGGAACAACTTCCAATACACTTTGTACACGAGGCACGACTTGGAGGGCCTGTTCAATGCAGATGGATGTATCCCTTTGACAGGTAATATTATAAGTTTGATGTAATATTCTATTTTATTTGAATGTTCTTGGCTAACATGAGATTATGTAGGACAATTGGCAAATGCAAATAATTTGTTAAGCAGAGGAATAAGATTGAAGGATCTATATGCGAAGCCTATCTTGCAAAGAAAACTGCACATTTTTGTTCTTATTATTTTGAGAGTAACGTGCCATGTTCTATGAATAGGCCCAATAGGCACACGGTCGAATGTTTGAATGATCCATTATATCCACCAATGTCCATATTCAATCAACCTGGCCGATGTTCTAGGGATGTTAGAAAGAGAAGTTTGAGTGATAGGGAGTACAAGTCAGCTACAGTTCATGTGTTGCTAAATTGTCCCAAAGTTGTACCATTTCTCAAGTAAGTATTAATTTATTAGTTATCAAAATGTAAAATTTACTATGACTACATATTGATGCAACTACTAAAAATATTTGATATGTCACAGTCACTTCGTGGGTCAATTTGGCTATGATGTTGTATATACGAGATTTGATACGTGGTTCAAACAGTTTGTAAGTGTATATATATATACATATGTAGTATATATATATATATATATATATATATATATATATATTTAGTGAACGTATAAAAATTGATTCATAAGTTGTGCTAACTTATGAATTTTTTTAACTCTATGTAGGTAAATAATCCAAATAATGGTGTAAATCTATTTTTGAAATATATATCTTGGGGACCTGGACTTTAGGTCACAACAATGTCTAAGTACGTAGTGAATAGTTATAAGTTTCATATAGAGGATTGCTCTAAAAATAAAAATAGCAACAACAGCGGGGTGTGGGTTCAAGGTGGTGATGGCAACCAAGTTGGAGATATTGATTATTATGGTGTGGTCAAAAATATATTACAACTAGAATATACAGGTTGGCCATATAAGAAATTGATACTCTTTAGATG